>NC_080049.1:2267459-2615459 GCF_026212465.1 Amaranthus tricolor | reverse complement strand
AAAATTTACTTTCTGAAAAAAATATATATTTTTCAAAAAAACAAATATAATACAAAGTAACACGTTTTTTCCGAAAAGAAACATCTTTTTATGTAAAAAGTAGCAACTTTTTGTGAGTTTTTTTTCAGAATTTTTTTTTAAAGTAACACTTTTTTGCCTAAATGTATCATCTTTTTTATTAAAAAAAGTAACACATTTTTGCCTAATAGTAACATCTTTTAAGTAAAAAAAAGTAACACATTTTTGTCAGGTAGATTGGTTCTCACGGTTTTTATATAAGGATGGTTCTCACTAGACTTCTTCCAATAATATATATATATATATATATATATATATATATATATAAAGTTTTGGTTCCTCACAAGTTTATCAACACTTGACAAGAACTTTAATCTCGAGCATTTAACTTTCAATTCAAGTCTTATGTGGGTTGTTTAAGAGTTAATATTTTGCTTTAAGTTCAAGAAAATGATTTAATCACAACTTGTTCAAGTCAAAATTAGTTCAAGAAGAGGATTTAATCACAACTAAGAAACAATCTATTTATAGGAGAAAAATATCCCTTGTAGGAGGTGATAGGTAGCTTGCCAGTAAATTTGAGAATTCTACTCGATCCATTGACTTACAAACCAACCCAAACAATATATATACAATTCAAATACTTTTATAATTGGGTTATTTTGGATTTTACTTTAATTAGGATAAATTAATCAAAGAGGGTTAAACATATTTTAAATAAGCCAATAATAATTTATTTATTTATTATAGTACACCAATAAAATTTTAAATGCTTAAACAGGGTCGGCTACAAGAGTCAAAACAAATCAAAATTAGTGATCATTAATAACAAAGGTTATACAGCCTTATCCAATATTGTCTTACTTTGCATTTTCTTCCTTTTTTATATGGTCTCCACAATCCTCTTCAAACCTCATCCACAAATCTAGTCTCATTTATTATCATCCACTCATTTCTGCAATCCACTTGTTATTTGCCTAATTCACCAAACAGATTTGTAGTTACACCTCTATGTAGACGAGCTAATCAAAAGAGACAAAGGGAGTACTAATTTACAACTACAAAATCAATTTCAATGACCATCCACAAACATATTGCTTCGAAACATTTACTTCTACTATCTATTGTCATATGCTTTTGCAAATCTCAAATTTTCATTGAATCTTAACTCCTTAAGGTTTACCTATTTACCTTGTAATCCTCTCAAAGTTTCAAGCATCCACTTTTCTAAATGGTTCATTTTATGGTCTTCGTTGCACATGGTCAAACCAATATAAAGGATTTCTATTTAAATGTTTTGGACAGTGGGAATCCAAAACCATGTCTTTGGTCTCTTTTATATCTTCACTTAGAATTTTATCCTATAAAATATGTCCATTTATCCACCTTAACATATGCATCACAGTTACCATTTATACTACAATTATCTCTTGTAAAAGCAAGAATTTGCACCGCATATAATAGTAGTGGTCTAATGCCGATATGGTAAACTTATAGTCACCTCTAGTTTGGTCATTATGGTTTAATTTATTTTGAATAATTTTTCCATTCACAATGTATAATCTTTCTTAAAAGCTAGTAAAAAATTTAATAACAAACACTAACCAGCATCAATATCATCCATCACTTGCTTAAGAGAATTGTTTATGTCTCCAAGTAGTAGTTTCCCGCTTTTTGTGAGAACAACAAAGGAAGGCTCGGTCTCTTTGATCCAAAGCATGTCCTTCACATTATTTGATTCAACTGAACAAGAGAATAAGGGTTTTGTATCCTGCACATTTCAATGCAATTAGCCCTAAGATAATAATTGGATGCTCCACATAGACATTAACATTAACATTATTACCCTCATCCCTTGATGGAGGCTTTAGATGGAAGAAGGGCTCAATTGTATTATGTATCAGGTATACAATATATTAATCTCACAATGTGTAGCAGCCAAATAAAACTCTAGTAGTGGTTGCATATCAAAGTTAAAGAAAGGCTAGGATAGGGGCTAGCTAATGGGTAACCAAAAAAATAAGTCATGTTCACGCATTTTGTTGAGGTATTATACTTTTATGATTTTTCCTACTAAAAGCCAAAATGTAACTACACAGAGAAAAAATTATCTCCTAGAAAACAAAAGACGCAATTAAAGGTAAATACACGAACCAAAATACTATCAACGCAAAATCTACACCGTGTCCTAATATATTAACTTCAAGTGCCATATTTTTCTTTTCTTTGAGTAAGAGTAAATAAGTTTAAGTAATTGTAGAAATGTATACAAAAAAAGCAATAAAATATCCACCAAAAAAAATCAACAATGGACTTGTTAAGCACAACTTCACGTCATCCAAAGCGACGGGCAATGAATCCAATAGATTAAAATGGGCAAGGACCATCACCAAATCCACACAAAGCTACACGACCACTCTTCCTACTACTCCATTTCCAACTACACACCCAAAGATGACCAAGAAAACCAATCAAAATAAGAACTTTCTTTCATTAGTCAATACCCTCAAAGTGTACATAGACAGATGGCATGTCATTAAGAAAGGCATACAAACCACCTAGAAGGCTAAAACCTCAAAATTTCAAAATTGACATTCAAAAATGTAAAAGGAAAAACAATAGTTTACTTGCTCCACGGTATCAACAAACAAGTACACAGAATGTTGATACTTGAACATAGAAATGGAACTTTTACAAGCTATTTTGGGCCAAAATCACGAAAAATTTCCCCGACACAACTAAGTAGGACACTTTGAAATGTATGACACATTGTACCCAACATGGATACACGAATCTGAGTATCATAGAAGTACATTATTCTCTCCAACTAGAATATGAAACAATAACTTTAAATGATATCCTCTCATATTAGAACCTTAATAACAACTTCAAAGATGAAAAAAAACAATACCTTGCTAATTAATCTCGTCAACACACATCTTCTAAGGATGGTAAGGATTTGGACTCGAATTGGATTTTTCACATTCCAACTTTGTTGAATAGAAGTACCTTTTTTCAATCCTATCCTTGACTCGGACTCGAATTATATTTACTCAAAATTTGCTCCGATTCGGGCTCTCGAATAAACGGCAAAGTCGGATTATGATATCTACTTTTCACGCATTATATTCATTCAACAATATGCAAACTCACAGCAATAATGTATTTTGTATAGACTGCGATTTGTCCAAATTCTACTTCACAAAGAAAAATAATCCAACCAGTCCAACTTAGAAACTTGAATACGCTACTTTTTGCTCAAATTCTATTTAAAACAACACGCAAACTCACACAGTAACGTCCTAGAAAAATCACATCGACATTTTAACAATGTTAGTCTCGATGAACATTTTAACAATGTTGTCTCGAAGAAAAGTATTTTGTGAGGGACACAAAAACCACACTCACTTTTATATATAAATGTAAATCTTAGGAGATATCAATTTGTCTAAAATAAACTAAAAATTAAATATTTCATAACGTCAGATGTAAGATGTATGTTGGATTGAATCGGAGTCGATAAGACAAAAAGACTCAACTCTAATTCAGAGTCGGGCAATATAATTGGTTTCCAAGTCTGGCATTGTTTCATCTGATATGAATTGGTTTGTTTTTTTCATTTTGGGGTCGGATTCAGAATGAAATGCCATCTCTAGCAATCAACAAGGGTCAAAACGAATACTGCAACAACTAATAAGGGAAGCATTTGATTCCTTGTCATTATAAACAGTTGTATGCCCGCTTAGACTTCACCATATGTTTTGAACTTTGTCGTTCATAATCAAGAACATTCTTACATATTCACAATCACAAGTATCCCTACACCAGGATACCAAAACGATTACACTTTGTTTCCTCCACATACAAGCTACCAATGAGACTCCATTGAATCTTAATTCCCGTTCATAGTTTCCATAACGACTACACAAAGAACTCAAAACTGACGTGCAAATTAATGAAAATTAATAATTAAAAAGCTAAATATTCCTCAAAACTAAAACCTGACACAGCAATTATGGAGCAAAAACCGCACCTGTTTGAGGAGCGAATCAACGGAAAAACACTGAATTTCTCCTCCGCCAACGGAAGAAATCAGCAAAGAATCAACGGAAAGAGCCAAAATAGAAACCCTACCAATATTAACATTAACAACACTCAATTTCTGAATAGAACAACCACTTCCTTTATCCTTAATCTCTTTAGCAGCATCCACAACATCCTTGATTTTCGCAACACAAAATCCTGCCCATATTTCAAATTTTAAGCAAAAATTCCAATAAAAAGAATTGAAATTTCTTCAACAAATTATTCAACTTACCGGAAGAATGAGCTACAAAAACTAAACCAAAACGTTGAGCAATGACCAAAGGTTTCGAAGGAAGATCATTAATGTCGTAACTCGAATCTTCGGAAACCACGGAAATTTTTTCACCAACGCTGCAGAAGAAATAATCACTCGTATCGAAACTTTCTCCTTGTAGTTCTTCTTCGACATGTAAGGATTTCGTGTTTAAGTTGGAGTCATGTGAAATTGCCATTGTTGAAGCTTTAGAAAATATTAAGGAGAAACTGAGAGATGAAGACAATCCCTAATTTAGGCGGGAATCAGGAGTTGAACTGTCTGACTGTCAGTATGTATCTGAAGGCGGAAAGAAAGCGAGGAGTTTAGGAGGCGGAAAGAAAGAAAGCCCTTGAAATATAAAGTTTTTTGTGGAAACTCCGGAAGGAAAATGAGGCCGAATGCTTATGGTGGAATTTTAGTGGGAGTTATAAAGTACAAAAACTTTTAAGTGATTGTTTGTGATGATATTAGTGTGAAAATAACTAATTTAAAATATTTAAAATTATTAATATTTAGAGTAATGGAAAAATTGATATGTAATGCATGAAATTCAAGTTGGATAGCTTAAATACAGAGTAGCCACTAGCAGGGGTGTTCATAACCGAGTATCAGGTATCTAATTTAACAGCCTGTGTTCTAAATGGGTCGGGACACCGGGTACCCGATTGCATTTGTGACATTATATTTTTTTTTTGTTAGATGAAAAAAACAAATGTAATAAGATGAAGCAAACAAGCTAAGATAATTCATGTAGTATTATTGCTTCCTTATCAAATGTCATTCTAAACAAGGCATTTCCAGAGACTAATGGTTCTCAAAGATAATGTCACAAATGCAACCTCTCTGTTGTTCTTGTGGCTCACTGTAATGCTCCAGAAACTAGAATTGTGGCACTCTGTATATGCTTTGTTGTTCTTGTGCCTTTTTAGTAGCTTTTGGTCAATTTTCAAAGGATGTTAGTAAAGTTTTCAAAAAATCAGTGCTGGTAGAAATTTTCACCAATATTTAAAAAAAACCTCTTTATATTATAAACGGGTCATCGGGTACCCGGTTAAAATTATTTTGTAGCCCATGATCCGATCCGGTTAAGACGGGTCGGGCATCCGCCCCGTAACTTATAATATTTTTGGTTTCATGACCCACCATTTAAGATACAGGTCGGCGGGTTGGGTTTTTTTGAACAGGCCTAGCCACTAGGTGTTATGTGACAGATTTTTCTCGACTAATTAAAAGGTAAATACTATTGAGTTACAGTTCGACCCGTCTTGTTGTACGGGCCAGAATGTTGGCCAGTTAAGAAAATGTATGAGTATAAGATGGACATAAAAGAGTTGCGAAGGTTAAGGTGGATGTGTGCATGATCGATAAAGTTAGGAACCAAGTTTTGAATGAGGGTTTGGGGGTTGCACATATCTCTACAAAGATGTGTAAATATAGATTGAGATGGTTTGGACAAGTGTAAAGAAAGTCCATCGATGTGTCTGTCAAAAGGGTGGAAAGCATCATGGTTGGCTAAATGAGAAGTCACAGCAGGCATAAGAAAACGTAAGAGGAGCAAATTAGGAACGACATGAGTGAGTTGCATCACTCTGAGGACTTGACTAGAGATAAAACTAGTTGAAGACGTCGTATTTGTATCCTAAACCTTGAATAGTCACCTACACCTACACCTACACCTATACATATGTCATATATGTCTTATTTATTATTTTGGCTACTATAATTGCTTCTTTTTTTTTGTCTTTTTATTAGCCTTAATTTTTATCTTGCATTGCATTCAGGGTTTTTTTTGTCTTATCTTATCTTGCTTTGTTTTCCTTAGTAGTTCTTTCTCGAGACAAGAGCCTATTTGGCTGCATCCATCGTTATGTGTATGATTTGTTGTTTCCTATCTCTTTCTAGACCATGATCATAATTTATATGAGTGGATTACTCTAGATATGATGATGATGATTAAATTAATCTATATGTCCCTCTTATTTAGCACCCATTGCTTTTTGGGAGAAAATAAGTGGAAAGTAAAATTGAATTTGAGAAGTAGATAAAAAAAACAATTAGATGATAGAAATGAGTAGCTAAAATGTAGATAGATTATAAATTTTTTTAATGAGATTAAAAGAAAAATGAGACCACAGTCAAAAAATGAAATGATGCAAATTAATCATAAAAACTAAAATGGAAAATGGTAAAAATTAAGAATTGTCTCATAATATTCAGTATGCATAATATCTTCATTCATCATTTTTTTTTCATTCTTCTTATTAACATTAGTGCAAGCAAATATAGGAATTGAGAAAGAATTCTTTGCTAGGTCACATCAATGGTTCTTAATCGTTCATTTTTAATGTCTTGAAATGGTGAAGATTACTCTTTTGCAGTTGTTTATGCTATTTGCATTTGCAGTATATAATTTGCATCATTTATCGTTCATTGAGAGGAGACAAATTCGAAAATGGTCAGTTTCATCATCCAAGTGACCATTTAAAGTAAATGGTTTAATTATTTAAAGTGTGTTTTTTAAAGTAGTAAAGTATGTATTTTAACCATTTAAAGTATGTATTTTAATTACTAAAGTAGGTGTGATTTGTTAGTTCATTCACATTGCAAGAAAATAAGTAGGCATTTTAACCACTAGTAATAGATTTTTATGTTATTTAAGTAGTAGCTTTCAATTTCTTCATGTTGCACGATAATAAATAGATACTTCAACTACTTATAGTAGGTGATATATAGTACTAAACCAGTAGTTTACAATTTTTTTCATTTTGCAATATATTAAGTAGACATTTAAACTACTCATTATATGTGTTTTATGATATTAAAGTATGAGTTTTAAGATCCAAAAGTATATGTTTTAAGATACAAAAACAGGTGTTTTAATATACTAGTTGGTGGGCACATGCCTTACACCCGCTCCCACAAAAAATACTATTTTATTTTAACATTTATTTGAAAGTGAAATTGTTAACCTATAATAGCTTAACTAATTAGATTGAAGATACAAATCGAGATACAATTTAATTTTATTGATATTATAGCTTACAAAACATAATTTAACTCGAATCTATAATACTTCACACAATCTACTGCATTACAATAATAGAAATACTATAATTATCAGAAATTAGTACGTGTTAGCAAAAACATATATTCAAGTATAGTTAAAATTTACACATATTTACAAGGATGACTAAGATTAAGATGCCACAAAGTTTAAGATGAAACTTATTGGTTGTGACTATTGTATAAACTACAAACCAACTTCCATCACGTGTTTGCATCCAACTTTTATGTTCCTCTTTTTAATTGATCATAGGAAGTAACATCCCAAGTTTTGGTTGCTTTGACAAATACCTTCCAAACAACAAGAACACACTTTCACCTTCATTATTAATAAGTAATGTATCCATAAGTCAAAGTTTCAAAAAAAAATAACAAAAAAAAAAAACAAAAAAAACAAAAAAACTACACTATCCCATTTAGTACAAAGTGAGTATAATAAATAATTATGTGTTCAAGAATTGTAAAATCAAAAAACAATACAAAAGAGTATACAAAGCTCTTTGAATGTTCAAGTAATGAGAGAAAGAAAAAGAATTTATGTTATGTTTGGAAATGATGATTTCATTTGAAAATTTGGAATTGGCTCAAATTTATTGTTTGGCGAATAAAAAATTTTTAAATTTGGATTTAAATTAAATTCCACTATTGTTTATAAAGTAGTTAAAGTTGAGAATTTGAGAATGACTACCCAAACCTTGTCATTCTCAAATTCTTCATTTATGATATCATAATTGAAATTCATAATTTGAAATGAAAAACTTGTTACCAAACACTACATTAAGGAATTCTAGTGAAAAATAAAATGTTTTATTTTGTATCTTCATGCAACTTTCACTATTTATATAATTGGCAATATATTTTGGTTGACATAAACCATTTGTAATTAATGCTTGTTTAATTGAATCTTTACTAATGGCTTTAGTAAAAAAATCAACCAAATTGAGCTAGTGTTCACATAATCAAGAGTTATGACCCCACTAGTGATAAACACTTGCACTAGGTTGTGCCTAAAAGCAATATGACGAGATATACCATTATACACTTGACTATAAGTCTTAACCAAGGATGTTTTGCAATAAAAATGAATGGACCCTGACTATATATGCTTTGGAAATATAGGTATTTCAAACATAAGATTCCTTAACCAATTTGTTTCATTTCTAGCAGAAGCTAATGTTATAAAGTATGAAGTCATAGTGAAATTGACTATACAGGTTTGTTTCTTTGGAAAACCATGATATGAGACTACCCATATAAACAAACACCAACCACTTGTCGAAGAATTATCTTCTTCATTAGTGATCCAACTTGCATCAGATTAACCGTTCAAAATTAAAAAATCTCCACGATAAGTTATATCATAATTCATAGTACCTTTCAAGTATCTTAATACTCTCCTAATCGCAATCGCAAATGCTATTATATGTTCACCAAGATTCTCCCTTCTCCCATATCCAAACCCCTTCTGTCCAAACTTGGCTGTGTTAACACCCATCAAAGTTTAAGAGGGGGGAGGGGGTGTTGAGACTACTACTCATAACACATCCCATGCAGCTGATAATCCCTTGCATTCTCTAACAACACAACTCAATGAGTTTGTTACTCAATCTAATAGTAGTCTTTATAATATTATTGTTTCACAAGCTAAACAATAATACAGTTCCATAATTTTTCTTCAATGCTTCTCCCATGGTGCTTAGTATGATTCTTGCATTTTAACATTTTGTGTATATGATGAATTAATCACCATATATTTTAATTTTATAATATTTTAGATAAAATTAGAAATATAAATAATTTTTTTAAGTATATTTACTATGACATGACATGTTATAAAATCATCTACAACCATCAAAATAACCTAATATTATCAAATCAACAATCATCGATAAAATATACTAATGAAAAAATGACTTGAGACACGTGTCACACTGTTATTAAAAATTCTCCTGCTTTTTTTTATCATTGACAGGGAAACTTTTGATATTAACTTGATATTTCGGGAAATAATTAACTCATTAAAACATGTAATATTGTTGATGGACTATAAATATATGTGATGATCTATTGAAATACTGAATTTCTTTATATAAACTAAAAAAAAAATATACGTGTAAATTTTTATTTTAACTTAGATAATAAATTATTATCACATAATGAATAAGCAAACAATTTGACTATTTTTTTCAACTAAATTCCCCCCTCCTATTGTAATATCCGTAATATTTAAAAAAAATTAAAAAATGAAATAAAAATAAAAATAGAAAAAAATAAATAATTAATAATTTAAAATACAGAAAATTAAATTAAAGAAACATTGTTAAAAAACCTAAGTTTCACGTTTAATAAAAAAAATTTAAAAATTGTTAAAAAAAAGTAACAAGTTATTCGTTTAATAATTTTAATATAAAAAAATAATAATTGAGTTTAGAAAAACTTATTTACACGCTACTAAAAAAAATTTCAAAATTAAACTTCCTTCCCCCACTTCCTAAAATAACTCCTCATTTAACTACATTATTCTTTCCACTCTTCCTTTTAATTCTAACCAATATTATTCCTCTATTATAAATTAAGCAATTTACTCTTTAATTTTCTTTCTTCTCCTCTATTTTAAATTAAGCAATTTACTCTTTAATTTTCTTTCTTCTCTTTTTTATTCTTTTTTTTTTATTCCTTGACCGTGTTAATTTTCTTTCTTCTCTTTTTTATTCTTTTTTTTTTCTCGTCTACCATTTGTCTTTCTTCACATCTATTATTATTAATTTCTTTTTGACCTTGATAGTATTTTTCAATCTTTAGACATTTTCTATCTACAAATTACAAACTAACAATTATACTTTGAACATTAAGTTCGTAAAAGAAGTTTGATAGGAGCATACATTTATATTCTAGGCTCGTTTCACAAAGTAATTCTCAATGTCTATCTAATTAGGGCTATCCCATTAGTATTATGTGTTAAGTGATAATTGATGTGTTTAGATGGGAAACGTGATTTTGTATGATATTAAATGTTTGCGAGCTTGCGACTAATTATTAAAATATATTAAATCACGTAAAGTGTAACACGAGGGAAATGAAGCTCTTATATTTGTTGTGATCCAAGTATAAGGGTGATGAACAGGTTGCCCTGTTTGGTTAATATAGCTGTCAACAAGTATTATTATTTTTGTTACTTAATATGATGTTTGGTCTTCCTTCCATTTGTTGTGATCCAAGTAGAAGAGGTGTTTTTGGGGTGACGACCTCTTGATGAAGTAGGTATAGGGGTAAAGCCTCGGCCTACTGGCGTTCTCATTCCCTCAAATTAATAATTAGATATATATATATATATATATATATATATATATATATATATATATATATAAATGTAGGATCAAATACGAAGGATTTTAAAATGAGAAGGGTGAGAAAGATTTTTGTTTGATTTTGTTAGGTTACCCGTTACTATATATACAAAAAATGATATTATATTATAAATTAAGAACATTTAAAAAATTATTTCATAATTACCTTTCTGTGTAACATAGTTACTTTTACAATTGTAAGTTTTTGGCTCAATCGTGACCATAGATTTTTTTAATTTTAATGAAATCAAGGGTGTAGAGTCCTTCTTACCCTTCTCATTTTCAACCCCTTCTCAATGGATCCCTCCTTTATATACATATTCAATTATTAATTTGATAGTTAATAATGACATGCATATATATATATATATATATATATATATATATATATATATATATATATATATATATATATATATATATATATATATATATATATATATATATATATATATATCACTTTTAGTTGTAAAAGTTATTTTAATTTTTAAATTGTATAGAATTATTTTATAGTTGATTAGCCTTACATTTATTCCTTGTCAGGAATAGATGTGGCAGTAACACTTTCATGATTAGGTTTGGTTTATGTTTTCTTTAAAAATCCTTTTTAAAATTTGAATTATGGGGTGTTACATCTATCTATCATGGTTGAAGACTTTTAAAGTTTATTTATCTTATTTATCAATAATTATTATAAGTATATGTTTTAATATGGTTGTATAATAATTTATTTATTCACTTTCATAATGATAATATCATAACAAATACAAAGTTTTAATAATTAAGTGTACGTTGTAAATGAATTAATTTTATAAAATAATATTATTATTCATATCAGTAAATATTTATAACATTTGTATTTTACACGAGAATCTATCTAGTTTTCAAATAAATCAATCACTTATCTACTTCTTTCTTTCTCTCACTTATTTATTTTTTTTTATGTATTATTGAATATAAACTAGATAGTACCCAAGCGATGCACGACTTTTTAAAATTTTCTGACATATTTCAATAAATAATTTTAACAAATACATTTTACGTTATAGTTATATTTCGTTTCACTTTGAACGGTTGTATACATTACGTACATTGTATGATATTTTGCATTGTGCGCGCGAATGATTGTGAAAATTTAGCTCATGACAACTAAATCACAACAATAGACAAAAAGTATATTATGTTTTAACTAGTGTAACATAATTTGCTAGCGAATTGCGAACTTTTTGAATTCGCGATTCGCCCAAATTTATCCAAGAATTGCCCAAAATCGACCATAATTTCCTTTTTTCGATTCGCGATTCGTGAGGAGATTAGTGAACTATGTGACACCGCTATTAACCATCTCAAAATATTCAATATATTAAATAATACTCATTTAATAAAATCGAAAGATTTTATAAATAATTGAAAAAATAAAATGAAATAATAATTTTCTAATACATTAAATAATGTGACTTAAAAAGTAAAAGATAATAATTAGACCGTAGTTAGTTAACATATAAAAATAAATCCTAATAACAAAAACATCATTATTGAATTTCGTAGAAAAATCTTTTAATAAGAAATTTCTTAAAATGATGATATCAGCATTTTTCTATTTTAGTAGTAGTTATAAATTATAAGTAGATTATAGATTACTTCCTCGATTTCTATTTCTTTAATTTTGCATTTATTTATTTTTTCACACAAATTCTCGATCTTTCGAAGCCTCTCCAAAATCTAAAAATCAATTGTTCCACCCATAACGACACCGTTTTAAGCTTCAGTTAATCGCTTCTTCTACGTTCTTAACTCTCAAGTCTCAACTTCAGACATTTTCCTTTCTTCTTGCCTTTTCTCTCTCTTCAATTCAATTTCTCTACTTCCTCTCTCTACATTTTGTATCTCGAACCTTCTAAAATGTCGCTAACTAGGGTTTTAACAAGAGCTTCAAGGACAGCACTTGTTCAATCTCGGAATTACTTATTCTCTACTCCTTCACCTATTCAACAACACATATGTCCTTTGTCAATTCTATGTAATTTTTTCCATTCTTTCTCCGACGGTTTTAGCAAGGTAATTTATTGTAGTTTTGGCGAGTAATTGTTTTTTTTGTTGTTATTTGATTGTTTTTTGTTGACTAGGGTTTTACTAGGGTTTAAGGATTTAGGAATTTCATTTAAACCATTGGATAAATTACTCACTCCTAATATACTCTAATGATAGGGGTCCTAGTTGTACATACTATAAATTTTTTGGGAATACTAGTATTATTTATCAACCTTAGATGTCTAACGAACTAAAGATAAATATGAAACGTTAATTATACTGCTTGAGCTTGTCGATTCCCAATACAATGTTATTTTAGCTAATATTTCTACAATTAGTGCTTATTATAGTGATATAGTCGTTAGGACTATATATACCATAACCTTTGTTTTTTTTAATTGTCTTATGAGACTTAGTGTCTAATATGCCCAACTGTGTATTAATCTCTAAGTTGTTGTTTGCTTATTTTATGCACTTTTGTGATAAAGTCATTGTCTTTGAGTTCCAAGTTAAAATTTGCTAATTATATGATTTTATTGAAAGATTTTTTTGATTAGTATTGGAAGTGATGACCGGTAAATGATCACTTATCAATCTCACTTAATACTGTATTAAAATGGAGTACATATTTAGTGCTCAAGATGCATATACCAAAAGCCTTATCCTATTGTGTATGAGTTCCCTAATCTGTGTTTTTGATATTGATGTTAATTCAATATGATTGGATTGAGAATTGAGGTGTATATGCTATTTGAAGATTCGAGCTTCTTTTTAACAATATGGGTGTGTATCTCTCTGCACCTCTTGGGGTTAATTTGGGAAGGGGGCTAGCATATATATATGAACTCATTATCTATCTTGTTTTTCTCTTGGTTAAATATATTTTGTTATACCCCCTTCGTTCTCCTGAAATTGCCCCACGTTCTATTTTAGTCCACTGAATTTGTCCATTTACTATTTTTGGACATGAACAACTACTTTAACACATCTTTATGCTTTATTTTATGTCTTTTATTTCCCCATCAACTTACAATAGGACCAGAAAATAACCCACGCAAGTCATTTTTTTAGTCTTCGTGTTGTCCCCTTGAGTTTGCTCCTCAAGGGGACAGTGGAGTATAACATTGTTGATTATTTTACTTGCATTTTCTGGAATGATTCAGAGCGCTTCTAGGGAAGTTGATTGCAATGCTGTATGAAAGTTTGATTTCTTTTTGAAATCTAAATGCTAGCTAAGGTAGAAAAAATAAACTTAAAATTTCATTGTAAGTGAGTAATGTTTTTTTGTCTCTATTTTACTCATTTCATACTTTAGGTGGCTACTGAGATATATTTAGTTTT
The DNA here is from genome assembly GCF_026212465.1 of Amaranthus tricolor. Classification (NCBI taxonomy): domain Eukaryota; kingdom Viridiplantae; phylum Streptophyta; class Magnoliopsida; order Caryophyllales; family Amaranthaceae; genus Amaranthus; species Amaranthus tricolor. Next base: position 2,601,317 of record NC_080049.1, on the reverse strand, counting down.
ACTCGTTACACTAGGCAGTTATGTATTTGTGCTTTTCGACACGAGAGTTGATTCTTTGTAGTGGTGTTCATGGCTTCTATCAGTGACAAGGTTGTGCAATTTAGCATGGGGAGTAGATTCTGTGTAGTTTATCTGGATTATGTCAGTTACGCACACTATGCTTGTTTTAAAGAGCAGCTGGCTCATAGCCTGCGGTACAAAATGCTTTAAAATATGTTGAAGCATGCAAAACCTTGGGGAGACCAAAGAGGAATAGTCAAGAGGGGCCAACAAATGAATACGAGAGTAAAGTTAGTGGAAAGTGAGGTAGAGAAAAGGGGAAATAAGGGGAAGGAAGAAGGTAAAAAGAGAGGATTTGGTAAGGCTATGGATGTAAATACTATAATGCAACTACTCTTATGGATTGTAAATTGTAAGTGCTTTAGTGATACTGATTTTAGAAATCCTTTTTAGTTTTATTGCTTTTCTTCTTTATCATTATGATGTTATATATCTTTTCATTGCTTCCTTATTGTAAATAATCTAGTTGGGCCATGATGGGAATTGCTCCACAACCAATTTTGGTACCGAGTCATGATTTTAGTAATTCAGACTTCTCATTATAGATCCTTCGTTGCTTTTTGTTTTGGCTCTGATGCAAGGTAAGTTATGTTAATAGAATTGATTTTGCTATAGCTTTGGACTATCGAAGAGAAATTTAGTTACTTGTTGAGGACAAACTTGGTTAGAAATATAGAAGTCCCAGTTAACTGGTGTAAAGGACTTGTTTTGCAGCCTTCAATCTGTTTATTGCTTGGATAGCAAAAAATCTTATGATACTCTAATGACCTGAAGATTGGCTTCTCTTCTTTTCTCTTATACATCCTTAATTGTGGAATTCTTTTTGTTCCAAGGATAAGTGTTGAGGTTTGCAATTCTCTTTAGAAATATAGAAGTCCCAGTTAACTGGTGTAAAGGACTTGTTTTGCAGCCTTCAATTGGTTCATTGCTTGGATAGCAAAAAATCTTATGATACTCTAATGGCCTGTTGATGGGTTTCTCTTCTTTTCTCTTATACATCCTTAATTGTGGAATTCTTTTTGTTCCAAGGATAAGTGTTGAGGTTTGCAGTTCTCTTCAAGGGCCGATAGCTAGACTTTGGTTAGAGTTATTTTGTGTATAATTAGCACATGCCAAGTAGCATGTTCCATGTGGCATGTAGCAGTTATTGACAAGTTTTTAATGAGTCTAATTGCAGTACAACTAAGTTCTTTTGTCATTTATATACTTAATTTCCCTGGGATAATTCTACCCCCCTCTCGTTATATGCCACTAAAGAGTTTGTCCATTGGATGCTTGGCTTGGGATCTTTCCTTCCTTGATCACTTTATCTCTTGCACTCTTACATTGCTTTATCATGATATATTGAGGTTCATTTCTGTGTTCTGTCCTTCCTTGTATATAATTGTTTGAACAAGCTTCTTTGACATTTATATTGCACTATCTTAGTTTTTAATGCTTTTGGAACCTCTTCAAAGGCTCTATAATTTCCTCACCAAAAACTATATTAGACAATAGTAGATGATTATTGTGCTACTTTTGGAGCTGCCTCTAGTCAGCTTCTTTTATTTCTGGTGCCATTCCAACTGGCAAATTAAGCCCTTTGTTTAACATGGACCTTCTTAACACACGCAGATACATGTATGTAATATGGCGACGCATACTGAATTGCTAACTGCCATTGGTTCTTCAAGTTTCTACTTTCTAGTTACTAAAAGAAGCTGAACTGTCTGTTTTCTTTTTTGAGTTAGGCATCTCCTTTGCATGATGGACTGCGTAGCTCTATTACTTTCCCACATTGTGGAATGTCTACATCTGCAACTTTTGAAAATGAGCAAAGAACACATGAAGAGAAAAAGGAGGATAACAGTGATGCTGATGCTGCAAAGCGAGCAGATGAAGGGTCTACTGAAGATACTGAAGCTGTTGAGAAAAGTCAGGAAACAGGTTCTAATTCAGAATCACAAACTCAAACCCTCAAAAGACGGAGACAAGGCACTAAAAGAATTGCCTTTTCTGATTCAGATTCCGAAGGAGACTTGGATGACCTTTCCAGAGAAGATTTGGTGAAACTTGTGCTGGAAAAGGAGGAAGCCCTTGAGAAAAAGCAGGAAGAGTTTAAGGAATTTAAAAACAATTTTCTTCGGAGCTATGCTGAGATGGAGAATCTCATGGAACGAACACGTCGTGAGGCGGAGAATTCAAAGAAATTTGCCGTACAGGTTTGTTTCCATGTTTTCTTAGATGGTTTCTACTTCGTTTCATTGGATAGCTCTTCTGAATTTGTGCTTGTTGCCATGTGGATCCATACTGCAGAGTTTTGCAAAGAGCTTTCTGGATGTTGCAGATAACCTAGGCAGAGCGTCATCTGTAACTAAAGAGAGTTTCAACAAAATAGATATATCAGAAGATACTGTTGGTGCAGTGCCCCTTTTAAAATCACTGCTGGAAGGTGTAGAAATGACTGAAAAGCAGCTCGCAGAGGTAACATCTGATGCTGATGTAGGAAACGTTAATCGCATTCTACTGCTAGTTACTCCAGACCTATATTTTTTTCTTCTTTTCTAACGATTAACTTGGTCTATTGTAGCGTCATTGAAGCATTTGCAAACTTGATATTCTTATTTACGCATATTACTCTTGATAGCAGATTTCTGAACATTGTTGTTGTTTTCTGCATTCTGTTCTATTGCTTGTGCTGTCTGACTGGTGTCTGGAACTCTCGTGTCTTAAGATATTATTAAGTGAAGTTGGTCAGACTTGGTATAGCTTCTTCATATGCAACATTATGTTACTTCAGTTTTCAATTTAACAGGTTCTCAGAAAAGCTGGAATTGAAAAGTATGATCCTACCAATGAACAATTTGACCCCAACAGGCACAATGCAGTATTTCAAGTACCTGACAACTCTAAACCTCCTGGTACTGTTGCTGTTGTTCTAAAGGTAATGTTTAGTGTTCTGATCTTCAATCAAGCTTTCAGAGCAACACTGTTGAGTGTGATACCATATCTAGGTTTTTCACTGAAAAACATCTCATTTCGTCTTCCATCACACACTTCATCACGTGTCTGAATCAACTTGCTTGAAAATGCTTCCTGCTCCTTTTTTTTTATTGAGATTTAACTTTGGTGAACTGTCTTCTGTATATATTGTTGTATGTTGTCTCCTCTGAGTTCTGAGCGACTGTAGTCTGTTGAGGATTTTTTGTTTGTGTTCTCCTGTGTCTGTTCCGATAAACATGGCACTTGTTGACAGCGATAAACTAGTATTCTGTACGTGGATGAGCGTTGAGGTCAAAAAAGTAAAAAGATACTTTTTTGCTGGTAGATTTTGTTATAATAGGTTGTACTTTACGAATAGCAGTTCTTGTTATCATCTATTTCATGTGTCTCCACGCCGCCATCTTCACTGTTATTAAAATATTGACATGGAGTTCATAAATATTTGGTGGAATCGGAAAACAAAATGGGCAGGCACAGATAGAAATAGAAATAAGAGTTTTGCCGTATTGGGAGAAAATTATTTAAAGGGAGAGAAAATTATTAAAGGGAGAATTAACGAAAATCAAAATGTCAAAATTTTGGAATACCTACAAAATTTGGAGTTGAAATTGAGTTCGAGGGAATATTTTGCGTCTAGGCCCCCCTTTTATGCTTTAGATTATATTTATCCAGTTTGAGGTCCTGAAGGGTCAGATTTGGTGTCATCGAAGACGAAGTATTTTACGTGTCTTCTTTTGGTACATACTGATGCAAAGTCTTGATGCTATCAAGTGGACTTGTTTATCTAAGTATTGTTTTATGATTTGTGCAGGCAGGATACACGCTCCATGACAGGATCATCAGGCCAGCTGAAGTCGGTGTCACAGTAGCTGTAGAAAATACCGAGGCCAATTCTTGAAGCTGAAAAGACCTCAATGAAACGCCTGCTTATACTTGAGAACTTTGTTGATGTTTGCGATGGTTAATATTAATATATTTATCTGAAAATAGGTTTAGCTGGTGCAATTTTGTTCCTTCCTTCATTGTTTTACTGCATAAATGGGCCTCAATTAACTTTGCTCTATTTTGGGTTTATAAAAAAGTGAAATTTAATAGACTTGTTATGGGTGAAATCACTTGTCTATGCTAATCTACAAGTATTTACGAGCGACATAAATTGATTCATTCACTATACAAATCCTTCATCTCTTTAATTTGCATCACTTTAACCTTATTACCATTTCAATATCTAGTTTGATAATTATTAAGGTGATTTTAAAGGAGAATATGGAGAGTTGTTATTTTTGTTTTTGAAGTGTCAAAAAATTGGTATTAACTAAGAGATATGGAATTCAGTGAATTGAATTCAAAGATGGATGAAATTAAAAAGAAAATGATAGAATTTATTTTTAAATAAGAAAACAAAGAATTTAAAAATAGAAAATAAGGTAAATTAAAGGTGGAGGGATTTATATGAATTTGTGTTGGGTTTATCTTAATTATTATTATTTTTATTTTATAATGTTATTTTTTCATCAAATTAATTTATACATGATTGAAAGTATTAATGATTAAATGTTTGTAGAACAAAAGTTTAAGATGGTGAATAAAAAAGAAATGGTTACTTATTTTATGAAAAGTTCTTATAAATAATCAATTTTTGACCAATTTTCTTCATTAACGCCAACTTTTGATTAATTATGAATAATATTTCTCCATTAAAGGTGTGTCCTCCTACACTACGGCTCCGTCCCTATTTACGAACAAAAACACCACTTCTTCGGCCCAATCAAATCATAGCCTTCAAATTAACTGTTAGCTGCACCCCACCCCTGTAACTATACGCAAACTTTCACCCCTAAGCAAGCCTTGCGAATCTAAAACAAAGTCATATAATATCAATAATATTTTAAAAATGTGCTTAACGAGATTTGAACCTAGATCATCGTATTTACATATCAAAACTTTTACCAAGTTAATCAACACATATATTATTATCTATAGGTATATAATTTTATACATAACTTGAATACTATTAGTTGACATCATTGCCAATCCCTAAATCCGCCCTTAAGGTGCTTTGAAATAGCAGTGTACACAGTAATGTATACTGAGGACTGTTGTATTTTCCAAAAACTCTTCACTTGAGAAAGTAAACTCGGAAAAATTCAACAGGTTGCAAGGTATAATAATTTCCCATGATTCTAGACATGAACATACACCAACAGCCCACCATCTGCCACAGCATGTGGTCTGCCAGCACGCTGGTCATGTTAAGGGCTCATGCTCGATAATAAACAGCCAGCGAAACACGTGATCCATTCGGACACAACACTAATTTCATGTCTATTCAAAATGTGTTGTGTATCAAGTCAAGTAATTCACATAAATGGGGAAGGGGGTGAAGATTTAAGTAACATAGACTGCCCAATATACACACTCAATTGTTAACCTGTCATCCACAGAACAAAGTCATTACAATTGCACAATCTGAGCATCTCCCACGGGAACATAGGCTGTTATTACTCAAGAGTCTCAACATGATTCTACTACTGTTAAGCTGCAGCCTATGAAATGCATCAATCTACCGACTACAAGATCGGGAAATGTCGAAGCCTTCATTTCTATGTTATCTACAGGCAAAGACTCTTAGTTCATGGCCCAGAGGCTCTGCACATTCAAATCAGGCTGGCCATCGGTATTCTTGTTATCAAGCTGCACGCCGAGATTTAAGTGGCTTCTCCTTGAATAAATTAAGTCGCACTCACTGGTTCTCTGCAAACGAATCATCCAACGATTGAAGAAATGAGCTCAATCAAGTATTAATCACAGTAAAAGAGGTGACCCCATATACAATTGAAGACAGCATATCCATTCAACCTTGATCATTACGAAACAAGATCAAACCCGACTAAATCTAAACTTGATCGTTTTTACCCGTTCGATGTCATCATTTTTAGTCAGAATTCACTATATTTCTTTTTAGTTTTATGTTTTGAGTCAATATTTTTAATTGTAGCCTCAAAATATGTATATGAGGCACGTCTCAGGGTGACCGTCTCATACAAGACTTTCTGTTAAATTTTATCTTGTCAAATTTGATTTGTTCTAGTCTGATATGGTTAAAAAGTTAGCAAACATAAAGAAAATATCTCGATGAGACGAACCCTATAATTAGTCTATTTCTCCAACTAATCACTTTAAGATTGTAAATTATCACTTTAAAGTTATAAGTGAACCCTTATAAGTGATCACTTTAACGTTATAAGTAATTACTTTAGGACAATAACTCTACATTGAGTCAAATCAATAGAGATGATATCACCATGAGACTGTCTCATTTGAGAATTTGTGTAAAGAAAAGGAAACAATGTGTGAAGTGCCAACTCGAGTGTATGAATTTTCACATTAGACAACTTACATTGAAATGAATAAAACTGATTTTACTCGATTTTTCAAAATGGTGTGCAAGTCACAAGCCAAGGTATGATAAGTGGTTTAAAACCTTTGTTGTGCATCACCCACAGTGTAAAAATGCAGCAACGGTCGCGATTGCAGTAACGGAATGCTAATGTAATAACGAGCGTGATGCAGTTATCATGATGCCTAAATATCGGTCGAAACCATAAGATATCACTTGATATGACCCAAAAAGCGGTTTTTAACACCTTTATAAGGCTGAAAATATTAGTTCATTTATTTTGAAAACCTTTACAACGCGGCTAATGCGATACGACGTGGCCTTGGCCTTGTTTTTACTCTATGGCATCTTAGCCCATTGGCCAACACAAGGTAAAACATTAAAGAGTCCGGATCCGAAGTTAATACAAAATAAGGAAATAATAGTGATAAAAGTATAACCAGATGCGCTCCAAAGATATCACTGTTTATATCTGGCAAGCCATACATATCATCACTATCCGTTGCAGACCTTTCTGCAGATGGATTGGCTTCTCCAGATATATCTCCATCAGCAACTCTATTTTCTATTCGCTTTTTCTTCTCCTCAACAACGGTAATCTGCAAACAGAAGGCAAGGAATGTTCTATTAAACAATGTTTGCATCCTAAGTCCAGCATTAGATCTTGATAAAGATATGATGGAAATGAAAGACACTAGCCCATTATCAACAATGTTATGGGTAGACCAAAATCTTCCTAGTTTATTAGTGAAGGATCTAGGTTTGAGACCCAGATCCAGACCAGTGTAGCATAATTTGCTAGTTAATACACTTTTTGAATTTGCGAATCGCTCAAAATAACCCTAAAATAGCCCAAAATCGACTATAATTCGCTTTTTTTATTCGGGATTAGCATGAAGACTAGTGAATCATGTGACATTGATCCAGACACATACAAAACCGCTTTTCATTTTTGAGATGCATGCTAAACAATCAAAACAACCTTAATAGATAACAATTATGATAAGAAAACAACATGGCATCACATAATTTTATCCCCACCCTCAGAAATAGTAAACAGAGAATTTGAGTATATACCAATTACCAATCAATAGTTCCCTAATGACATTCCAATCATCCAAGATCAACACTTTTCTAAGTCTTACAATTACTATTCACATAAAACACATTATGATCACATTTCACCATCCCAATCTCGTTAAATGGCCTCCATCTATGCGTAGTTTAGGTGAGATGCATACTAAATTACCATTTGTTGTTTCTAATTGAAACAAAGTAAAATATATATATATATATATATATATATATATATATATATATATATATATATATATATATATATATATATATATATATATATATTTCTAACAATTGATACATAACTGCATCCAAATAATCTTAATCCTAAAATCATCATCAAAAAACACCTATGTTTCAGCACAAAAAAATGCATGCATCTAGTTTTTCTTCCACAAATTACATCCATTAAAAACAAGCAAAACCCTAAAACCTTTTTAACATGAAAAAATGAAAAAATTTATCACCCAGCAAAATTAAGGTAAAATGGTACACGAAATGAAGGGCACATCAAGATTTTCTTCAATAGATTTGCATTCTTAATTCCATAGCAAGGAGAATCCGAGGGGGGAATCGATCTTCCTGAACGTAAGAGTGTAAAATTTTCCTCTAGAAAAAGCATTCTTTAACTCAAAACTAAACTTCTTTCTTCTAAAAAAGCATTTTTATTTAATCAAAAACCACACAAAAACCCTTACTTTAAACTCAAAACCCTCATTCAAACAAATAAAACAAAAAAGAAATCAACTCACCGGAGTATAACGAAACCTTCGTCGGGAAACTTGGACGGAACTCAAATCATCATCACCAGTAGAAGCAGAAGAAGGACGAGAAAGTGGGGTCCATTTACAAAGAAGAATGGGAGAATCATGTAATTTAAGACCATTAGATAAAAAGAGTTTACGAGGTTTATTAGTGGTGGAAGAATTTGAAGGTGAGACTTGGACCCACTTCTTCTCCCACCTTCTAACGGGCCCACTAAAAATGGCCGGAGAAGAAGAGTGATGGCCGCCATAGAAGAATCTAGAAGAAGTTCTGACAGGGCGAGAATGAATGTGAGTTTGGGATTTTGTGTTGGTTGTGGCTCCTGCTGTTCCTCCCCCTCCTCCTCCCTCCATTTTTTATAGTTTTATTTTTTATTACTTCTTTCACTGTTTAGATTTTCAGGGTTTTGATTTTTGAAGATTTGTTAGGCTTTTAGAGGGGCAAGGTAAGTTGGTATGTGTTCAACTTTCAAGTGTTTATAACTGATAGTACAAGAGTAATTATGTGGCTAAATAGAGTAATAATTGGGTTGGTGAGGAGGAGCTATAAATGGAAATGGAAACTATGGGGATGGATTTCAATTTTGCATTTAATAACAAGGATGAGAAAGTACAAATATAATATGGTAGACAATAATGGAGAAAGATGCAAAAAAAACTTGAGTTTAAAGATTGAAATAGTAGAAAATGGAAAATTATTTTTGAGAAGTTGTGATGATGTTTGCATTAAGCTCATGATATTAAGAAATGGGTACTTTTGAAATGTTGTTTCTTGAGAATATAGTAAAAGTTAAACTGATTTACTTTTGTGGGGGGTTTTTGTTTGACTTATGAATGAGATTTTGCTTCTCAATTTCACAATAAATATTCTACCCCAAATGAACATAAAAGATGAATTTTAACTCTCAACTCGTTATATTTGTAACAGGCTCAAATTTCTTAATTTTAATTTTTCGATTAATTATTCTGAAATTTTTTAATTCGAATTCCTAATCCTTTGAGTTATCTAATTCAAATCACCTTTAATTTTTAAAACTTTTTCCGATTTTATAATTTCTTCAAAATATAAAACTTAATATATATATATATATATATATATATATATATATATATATATATATATATATTCTTAAATTTCTTTATAAGCACTAAAATATTATTTTATTATTTTATACTATGAAAAGTAAAATTTTAATATTATATTTACGATTTTGTTAAAACGTTACGTTTCAATTTCGTTTCCTTGAACAAAATTTACTACTTATCATTTTAACCTTACAACTTTGATTTAATTATTTTATACCTAAAAATTAACTATATTTTTCTTATTAACTTTAAGTATAGTTTTAACCAAAATTTTCTAAGTAAACTATCATATTTTCATAATCAAACCTTAATCAAACTTTCCCATTAATCTAAAACATTTTACTTGTATAAACTAGAACAAAAATTTGATGAACCAAAATCTTCTACATCAATCCATAATGTTCATCACTTACACAAGCTATCACCATTTTCTTACACAAGTTCACCTTCTTCTACACTCCAAACTCTTACACATCCACTTACACACTCTAAATCACTTACATAAGTTAACCTTCTTCTATATTCCTAACACTCTTTTTCATACAATGTAATGAACTAAAAAATTGCCCAAAATTCATCATAAATATCTCCTTAGCCATGAGATCACTTGCACCCCATCATCAAATCTTTCTACCATTCTATTTTATATCTTCATTTTATTAACTTCTTACTAACTTTATACCCTTTTTATTAGTTGAAGAATCAAATGAAGATGGAGCTTGATTTTGTCACTTCTAAAGCCAATAATCATCAACTTTTGAAAAGTCAAGTATTATCTTTTGAAGTTTGGATATCATTTTTTTTTTTGGTAATTGAAGATCTACTTCTTTGAAGCGTGGAGCCTTAAAGACTTTCTCCTTTGAAACTTATTTCTTTGAGTTCTTATTTTTCTATTATTATTTTCTTGTTTGATTTAGCACCACCTTTGGAGGAAAATCTTACAAATTTTCTTAACTCTGTCATTATGTGATATTTATTTATGGTTACTTGATAATATAAAAAGAATGATCAACATGATTTTATTTTAATCATTTAAACTTTACATGGTTCTATTAAAGTCATATCCAGTTTAGTAATATTTTCGTCAAAATAATAATACTTTTGGGACATTCTAAAAAGAAGTTATAAATATGGAAATTTTTGATTAATATGATAATGTAGATATATATGAATTTTTTTATGTGAAATATTATTTTAAGTTTCATGTATGTTGGCTTTATGAACTATTGCATTGAGAAAATACTTAAAAATAATATCTAGTGATGCTTTTGTGAGAAATCTTGGTAGATAAAATTGATGTGAACTAGTAATTTTAAAAAATGTATTTCATAAGTACTTTATAAAAGCTAAAAGTTAGGATATCATTTTAGATATGTTCCTTGAGTTTTACTTCATTAAAATAACGTTTAAATGAATTTTCGTTTAAAAATATTGTTCTAATAGGAAGAGGTGTTGAAACTTTCTTAATTATTAAAAATAGCTAAGAAAATATATTACTTAAGTTTAAAATAAGTATAACATTTATTAATAATTTGAAAATAAAAAAAAAGTTAAATAAGAAATAAATATTAAATGGGTTCTTCTTAACTTGTAACTTTTTGGCATACTCCTATAACATGTTGAATCTCATGATGACCCTTGCGCAAATTGTCGTGGACCCTATGGATTTTAATTAATTTATATATACATATCGATTTATGGCTAAAATGATTATATTAATTATTTAAAATAATAATCATGAATTTTATTAGTGAAATAAACTTATCTCTTTAAAATGATTCCATATCATCTTGGTGTTTTGATAAAATTTTTATTTTGGACTCAAGTAATTATAAAGAATTATTAATCAATTTATCGGTAAAATAGTCAAACTAATTTGTTGAAATGCTTAGCGTTGTTTTTCTTGAAAACTCATTTCATTTAGATTTTGGACCCTTAATAACTTGTCGGATTATTTTTCATAGTTATGATAGATCCGTTTTACTATTTACTTGGTTATTTAATAAAATACGTTATTAAGTACTTAGAAATATTACCCTTCACTTTTATGATTATTTATGACATAATAATGACTTAGTTTCAGGAATCTTAGAATAGCTACAAAAATTTATTATTTAATTATATTAATTTATTGGATACTAGTAATTTGTTTCTATTAAAAGGGTAGAATCGTCAAAATTTTGACTAGTGGAAGTTTGACTTATAAGAATGTAAACTATTTCAATTAAGAGTCTTGTTTGATATTGCATGAAATTGATTGTATGACTCTGATAGTAAAGTAATGTCGAACCATGGACCCGCATGTAAAATCCCGGCGTCCGTGTTAGCCGGTACGTAAAATGCGGTGTTAGACAGGGGGTTCGAGAAAAACCTATCCTGTGGAGTCTCGAGCATAAAAGTATTGAGAGGAGTGACGACTCCCACCACAGTTAGGGTTTAGGACTACAGTCTTCACCTAACCAGACCCTTACATATATTAGTTGTCATTATTGTTGTGATCTTGTGATGTGCTACGATGGTAAAGTTATGAGGCTTAATTGAACTTGATTGAATAAGCATTAAGGTTACCAAGTATTTAGTAGCAGTAATAAACTTCTGCAAGTATTGAGAATGTAACTCAATGGCTTAATAAAGGTCAATAATGAGTAATAACCTTCTATATTGTGCTTGATGATTATTTTGTAAGCATGATTTAACTATTGCGTCATAAGCTTGTTGGGGAAATTGTACTCGGCTTTATCGGTGATCGATTCAATCGGCTGTTATCCGTATTATGGATGACAATATTTTGCAGGAAAATTTAGCTCGGGTTTCGATCCAGGCCGCAACTTTATTATACTATCGAGGACTTAGCTGCATTGATTTTACTTGATGACTTTGATGACTATATTGTACTTATGTTTTTTTATCGTATTTAAGCAAACCTTATGTTATATTTTCTCAGTTGTAAGATTTTTAACTTATGTTTTAAACGGTTTTAGTTTAAATGGTTTTTAGCAGTTCTGCGTTTTACACTTCCGCATTATTTATCTTAAATATAATTATTAATGTTAATTATGTATCGAGAGTGTCAATTCTGCTACAATATCTAACTTATTAATGTTAATTAAGTATAGTTATGTATCGAGAGTTGTGTTTGACTCGTGTGTTGGCATAAGGTTCTAGGAGTAATCACAGTACGCTTGTAGGAGGTTTACTCAAATGAGCATGAAACTTGTTGCTTTTAACTTGTGTTTGTTTTATGCATTTCAGAGAAGTTTGCTACGAAGTTTGTTAGGAATAGCTTTTACTAACACCAAATTATTGTATATTTATAGTTACAATTCTCACGGTAAGCCCTCAAGACTAAACACAAAACTAAAGAAAGATCTTCAACTCAATTGCCATTCTCCATTGTAGTTCTCATTTTGAGCTCTTGAAACCCCATTGTTCTTATTAATCACTAAAAACAATCTAAGGGATATGATGAACATATCCTGCATTAAGTGAAACACGTTAAATTTTAAATTGATATTTAGTACGTCCCACCAAATTTATCCCATCCACACTTTTTAACATTTAATTAACGTTTTCATCTCAACTACACATTACTCTAACTTCCTCATGAAATATTAGTTATATATCCAATGTTCTTGGTTTGTTTATTGATTGACTACGTAGTAAATTTGGGGAAATCGAGGGAGTAGATATTTTCATACTTGTATTAAAAATAAATATTCAAGGAGAAAGTAAAAGTCAAATTATACAAATAAATGTAAGAAGAGATGAGTTTGAAACGACAGATGAAAGATAAAAAATATAATTGTATTAGATAGATGAAAGAGAATAAAGATGATCAACCATCTCTAAATGTCATCTCTAAAGTTGAATAAGGTAGTTTATCCAAACAAAAAAACTATCAACAACTCCGTCCCTCTCACTTTGTCTCTCCAAGCTATGTCTATGGAGCTTTGGAGTTCGTCATTCTCCTTAAAACTTCCAATTCATGCCAAACCATCTTCATCATCATCATCATCTAAATGTCTCTTAACCACCCCTCATTCCCACTCTTTTCACTTAACTAAATCCCATTATACCCTCTTCAAATCCCTTCACTTTTCTCCTTCTTCCCGCCAATTCTCTTCCCTTCAACACTCATTTTCCCGAACTCCTACCCATATATCTGCTTCATCTTCCTCCACCGCTGATGTCGAATTGGAGAAGCTTCCTGCTGATATTGATGTTACAGAGTTTAATGAACCCCAGTCTAGAGTAAGTGTTCTACAACATTTGGTCTTGAATTTGTGCCTTTTTTGGCTCTTAACAATCTGTCATTTATTAACTCTCATATGGGATTTGCTTGATTAGTTGAAATTTTCATGAAATATACAATTATTGATAGGTTTTTAATCCAAGATACTTGTATGGTGGGCTAAAACTGGCCTTTTATGTGTCTAGAAGAAACTTGATTGAAGACTACTATTCTTCTGTGTTAATGTTACACAATTTCGCAGGTGTGTTAAAGCAAGTGCCTTAATGATAACGTTAACTTTAAACATATAATCGAAAATGCTTTGTGTTGTACTTCAGAGAGGGTCGATAAAAATATGTCGCATATGGGTGGTTTAAGATTTGGAACGGTTGATAAGAGTTTCTTGATCAAAGCAACAAAGATAGAAGCAGACTGTGAGTGGCTCGACCAGTCGCTCAATCGAGCCTAGCTCGACAGGTCGAGCGGTGTTGGCTCGGTCGAGCAAGGTGTCCAGAACAAGTCAGTAGCTTCACTGGAAGCTCGCTCGACCGAGCGAGGTAGTGGCTCGGTCGAGCGGAAGTCCAGCAGACTACATTAGATCCTGTTTTTGGTCAGAATTTGTTGTGACTATGCAATAATGTGGTGCATTACTTTATTGTTTACTGTAATGTTTATTGTCGTAGTTAATTAGGGGGTTAATTGAGATGTTACATGTGAGTTTATGGTGATTTACGAGGGATTACTAAGAGTGATGAATACCTTGCCTATAAATAGGATTCATCATTCATAGTAACATTCACCACAAAAACACACATATTTTTTAGAGGGCTATTGCATTGTTAGAAACTTGAGAGTGTTCTTACTTTGCTTTAGTATTTGTGATCTTGAGAGATTGTTCTCAAGATAAGGAGGTTTATTATACTTGTAATTGTTGAACTCATTATAATAAACTATATTTGAGGGGGAGGTATTCAATATACCTCATAAACACTTGTGTTCATCTTTTGCGTTATATTTTTTCATTTGTTTTTCATTGTTAATCCTCTTTGAGGCTTACATTTCAAGGGGGATTTATTAGGAATTCAAATTGTTCTTCCTTTTATCCCATAAATTTGTGTGTTTGTATCCATTTTTTGTGTAACTCTTCTAAAGTCAGTAGCTTTGTTCTTGAATTTGTGTTTTCTTGCTTGATCAGTCAGTAATTGATGAATTCTCATATGGGAATTGCTTGATCAATCAGTACTTCAAATTGATCTTCCTTTTTATCCTATAATTTTTTGTTTGTATCTGATTTTTGTGCAAATCTTCAAAAGTTGGAGTGTTTGTTCATGAATTTGTGTTTTTTCTTGCTTTATCAAATCGGTCATTGATATATTCTCATATGGGTATTGCACTATTGCTAGATTAGTCGAAAGTTCAATTGAAAATTGCTTAATAAGTGATGAACCTTGTGGTTGTTTCTGTATGAGGAAGATTCATTAGAAATTCAAATGGGTCTTTCTTTTTATTCTATGAATTTGTGTATTTTTGCCTGATTTTTGTAACTCTTCTAAAGTTGGACTCGGCGTTCTTGAATTTATGTTTTTCTTGCTGTATCAATTAGCCATTGATGAATTCTCATGTATATTTCTTGATGAGTTGAAATTTCCATGGAAAACTAAGTGAATTCTCAGAGGTGTACTGCTTAAATAGTGATGTATTACCTTGTAGTTGTTGCTAAATGTGGGGGGTTCATGAGGAATTCAAATGGTCTTCCTTTTTGACCCATGAACTTGTGTGTATGTATAACTCTTCTGGAGTTGAACTCATTGAGTTTTACTAGTTTTTATTGGTTAATATCTTAATGGATGTTACTTCATGAGTTGAAAGTCCCTTTGCTTCCATGAATTTCAACATATTTCAATCCACTATTTCATTTATTCTCAAGATTGGAAACTCAAGCTTAAGTTTCTTAGATTTTCCGTTTGGTTTTGCTTCAGCCTTAGGGTATGTTTGGATAACATCTTAAGAAGGCAAGGAAGGGGAGGAAAAGGAAGGGGATGGAGGGGAGGAGATAGAAGATTAACGTGTTTTCCTTCCTTATCTCTCAAATGTTGGGAGGATTTGTTGAGTATTTCTCTTCCAATTTTCCCTTCCCTTTTGCTATCCAAACGAAGAAAATGTCATCATTCCATTTCCCGCCTTTTCCTTCTTCCCTTCATTTTCTCCCATCCAAACATGCCGTTAATGTGTTATCCAACTGCTTGGAGTGTTCTTACTTCTTCATGCTGGTAGTTGTTACGGCTATTAAAATAATTAACTTTTTATGATCATCATGCTCTTCTGAACAGTCTAAAAAGGATGTTGCTTATTTATCGGAATCAACATGAAATCCATTTGTATGTTTTCTATCTCCTCTGAATTTGAAGTGGTTGCTCTCTATTGCAGGTCAGGCTAAGTGTGAATGTTCCACCAGCAGTATGTGATGATTGTTATAGGACCGTTATGCGAGAGCTTTCAAAGCAGGCAAAGGTGCATCCTCTTCCCTACGAGTTTATTGTAATTGGTAGATCATACTTCTATAATATAAGATATCTTTACTTGTATGGGCGCACCAAATTGAAATACAGTGCACTGCTCTTATGGACGTATTCAACCATATTGCTCCATCTCGTTTTTCTTTCAGATTAGTCCCCATCTCTATATTCATCTCTCGTTATTACTCATGATCAAACAATTTGTGGTTATATTGTTCTAGATTCCTGGATTTCGTCCTGGAAAGCCAATTCCAGATGGTATTCTGCTTAGCTATGCAGGGAAGCAAAATATTCAAAGAGCTACTATTGAGTCCATTCTGAAAAGAATCCTCCCTCATGCCTTATCATCGGTATAATCCACGTTTTCAAATTTATATGAGTTTATTCTTTGTCATTTTGTCTAATAATTTTCGACTTTGTTGTATGTTTTTCATTATTTCGCTTCGACGAGGCTGTATTTGATTTATTGGTCTTATTTTCTTGCTGGTTATCTGAAAAAGGTTAATGGAATGGCTTTACAAGATTCTCTTAGAATTACTACTAATTTTTCGGATATGGAGGAGACATACATATCTTCAAACTCTTTAAAGTAAGTGACATTTTTTTTACTCAAGAATCATCCAACGTGTTAGCCACTGTGTTCAGAATTTTTACGCAATTTTAATAGAATGTTTACAATGTTAAACACTTTAGATTTCGAGGAGATTACAAATGACGAGAAGTTTCGAGTATCTCCTAATACTTCATGCTTCACCTAAGGCTGTGCCGCTGTGGAGCCATCCTGGTGGGCGGTGGCATTAGCATGATACGACTATTATTGATCAAATGTGCGGTTGAATATATGCGTCTGTTTTGTTAAACATATCTTATTGAGCATTTTCGCCTTTCATGCAGGTTTGATGTCGTGGTTGATGTATTGCCTGAAGTGAAATGGAATCCGGAGAATGGATACAAGAACTTAAAGATTGTTGTTGAAATAGATAATGAAATAACTGCCGAGGTAGCTTGTGAACGAGAGTTAAAGCGTCGCCACAAGACATTAGGTGTAATGAGAATAGTTGCTGATAGAGGGCTTCAGGTAATCGTTGAGAGCGAGTAAATAATAATTTTATTCTTAAAGAAAGAGAGACAAAAGAAGTTTGCCAGACTCCAAAAAACGAGTTTTGTTTTCTACATAACAAAATTTCTTATATGATAGGATTGGATTTTTATAGTTCGAATCTTATATATAATGAGGTTGTACTTCCTTAGGTAGGCGATGTCGTGGTGATTGACATATCTGCAGCAACAATCGAGGAAGGAGGAAAAGAATCTCAAAAGATTCCATCTGCCGAGAGCAAAGGTTGTGCTTCTAGGACTTGTTCACTCTTTTATGAGTACTAATCTCACGAAGAATCTAGTAATCATTGTCGTTAAAATTGTTAGCTTCATATATCACCACATTCCATTATTCCAATGTCATTAAGTGGCTCCCATAGGAAGGGTTTGATGCTAACAAAGAGGTTATTTCTGATTGATCGTTAGCAGCAAACATCTTTTGCAACTTCACGTTAATTTGAAGTGTATATGATTTAATGAGCCATTTCGACATAATCCATTATAAATTTTGCAAAGGTTGTGCTTCTAGGACTTGGATACTCTTTTATGAGTACTAATTTAATTATGAATCTAGTAATCGTCATTGTTAAAATTGTTAGCTTCATGTATCACCACATTCCATTATCTCAATGCTATTAAATGGCTCCCATAAGCAGGGTTTGGTGCTAACAGAGAGATTGTTTCCGATTGATCGTTAGTAGCAAACATCTTTCGCAACTTCACTTATTAGAAGTGTATATGATTTAATGAGCCATTTTGACATATTTTTCACTTGAAGTACCCAATCAAGTACTTTGCTAAGGAGTCTAGCATCATTGCTTATCAATGGATCTATATTTGTCTCAGGATTTAACTTCGACACGGAAGATGCAGAAACTGTGATTCCTGGTTTCCTTGATTCGTTAATAGAGATTCGACCGGGTGAAACAAAATCCTTTCCACTTGTGTTTCCGGAAACATGGAGACAAGAAGATCTTCGTGGAGTGCAAGCTCAATTCACAGTGAGTGTTGTTTTCTTGAACAAACTCACATTAGTTAGATAGGAAAATTAATAACACAAGATTATGCCGGCTGATTATGTTTTGTGTCTCTAAAATATTTGCTTTAGTTGAAATTAGTAATTTTTCAATGTTAAGTGCTTATAAGGGTTTGGGAGGGGGTCGATCTTAGATGATTTGCCACTTTGTTCTAACGAAAACAAATACAAGAAAGAAATAAAATGATGAATAATAGAAACCACACAAAGATATAACACAATTCACTAAACAGAGTAACAATGTGTTAGCTACATCCACCGGGATAGGGAGAACAAATTTTAATAATGTGAGGGGGAAAGACAAATACACATGAATGAGGACATTTAATGGGTTATAAATAATACCGATAAATTACAGAATTTCTTGAAATGACTACACCTAAAAAAATTAGGTTTAAACTCATTCCAAGCCCAGATCTAGAAACAGTAAAAAAGAAACAATATCTCCAAACTTCTCGGGGGCATTACCCCTAAACCCCCACTTGGGGAGTTCCACCCCCCGGACCCATGAACAACTATGAAGCGAGGAGAAGAAGATAAGCTCATATTATCACAATGTTGTTCGCGTATTTTTTGGTAATAAAATTTTCTTTTACATATAAAAAAGGTGCACGATTCTTCTGCAAAATTGTTCATTTTCTATTTTACAACACTAATAAGAAACCTGTATGTTGCTTGCTTCCCTTCAATAAACTTGGCTTCCATTGTAGGATTACCTGATGCACAGCTAGTGAATTGTAATGTTCCTTTTTACAGGTGGAGTGCAAAGAACTGTTTTACAGAGATTTGCCGCCATTGGATGACTCTCTCGCTGAAAAGCTTCAGCCAGGATGTTCAACTTTGGAGGAGGTAAGCTGTTGCAGATGCCTGTATGTAGCTAGTAGCAGAGAGTAATGTTATAGACTTATACTAAGTGTATGTTTTATTTCCGAAGGTTAAGGAGACATTGCTGCAGAGATGTCGGGAGCTGGAGCAAACGGCTAAGGAACAGGCAACAGATAATGCAATTCTAGATCAGCTTCGTAAGGTGCTGCTCTACGTTTCAACCTTCTCATGTCGGTATCATGTTGGGTCAATTGTAGATTATGCCTAATAAATAGTGTTTTTTTGGATTTTTTGTCACGTACAGATGGTTGAAATTGATATTCCGCAGTCCTTATTTGAGGAAGAAGGTAGACAAATGTACGGAGCAAAGCTTCTGCAAATTCAGGTCCGTATGAACTACATAAACTTTATGATTGAAACTTATGTTGGAAAATAACCCACATGTGATCCCACATTGAAGAATTAGAGAGAGGTTGACCAAGATATATACTTGATGGGCTACTCCTTCTACTATCAATTGGGTTTTAAGATGGAACCTCATTGGGTTTGTGTCCGGTCAACTCTTCTCTTGTGCAGGTCTTGTGTACAAGCCTAAATTTATCAACATACTCCCATCTCATATTAGTTCCCCACTTCTTAGTGGCATGAATACTTGGAAAAAGTGATGAAAGTTGAAGGAAGCAGTTTTAACTAAGGATAAGAGGAAAAATGTAGCAATACAAAATACTCGGATTAAGAGGAAAAAAATGTCAAGCCATTGTAAAAACCCGAAAACAAAATCTTGTTGTTTTGTGGAGGGTGGGTGGGGAGGTGGATTCTGAAAATGAAATTGGAAATTAAATATGGTTCGGACTTCAGAAGAAGCGTTGAAGCGCGAAAGTAAATATGATTCTTAAAAAGAAATGGGAAATTAAATATGGTTTCGTTTTCTAAGTTGCCGAGACACTAACTAAAAGCTTCTCGTTTATTGTTTCTTTTTTTGTATCGAATCGAATTTCATTTTGTGTAACATTGGAAAAAAGTATTGCCTTACAATGGGAAACTCCGATTCTACTATGCTTGTAAGAGTGGCATTACATTGGTAGCTTTCGAGTTTTCTGCAAATCTGATGCATCTGTTCTGTTCTGTTAACTGATTTAGTTTTCGTGCATCTGATAAATCATGCATTTTGTTCAACAGGCACAAATGAAGCTGAGTGACGAGCAGTTGGCATCCTTAACAAATTCGAGGACTGTAAATGAATTTATTGAACATGAGAAAGAAAATATAATTGAAGTGATAAAACAAAATCTCGCTATAGGAGATATATTCAAACGAGAAAATCTGCAGGTAAAGATCTTATTGAGATATAGAAGTATTTGTCGGTTTTCTTTCCTCGACTTGTAATTCCTCTCGGTTATGCTTAACAAAGTGTCTTTGTAAAGAAACCAGACCTCTTACTGATGATGCTAAATTCAGGTATCAACCGATGAAGTGGTCAAGGAGGTTGAAAACTCCATACAAGAGTTTCGGAAACATCAGCAGGAATATGATGAAGAGCGTATCAAAGAACAGGTCCGCTCTTTTCGCCTTTATAGAGAAACCCGTCTCTAAATAACATGATACGTTACTTTTTTTGACGTCCCAAAATAATCAACCACTTTAGCTCGCCAACTGATATCAATGATCCCTTCCAATAGAATGTTAATGTTAACTTAAGATGGCTTGTGGGAATTTAGAGAAGGTTATATCTCTTTCTCTAGTTCTTTCATCTTGATACATTTCGATGTTTACATCTCAAATTGATTAGGTTCAAGAGGTCTTGGAGGGAGCAAAAGTTCTCGAATGGCTGAGAGAAAACTCCGAAATTCAATATATTACCCGTTGAAGAGTATAAAAAAAGGCTCGAACACAGAAGATGGCAAGCCTTTTTTGTCATTCGTTCTTGCACGAGGCTTATATGTTTTCATTACGCTACTTCGGATGCCATGTATCGGTGAATGGTGCCTAAGTTCGCGTAGTTTGGGAGTCATTTTTGACATCTTGAAGTTGCATTTTTTCAGTTTTGTGCAACTCGAAATTGAGATATAGAGATATGTTTAGAATACATGGCTTATTTTTCTGTAACGTAACTATCTGCATTTGGTTATTATTTTTGTTGTATAGCAGTATGCATAATACACTACTAATAAATAGGAAATATCTGTTTATGAGCATTCTCTTCTATGAAGTTGCTTGTCAGACAATTCCAATTTAAGCCTGAAATGATCGATAACGAAAAGGCAGGGGCGTTCAAAACATAACTGATATTAACCCGACCTTGGAACTGAACCCGACTTGATTCGACTTTAAAATGAATTTAAAATAATGTAGAAATCAATTTAGTCAAATATCCGATTTTAAACCGTTCTGAAATACCTGATCTGAGACTGACTTGATGACCCGAATAAACACCTCTAGGAAAAAGGCTTAATTTGAATTAGAGGTGTTTCAAAACAAAGCCGATGACCAAATATTAACCCAATTTTGTAACTGAATCCAATTTGACTCATTCACTAAAATGTAGTGGCTATATCCGGTCCTAATAATCGTCCACATAAACTATCTTCTATGCTTTCATGGTTCTTGTCAAGTGGACTTCCAGTCTAAAACTCTCATCTTTATTCTCGTTTGTCACCCAATTCATTCAATTCCCCTCTCTCTGATTCCCATCTTTCACCTTTCTTAACGGTATATTTATTTATTTTTTTAATCGGACTCTGCCTTGTACGGAATACTAGAAGTGTCCTTTATTTTTTTTTATTTTTAGGTTTTTGCATATGCTCAAATTTTTGATGATTTTCCTTAAAATGTATCTTCAATGCTTGTACCTTTCAACCCTTTCCTTATGTCCTCTTCCTTATTTAATTTTTAATGTAAACCTCTATTTTTAATCATAGCATGCACATCTTAGGTAATGCCATTGCTAATAGAATAAATATATAGTTAATCCTTGATACTCTATCACGCCTTCTCATATAAGAACTCTTCTGTTTTCTAGTGTGGATATATCACAAGTCCTCATCATACTTTACTTAATCACCGAAATTAAATCAATGAATATGAACAATGAGGAATAAAATCTACTCCTAAATTAGTGAAAATTTTTCATTGTTTCTAAAACATATGCAAACTAACATGCAAATTGCAATATAAGTTGAGTAGTTTTGAACTATATAACAATGCAAATAATAACCATACAATACATACTAGATAGCATCCGTTTAATTCCTGTCTATGCTAATCTAATAAACATTGTGCTAAGTACACGTATCCATATTAGACTTATCTGTGTGGATGATAGACTCGTTTAAAATCAATTCGTCCTATTGAACCCCTTTTGATGAAGGTTCAGATTATTGTCTCCAATGGGCCTTTAGCTTGTTGCACAAGTCTATTCACCGTAGTCCGTAGTTCATGAAACTCCAAAAACATGTAACTATGCGATATTTTTCAATTAAATTATAACCAAATTCAATTCTCAAAAGAGCCAAGCAAATTTCTTTTATAACGTCTAGAATTCTTTATGTAGCTAGTGGTGGGCCACTGAAGGAACACGACTCATAAGGGGTGCTACTGTCCACGCCCCACCAAAACTAAAAAAACGTTAAAAATCATAAAAAAAAAAACACTAAAAAAATCTATTAGTTATACACAATAATACTACAAATAATCAAAAATACTCAACAATCAATCTCTACATGGAGGATATCTATTATAATCCAACTATATTTAGAATCCTAGGTGATCTTCTCATTGTACAACCTAGGTTATATTAATTGGTAAACTTGTCAGCAGGGGTAACCAACCTACATTGTTTAAAGGAAACTTATATGGTTGGGTTTTTAAAGGGTTGCACTCAGAGCTTAGTGGTCTTTCTGACACTCAAATAATGAGTAGATTCACCAAAAAAAAAATAAAATTATACATGACTCTACATTTTGGTATTTTTTTAAGTGAAGTATACTCAACTCTAATAAAAGCTTTAAAGATCGAGTTACTTGGAGATTTGGTATGATTTCATGTAGCTACTTTATTAACTAATGGTTTTTAGGTTATAGTTCTGGTGCGACAATCATGTGTCCGACCTCTCTCAACCTAGCTCATAAGAGCGGAGTCAAAAAAAGAAAAACAAGTAATGTGACTATAAAAAATTACATTCAAAAATTTCGGAATTAAAAGAGTAAATTATAATCAAAAATAAAAATAAAGCAAATTTAATAGTACAAAGTGAAATCTCTTTTGACGCACTCTAGTAAATGTAAATGAACCCACTTAATCATATTAATTAAAGTACTTCACATAATTAGATATTCTCATGGGTGTTTGATTGGGTGCTAGGATAAGATTGGAATACAATATTTCGAATTGTAACACTCCTGTCCATCAGATTCTCGGTGACTAATATGGATAGACTAACACAAGTCTTTTCAGCGTATTTTGGTCTCACTTATGCATCCGAGAAAACTTCTTAAGAGGTCACTCATTCTAAGATTACTTCCCACCAAACACACTTAACTATAGAGTTCTTAGCAATGAACTCCAAAATAAAATGCACCTTGTTGATATAAGTAGTCTATCAATTCTTTTTAAAGCTCAACCAGAGATATAACAAGAATTATGTCAATTTCAACCATTTAGCTGTCTTTATTGTAAATACTCCAACAATCTAGGTTATTTTGGATTGTGTCGAGTCATACACTCATACTCAATTTCAATTAATCGAATCAAACTCAAAAAACTCTAGATGGGTCATAAATGGATCTACTATATTTCACAAATTCTATTTTATTGTTGGTTGTTTATGAGAAAACAAGATGAAAAAATATATATAAAAAAAATATATTGGTGAGTTGATGAGAGTTTATAGATATAATTATAAGAGCGAGCTACATGGAAATTAAAAGCATATTGTATACATGTAGAGTTGTAGACAAATAGGATAGAGCATTTGATGTATACACTATTATTATTGCAACTTAAAAACTTATATTCTAGGAGTATATAAAGATAAATTTAATGAAGTAGTCCATAAGTTTGCTCTTGGACAACGGTTAGCATTTGAAATGCGATTTGGTTTGATTATGGTCCCACCTTATCATTAGAGATGATTATTGTTTTTATTTTGAAACTAGTAAGATACCTTTAAAATACCTGAATATAAAGTATTAGAATTTAGAATTTAGGATTTAGGGTTTAAAACACCTGAATATGAAGTATTAGTAAAGTCAGTTGTTGATGAGCTGGAAATATGATATGACTTTTCTACGAAAGTGACTTAAATCCCTGCAACACAACAAGTTAGTCTTGCCCAGTGGTGATCTTTTGGAAAGTCCCTCCAACGCTCAAGTCAGATTGGGAGATAAAGATCAATAGAAATATGATAATTGAATAAATGCAAAATTAACAGATATCAAGATGCTTGTGGATTAGGTTTAGTATATTGATTGGAAGTAAGATGGCTGTGTATTTCGGTAGAGTAACGGTAGGTAATATGTAAGCTTGAAGGGCAAATGAATTTTGTAGCAATTATTTATAGTAGCTGAATCAAAGGCAGGATGGTAATTCAATGGATAGATCATGGGTGGTGTGGAGGATAATGGTGAAGAGTGGATTTGACCAGCAGTTTGGTTTTATTGAAAAAGTTACTTGATGGATAAGTAGGATGGAAAAATCATTTAAACCCATTGACTGTAAGTCAAAGTCAATGAGGAGTCAAGGTCAACTAGGTATGAATGTCAACAAAGTATATAGGTAATTTCACAATTATAACTAAATAAATAAATAAATTATTAAATGTTACCATAAAAATCATGGTTCCACAATTTTATTGGACCCACTCCAGACACACACCAATTTTTAAAATATAGGTCTAATTTTTTTGGACCTAGGAGATTCAGGTTTGGTCTAGCCTTCAAGAAATAATAAATGGGTTGTTGAATGTTTTGTATTAATAGGAAAAGTTGAAGAAATTATCAGAACCGTATATGAGATTACAAGTCTTAACAACCTACTATAAAATACTAGAAATTGAAACTTGCAATAATAGAGTCTATTTCCACAATATTTTTTTTTACAAAATAATTCCCATTTTACGTAACATGGATTTATATTTCCCTCAATACCGTCCACGTTGGATAAATATTTTTTTCTATTTTTTTCGACAGGAAGCTGCCAACTCAGATGACAGTTTGTATGAAGAAGTAAACCGCCATCTGAGATAGCGGTTTGATAGCAAATTGGTAAAAATAAAAAAAAATCAAATTTTAAACAAAGAGCCCTCAACAGGTCTCGAACTCGCGTTCTGCATTCACAGGTACATCATGAAATGTTCCCGTGCCCTTCGTATTTAAATAAATCAGAGTTGCAATTTGGCCCATTACCTCACATTCACAAGGAGTCCAGATTTTTTTTTCCATTAAAAATTTTTAAATAATTAAAACCACCATATGAGATGGCGGTTTACCATTTTAATTTTTTATTTTGTTTTTAAAATTATAGTTTGAATAAAATCGCCATCTCAGATGGCGGTTTGCTAAATAAAATAATACAAAACCGTCATTTGAGATAGCGGTTTTATTAAAAAAATAAATAAATAAAATTTTTATGTACCATCTTACGTGGACGGTACCATGGAAAATAAATTTTACATCAACGTAGGGTGGGAAATAAATTCCCAAATAACATTATTGTGGGCAAAGATTTGCAATAATACAAATAACATAAAATAAATAACCATAACCTAAAGATTTTTTAGACAATACTATCTTCGACAACTTGATACCAAACCAGACACTATCTAGCTATCCTAAAAGAGTCATTTCGCCTATTTGACACTTAAGCTTAAGAACTTAAAATATACTTTTGAGATATAACGGTATATATTCAAATATAAGCATTATATATCTAAACAGAGTGTTGAATAAGAGATTATAGATTAATCTAAGAAATAAAGTGAATAGAGTTTACTAGATTCTTTTACTTCTAAAAACTTATGCAAAATAAAAATAGGGAGCAAGAAGATCAAAAAAGAGCAAAATTGTATGTGCCAAAACATAGATATTGATCTCTTTATATAGAGGTTGGAATATAATCCCATGATCCCATGACTACTCACTCTTCCATGTCAATTAGTGACATGTTTGTGGGTTTAATTACGCCTCTAATCAAACTCCGTGTGCGGCAAATTCTCTTCTGTCCGATTTTTCCTCTTTTCTTGTTTTCTTTCCTTTTGGACATTGATTTTTACCTTTTTGTCCTTATTATTTTCATAGTTTTTTTGACTCACTATTTTCATAGTATTTTGTCATGGGCTTTACTTATTATACTTTAGTATACTTAGTAAACTTATAACTTATATATTTATACTCTAAATATCCAACAATGGTAGATTCAGACCCGACCCAGACCCACTCTATGGACCCATTTAAGATCCAGACTTGCTAAACTCATCCTAAACCTGTCATATCCGCTCTAGACCTAACTTATTTTATAACCCAAAATTATTTTTAAATTCATTGTAAATCTATTTTATATTTATTTTGACTTAATTTAAATTTATATAAAACTCATAAATTCGACACATAAACATCACACAAATCATTTAAATAAGTCATCCTCAAAAAAATTCCACTTGTAGGGTTTTACATTAAACACCTAAGACATATAAAATGACTAGTACGAATGCATAGTTAGTCTATATCCAATAATTTAATTTCCGGAATCATTCAAGAGAAAAAGTTTCCTACCAAGCATCCTATACAAAATTCCTAAAGAAACCATAAAGTAATTAGAGTATTCAATGATTCACGATAACCCTATGAAATAGACATCTTCATAATGAAGAGTACATAATTTACATCCAATCATAAACTATGATTTAGGAATCTACCTACCATCATAAATGAGAACATTTAGAGCCTGATTTAAGCAAATCAATGCAAATTGCAAAATATTAGCAAATTATTAATTATACAAAAAACTCTAAATACAACTTCCAACAAGCTTACAAAATTCAATAGATAGACGATAAAATAGTTTGAAAATATACAATATAAGTATCATCATCATACCTAATGTCCCGCTCTGAAGTAGGGTCTGGGAGATGGAAGGTGACGGTTAATTTATATTCGTCTTCTCTTTACAGGGAGTACTAGAGGAAAGCGGTCGGTTTTACCCTTAGGGTATACTTGAATTGGATGTAAATATTTAAGGGAGAAATAATGTCAAACTAATGAAATGAAAGCAAATAGAGATGCATTTGAAGTAGTTGAGATAGTTGTAAAAAAAAGTAAAATGAGCATGAAATAAAAATAATAAAGGAAAAAGAATATGATTTCCCCTATTATGAAGGTAATACATTTTCTCATCCTTAGGATAAATATTTACCCCAGAAAATTGAGAACTTTCTTTATTTTTCATTACTATACAATCATTTTTCCACCTCTACAACAATCAAATTTCACTAATTTCTTATTTAACAAATTTATTTTTTTACTTTGACTTTTTTTTTTTATCCCTTTAATATTTACACCCTTAGAGATCTTAAGATACGAAGTACACTAACATATGATATAACATTGATTTGAAAAGAAAATTGAAGAACATGTATATATCCTTTTTGGTTATTGGGGTCCCTTCGTCGATTCAATAGCATGGTTTGTGGGATAACTGTACATTTGTACTTCTAATTATTGGACTCATACGTGGATATTTTGTGTTTTGGTAATCCTACAAGTATTAAAGTAAAATATATATATGGGCATAGAAAAGCTTTTATTTTTTTTTAAATATATCTATATCTATTAGATAAAAAATTTCTTTAGTAGAGGTGTAAATGAATTTTTACTTGGTTAGCTAAATTTTAGTTTTTGACTTTTTATTGGTTAAACAGTTAAAAAAGTATTTGGTAAATGACTTTAAAACTAATTGCAAAAGTAACTTTAAGTTAAAAATTATTCATAGTAGCTTTTTGATTGACTTTTGGAGTTTCGGTCCATTATTTTCTCTAAGAACTTGACTAGGGATAATAACTAGTTAGAGATGTTGGATTCGTATACTAGACAATTAGTAGTTATCTTTTCCATGATTATTGTTTGTGCCTTTATAATTGTTATATATATTTCTTTGGTTTATATTATTGGTCTTGCTACTTGTTATACATTATTTTGTCTTGCTATTTGTCTTGCCTATGATATGTTTTTAATTTGTTATTAACATTCACATGTCATACTTGAGTTGAAAATCTCATGGCCCTTTAATAAAGTTAAGTTTTGCTATTATCCAACTCTTATTAAACCCTGATTATAATTTTCATGAGGGAGATGTTTTGGGTATGATCATGATAATATTCATAACAGTTGGCTTAAATAATTGTCCTAAATAGATGACTCATTAGCAAATATTGTCAGTTGCTTAAACTAAGCAACAACTCCAACTGTTTTAGATAATGGTTAAATAGCTAATATTTTCAACGGATCAAACCTTCCAACAATTCTAAGTCGTTATTTACCAAACAAAATTCAAGTGTATGTATTTTTTTCATTATGAAATTATAGTAGTATATTAATGTCAAATTTAAATTATCAACAAATTGGGTGCAAGTGAGGTTCAATTATAATTTGACAACAATGTTAAATTTATGTTAGGGAGATTATTCTCAAGTCGGAATATTGGATCCAAAATCTAAAGTAGTTGAGTATATGATGAACCACAAATTAACAAGTCCAATTCAAGTCTATTATAAAACATCACTCATGTATCTATCCAAATCAGTGACACTAATTTAGGGACAAAATACAAGAAATTGGTGTCTGATTCAAGGAGGTAATATTTGCTTAACCAAGGAAAAAAATAAAGAAACATAAAAGGAGGGTGCATTAATTAAAGGCTGTTTAATGAGTAAATTTAAAGTGCATAGGTCACTCAAGTGGTAATGCCAAGAAATTGCTTTTTCTGAAATGGGATGCGTGTCAGTTCCTAAGAGAGACAATTCTGTTTAGGGCATTAAATGCACTGCTGAGAGACCAATAAAAGCTTGACACGTCAACAATTATCGCTGACTCTACAAGGTGGTATTTTTGGATTGCAAATGTCATCTACTAAGGGCATTTGAGAGATTTTATGACAACTCAATGATGGACTATAAATATCTCAAGCCACAACATTAATAAGGTAACTGATACACAACGAAAAACAATTAACTTAAGCATGAGATTCGAGGTATTTATTACTCTCAGCATTTATTGCATTCAGTTGAGGTTCAACGGAATCATTTGAACATTGATGAACATTTATTAAATAAGACAAGTTCTTATTCATTACATTCAATCATTTAATCCTTACGAAGTGAAAATTCCTAGCAATATCCACCAAGCTAAAAGTCGTTGTGCACTTGGAAAAGGATTAATAGGCAAATTATTTTTTTCAAACATTGACTTGGGTGTCGGAGAAGGTCCCCCGAAAATCATTTCGGGCCCTCCTAACCCTTGTTGATTGTGCAGGGTAACGTGGCATTTTAAAGAGTATTCTTACTGCAAGATTGACTAGATAGTAAGAACAAATTCTCATAAATCCCTGCATTAACCCTTGCTTAAGGACACACCTTGGACTAATATTAATTTAGTCATTAATAAATTGTATCCCATTCAATTACACGAACAACACATAGGCTCATATTTTAGGACGAGGTTCATATTCTATGTTTTTCAAGGATGAGGTTTTTATACGTATCCCACAACATTTGTAATAGCCTATCTGCTGCTAGTACAATTGCTTGGGCTCAAAATCGTAGTATATGATCACCAAAAAATCGCAGCAATTGATGATTTTTCCACTAGTATACTATGGTCAAAGTGGCTCCTTTCATAACGTCGGCACATGTGAAGTGAAAGTAATTTCATATCAACTCAAAGATTTCACATGTGATATGTCTAAGTCATCTTAGGTTTGAGTCTATGTTAGATTAATATATTCAATGGTCAAACAAGTTTAATTGTAAGTCATGTCAAATTCAAATCGATCGAGTTGATATATTTTGACACTTCGAGAATGTGGGTTGGGTCAATTAAAAATTTGAGTCATATTGAATATTTGATCATTTTCGGTCGGACTTTGTGGGAAATTATTCAAGTTAGATTTTAATTTTGAAGAATAATATATTGGACACAAGTTGGATAAGTTAAAAACTCGATTTGAGGTCTATAAAGATTGAGTATAGGTTAATATCAACAATTTATATTCTTGGATTAATCTTGAGTTTTAGTGATTCATAGACAGAGGGGGTGTTTGGTATAGGAATATAAAATGTAATGGAAAGGGAATTGATATAAACGGGTAAGGGTAAGGGTTGTAGTTATTTGTTGTTTGGTATAACAATGTAAGGAAACACTTGTTTACATTTCCCTTACTTGTTGTTTGGTTTAATTTTTAATTGCTCCGGAAATGTGATGATACAATGAAATTGATAGCAATATTTAAGAAGTAAAATTATACGCTCTCTAATAGTGGAAGCTATGAAATTGCAATATATAAAATTTAAATTATAATTAGTTGGCCTTAATTACAGTTTTTTTTAATTTGTTCAAAATGACCTTTAAAAGTCTATCTTCCTTGACCCATTATTTTAAAAGGAGTTTACTTCTTTCATTGTTATATTATTTGAAGTTTTTTTTCTCATTATTCATCTTATTTGTTTTTTTTTTTGTATAAACTATTCTTCTAATTCTTGCAATTACTTTTAAATACAAAATGTATGAATTAATAATGAATGTTATATTGAGAAAAATTAAGAGAAAAAACAGTAAGTAATTTTGAGTAAAATAGGAGAGAGAAAAGGAGAAGGAAATAAGAAAAATGGCATGTAGACATGGAGTAATAGCAAATCAGTATAATTTGTTGATGGAGGAGGGTAATGGTTTTTGTTACAGGATGTTTATGGGAGGTAACAAATGGAAGGAAATCATTACCCCTGAAAAATGGATTGGGTTATCTTGGATGTCCAACCAAACGCTTAATAACAGTAATGCTGTAACACCCTGAGATTTTAATGACGTAATTATTTAATATTTTAATAGTTTTTAAAGATTTTACGATTATATTTAATTATTTCTGAAATTAGTTTTAATAAATTTCTTGCATACGTAAATTTAAATGTTAATTTATATATATATATCAAAAATATAGTTACGATTTCTTAAATAAAGAAGTTCGAATCAAAATGATTATTTTATTAAAATGTGTGAGCCCTCGAAGGTGAGTCTCTTAGTTGGGTCTCGTAAGAAAACAAATCGAGATGAAAAATAAATAAATAAATAAATAAATATAATAACAATAATAATAATAATAATAATAATAATAAACAATAATGATAATAGCAACGAGTATAAAAAGCCCATGAAACCCTAATCACTAAAGCTAGCCGTCTTTCCCCTTTTTCCTTCCTCCCTCTTCTCTTTCTTTCTCCCTTTCCCTTGCTGTGCCGCCAGCAGTCACGACCACCAGCAGCAGCGGCCGTTTCTTCTCGCACGCAGCAGCAGCCAGGGGCTGCGTTTCTTCTCGCACGCAGCAGCAGCCAGGGGCTGCGTTTCTTCTCGCAAACAGAAGCAGCCCAGCCGCCCACGAAAACACCACACCGGAGCCTCGCCTCACTCCCACGGCAGCCCAGCAGCAGGCGGCTGCAAGCACGCCCAGCAGCAGGCGGCTGAAACACGCCACAGCAGGCGGGGTCTCCTCTTTGGATCCGTGCAGCCTTCCCCCTCCACCACCGTGTCTTGAGCCACGCCACCACCACAAGAACCACCAACCTCTTGACCCATTTCCTAGTCTCACCCATTGTAAGCCTCTCAAGCTCACTCTAAGTAATTTTCCTAGTATATAATTAGAATTTTACTAAGTTTATGAGTTGAGTGTTAATTTGTATGATTGTCATTGAATCTTGTTGTGGGTGAGAATTTGATTGATGATTTGAATGTACTTATGAATTGGGTTTTTGAAATGTGGATGAAAAGTGTTGAACTTGTATTATTTTCATTGAATCTTTTGTGGGTAAGAGTGTTCGATGAATTGAACATGTTCATGACTTGAAAGTTGAATTGAAATTATGGGTTGTGTGTTGATTTTGTATTAGTTTCTTTGAGTCTTAATGGGTAGTAAATTAAAGTGTTATTTTTGAACATGAAATGACTAGGATTTGGGATTTAGAGATTAAATTACTAATAATGTGGATTTATGCTATATTTTGGTGGTGTGATGAATAATTTGTGATGAATTATTTAATAACCTTTAAAGTTGTTTTGAGACTTAGTCGATTGGTTATTGTTATGATAATTAGTAATGGTGATGATTGTAGCTGACTATGATAGTGATTGTGGTGGTTGTAAATGATTAGTAGTATTTGTTAGTTGTCGTGTGGTTATTGTTTGTTTAATGACATGGTGTCATTGTTGTTAATAGTGATTGACATTGTTGATTCTGTGAATCGTTGTCGTAAGTTGCGTAAACTTAGTTTCATGATTTATCTGAATAACTTGTTTCTTTTTCATTGTTACCACCTTAAACTTGAATAGATTGGTATGAGATTGGAATATATGATTTGATTGTGAATAGGTGATAATAGTTGTTATAATTGAGAGTATTAGTCACAAAAGTGGTAGTAATTGTCACTTGTATTATAAAGATGATGGTGGATACTGTTATGTTATTGAGTATTATTGTTAGTCGATTGTGGTATGGTCGTGATAATTAAAGTTGAACACTATCATTGTTGAAGTAAGAAGAAACCTTTGTTGCCATCTTTGTTTCGAATTATTTGGGGAAGTGTTTCTTTTCATGCTTTCTTGTCATCATAAGTAATCTTGTACATTGTAGTAAACGATATCACAACGTGAGGCTATCACTAACATCAATATCATCATATGTTGCTAGTGTTGATCTTGTTATACAAGTGCTAGTAGCCTAGGACATTTCATAGTGACGAGGCCTTATACTTTGAGCCTCATTGGTTTATAGAAATTGTCATAAAATGCACTTATTGTTGTGAAAGCTTACTTGATTGTTGGTTTAGTAGATGGAAAGTCTTATGTTGTGTTATGTTAATGATTTTGACTTGTATTGAATGAGTTGTGTGCGTGTTAGAGTAATCGAAAACTCATGTTGAATGGGTGATAGCGGTTATTTTGGTATTTAGTTTGGTATGGCAAAGTAGTTAAAGGAATTCATTAGTTCTACTCATAACTTATATAGGTGCCCATTCTTAAGAGAAAGTAGAGCCTTAGTTGGGTGATTTTGTGATTCTTGATCGTGCAGTGACGCTTACAGGTACGTACACGCAGTAATAACCCTTATATGCAATTTTCTTTAAGACATTATTGTTTATTTTGATAATATGCATTGTCTTGAAACTATGAAGTATTAGTAAGTACACGCAGTAACTGATTCTTGCATGCATCTTCAATATATTTTCCTTGTGTGATAATATTATACGAGCTAGGTTGAATATGATTTGCTATTTAAATACTGTTAAGTTTGTGCTACAAGTGAAAATCAGTTGTAAAGATGGTAGAGATTGAGTTCTGATATCGCAAGAGTAGAATGTTGGATTATATGAGATGGAATGGGAATGAGTCCCTTATTGATGAGATATTAAGTTGGATATTACTGTGACTCCACTGGATTGGTACCCCAGTTGGTTTAGTTCCCGGAGGCATGGATCATCTATATATGGTCGCTGTACGGGGGTATGATCATACTTTGCCATTGGGCGCCGGCATGGCCGTCACCGTCCTTGGCTGAGGTGTTGCCATGTGGGTCTTGCAAACCCCAATATGGTGGCCTCTAGTCACAAAAGAAGATACGTGGAATTAAGGAAGGAATAGAAAATGGTGAAGGCATTGAGAAGTGCACAGAAATGAGGAATGGTTGGAGTAGATTTTTATACATTGGAGTGTCCTTCTTCCCTCGTTTGTTGAATTGATTGTTGGTTGCATATATATAACTTGTTGCTGGATACTGACGTGTACGTGTTTGTGTTTATGTTTAATTGTTGATGACTTTCTATGATTGTCCTGCTATGACGCATTGGCCTTTGGTCTAATGTCGAGCAGCAGGAGGATTATAGACTGGCTTAGCAGGTACTGGAGCTTCTTATGTATTGCATTGCATTTGGGAAGAGTGATGAGCGCGAAGCATAACTTGTGTCATTACCCCTATCTTTCGATTTTGTATCTCTTGTTATCCTTTGTAAATTTTGATTGTATATGTTTTGTTATGAGGCCTTGTGCCCTCTCACGTGCATTTGTATTTCCGCTGCGTAGTTTATAACTCTGTATGGTTTTGAGGAGTTAAGTCTTTTTAAAACGCAAACGTCGACACTGGAACCACGATCCATGCTTGGCATGTTGATTTGAGAAGCCGGCGACGAATTATTCCGCCGTGACATAGCTTTGATAGGCCATTGGTGCCTTTACTTTATTAGTTTTTGAATTAACTTTTGTTTTCTACAAAGACGCACAATTTTAAGGCAGATGCTGCCAAAATTTCCACTCACTCACCTTTTTAAGTTAATAATTAAAGTTTATTTAAAATTCTTTTCCTTTTTCTTTTATGTAACACCCGAATTTCCTCCCGTCCTTTACGGTTTTGGTTTCGTTAAGGGGCCGGAAATTCTGGGGTGTTACAGGTGGTATCAGAGCCAGTGGTCCCTATTTTCGACGTTTTGTGTCTTCCAATTTGTTGAGAAATTTCTTGAAGTTAGAAGTTATTCGTGAGATTTGGGTAGACATGGGATAGGTGCATATATTACATAATGCATAATGATTGCCATTGCACGTGCATAGATCAATATATAGTTTGTTTAGCTTGTAATGAGATTCATTTTCATGTGTGTTATTATAAATAATAATTATGATGTTGGTTGAATGATGACATGATTTAACAAATCAGTAGAATTGAATGATGTATTATCAAGAAATAATGAAATTTTTGAGTATTTGTTTCAACTCATGAGTTGTATTATAAGTAGTCATTATGAAGATGTGAAGTATGAATGAAGAAATTCTAGAGAAGTTGGTTGCATCGGGAACTTCCTCTTGCTCGTGATGATTATATGAAATTTAGCCTTATGTGTTTGAGTATTTGTTCATGTTAATTGCTTTCATAAAGCTTAGTAGTTTTGATATTAATTCTATACATGAACCCACTAATTATTATCTGCTTGAGCATTTCCTTTGTTGGGTGCATTCGTCCATCATATCATAACATAGAAGGTGGTGATCATAATTCTCTTGAATATGTTGAATGACTGTGCATGTATGAGCATAGGTAGTTTGAACTAGAATAAGCATAAGAGCTAAAGGGTAATAAGAATTTGATGTATTGTAAATGAAAGAAAAGGGTCTTGTATGCGATACCTTGTAAATAAATTTTTAATCACCAGTTGATGATAATAATGCGGTCATAGCTAAAGTATAGATGCGTTAAAACCTACATATTAATATAAGCAGAAGTTCGAGAGCACGTTAAGAGTTTATAGTTTGAGAATTCAATCCTCAATTTCGAACCATGATCTATAAGAGTATTATTGATATATTCTTTATATAGTGCTGAGTTGAAGTTAAGAGATTGTTTTCAACGCCGCTAAGTGTTTAAAGATAATGCTATATTAGCTGAACCAAATTATCACGTTAGTATTGTTGTTCATACTAGAATCGCTTTAATATTTCTATTTGAAGTTATAATTCTTACTAGATTGAGGCTCTCGACCTTTGTAACTAGCTATAGTAACATTGGTGTTGAGTTTTAGTGTGGCATAAATGTGTCTACCAATAAACGTTTTTAGTCTCATACAGTGATTGAGACTGATGCTTTAAATTGGTTTATGTAACATATATTCGTTAGTTCTAAACCCAACATATTATGCTTGTAGTGAGACCTTGAGAATCAGTTGAGAGTGAAAACGATAGTCAACCTATCAGTCTTAGTAAACACTTTATATATATTTTGATGAATTATATACTATAAAGGTCCTCTGTCATTGATTTTAATTTTTGTAAGCATTCAACTCTCATCATAATGAATATAATATTTCATGTTTGTCGAAGGCTAACAACCTTTAAATCTCTATTTAAAGGGATTCCTTGGATAAAATAAGGGTGATTTTTTTTTTTTTTTTTTTTTTTTTTGAAGACATATGAGTTTGAGTATCAAAGGAGAAAATTATTGTTCGCAAGTCCTTTGAGTTCTGTATTTCGTTGAGACATGATATATCATTCATACATAAGTCGATAACTTCATATTAAAGTGGATAGTTAAAGAATAATCATCGTAAACAAATTTTCATGTTAAGGGCCTAAGGATTGATTCAAGGGAGCACTATTGAGTTAAGACATTTTGTCTTATTAAATGCTTATATAGAGTAATGAATATTTTAATCAGATGATAATGTGAAGAAGAACCGTGACGGTTTTAAAGCGTTAACTGGATAAAATGATATTTGAAATTAAAAAGGAATCAGTGATATTATAATTTGTTTTCCTCATGGCCTTCGGGGCTATTACAAGACATAAGAATAAAATAACCTGATGATGAGGTGGAATAAGCGTCCTTGTGCACGTAAGATATAGTTAAATGTTTGAAGTCTTTTAGAATTTCTCATTGATCGCCAATTTAATAGCCAGTGTATTGAAATGATAAGACCTAGATGAGATTCTAAATGAAGCTGACTTTACGCAAGTTATTGTTTAATAATGATTGATGTGATAAGTTGGAGAGTTACTAAAGATAATGTGGTCCTAATAAAAGTCAAGAGGTGTTTTAAACCTAAACATTGAAGAAACGACAACGAATATGCGAATAATTATAATTTGAGAGATGAATCGAGATAATGGGTTATGTCTTAAAACGATTATTATACGCAATCATTATTATGCGATAAAGAGAGTTAAATAATATTCGCACTTGTGTTAAGAAGAGTTTTAATTTGATGGTACTAAATCATTGGATCGTAATAAACATTTGATGAAAAGAGTGTTGAAACTTTGACGTGTTTTAATACAAACGATTATGTTATAGTTGTTAGTTCTAAGTTTCGCGTTTTACGTTGAAGGGTGATTGAATTCCACTTGTTTGCGAAGGAATAATTGTAATGCAAAATTTCAAATGTTGCGTTAATTGGTTGGATTGTGTCGTGGTACTTTAGTATAGTGTTAGAATTATTAATGTAGTAGTCATATGGTTGCGATAACGGTCTTATAGTTAGAGGTAGTATTGTGATGAAAATGTTATGATGTAGGTTGGACATCGTGAAATTAGCGTTGGTATCACAACCTTATCAAATTGTATGATACATGACTGTTTTGCTATTCATATTGGAATTTGCGGTGATGTAGGTGTGCTCATCGGTTATTTTTTTTTCATCTTGCATTTTTTTATGTATACATAAGATGTCATCTTTGTTGAGCATCGCTACTATTATTACCCTGTTAGTACCATTAGCACCGTCGTTATATACGTACATGATGCATTACTTTAGTCATATATAAGTTCATGATCTTAATTGATATAAATTCTATACTTTCAACATATGTATGGTAAGAGAATAGCTGAAAAATATTGGTAACCTTTGGCATTGCCCTTCATAATTCTAAGTCATCCTCACATTGTCATAATTAGAATTTGAAATTTTGATGCATAATGGTTTTATTATTGAACAACTATGATATGTGTATTAGTATCGTGGCTGTGAATGTATGATTATTAACTACAGTCTCTTGCTAATATGTGTCATATATAATTGGATTATATACTTGAAACATGTATGATGTTATGAGTTATTAATTCGAATTGTTAATCTATTAATCAAGTCTTGATGCATGATTTAGAATGTTATAAAATGATTTGACCATATATGATTAATGAAAAGAGGATTTCATGTTAAGTAAAGGGCTAGGATTATGTTATGATAAGTAAAATAAGCAGTGAATCGATTTGGGAGTTGATAACCTACCAGTCTGGTAAGATTCAAGTATCCTCAGGTCTAGGGTGTCTAATTATAATACGAGTTAAGTGTTGAGCAACTTCGTGCACTTTACTTTTAGGACTTTGTTGTTTTGATATTTTACCCCCATTCATGAATCAAATTATAATAGTTAAACCTTCTGTACATTACAAGATTATCACAAAGTCGACCTTAGATGGTCACGTAGAATTGAACAAGTCGTTTGAAGAATTACATTAGATAACAGGACGTTTCGTGTTGTTACGAACTCAAGTGATATATTTTTTTTAAAAGCCACATCTGCTAGATCTGTTATTTTTGTAAACATTAAGAAGAGTTGTCTTACTAATAGAACATATTGAGACCCAAATACTAGGATATGTAGTATTGAGATCGAAGATATGAAATAACTAAAGTTCCATGGTCTAACCACTCTATCCTTGCACATGTTTCGAGGTTAGTGAGTTACGGGGTCGTAACTAAGTTTTAAGGGGGGTAGAACGCGATAGAATTTCGCGCGTTTACACGCGTTTTCTCCTGCGTTTCCACGCATTTTTGTCTCTATGATAACAACCTATTACAAACTTATATGCTTTGGATTGATTGTTTGAACCTATCTATGTGATATGTACACGCTTTGATGATTGTGTGAATCAATCGGTGTGATATTTACATGCTTTTGATTGATTGTGTTAGGTTAATTGTGTGACATTTACATGTTTTGATTGGGTGTTGAGTTAATTTAAATGATTATGAATGGTCGAAACGAAATATGCATGAATATTTGAATAGAGTGTGTATAATAGTGTCAATAAGGTCACGATCTTTGAGTTAATTCCTTAGGCTTAAAATCGTTAAGACGCCTCCTTGAGCTATTAGAAATATAAATTTTCACAATTTGGCACTTGGTTGCGCTAGTTTCGGGGACGAAACTCCTTTTAAGGGAGGTAGTCTGTAACACCCTGAGATTTTAATGACGTAATTATTTAATATTTTAATAGTTTTTAAAGATTTTACGATTATATTTAATTATTTCTGAAATTAGTTTTAATAAATTTCTTGCATACGTAAATTTAAATGTTAATTTATATATATATATCAAAAATATAGTTACGATTTCTTAAATAAAGAAGTTCGAATCAAAATGATTATTTTATTAAAATGTGTGAGCCCTCGAAGGTGAGTCTCTTAGTTGGGTCTCGTAAGAAAACAAATCGAGATGAAAAATAAATAAATAAATAAATAAATATAATAACAATAATAATAATAATAATAATAATAATAAACAATAATGATAATAGCAACGAGTATAAAAAGCCCATGAAACCCTAATCACTAAAGCTAGCCGTCTTTCCCCTTTTTCCTTCCTCCCTCTTCTCTTTCTTTCTCCCTTTCCCTTGCTGTGCCGCCAGCAGTCACGACCACCAGCAGCAGCGGCCGTTTCTTCTCGCACGCAGCAGCAGCCAGGGGCTGCGTTTCTTCTCGCACGCAGCAGCAGCCAGGGGCTGCGTTTCTTCTCGCAAACAGAAGCAGCCCAGCCGCCCACGAAAACACCACACCGGAGCCTCGCCTCACTCCCACGGCAGCCCAGCAGCAGGCGGCTGCAAGCACGCCCAGCAGCAGGCGGCTGAAACACGCCACAGCAGGCGGGGTCTCCTCTTTGGATCCGTGCAGCCTTCCCCCTCCACCACCGTGTCTTGAGCCACGCCACCACCACAAGAACCACCAACCTCTTGACCCATTTCCTAGTCTCACCCATTGTAAGCCTCTCAAGCTCACTCTAAGTAATTTTCCTAGTATATAATTAGAATTTTACTAAGTTTATGAGTTGAGTGTTAATTTGTATGATTGTCATTGAATCTTGTTGTGGGTGAGAATTTGATTGATGATTTGAATGTACTTATGAATTGGGTTTTTGAAATGTGGATGAAAAGTGTTGAACTTGTATTATTTTCATTGAATCTTTTGTGGGTAAGAGTGTTCGATGAATTGAACATGTTCATGACTTGAAAGTTGAATTGAAATTATGGGTTGTGTGTTGATTTTGTATTAGTTTCTTTGAGTCTTAATGGGTAGTAAATTAAAGTGTTATTTTTGAACATGAAATGACTAGGATTTGGGATTTAGAGATTAAATTACTAATAATGTGGATTTATGCTATATTTTGGTGGTGTGATGAATAATTTGTGATGAATTATTTAATAACCTTTAAAGTTGTTTTGAGACTTAGTCGATTGGTTATTGTTATGATAATTAGTAATGGTGATGATTGTAGCTGACTATGATAGTGATTGTGGTGGTTGTAAATGATTAGTAGTATTTGTTAGTTGTCGTGTGGTTATTGTTTGTTTAATGACATGGTGTCATTGTTGTTAATAGTGATTGACATTGTTGATTCTGTGAATCGTTGTCGTAAGTTGCGTAAACTTAGTTTCATGATTTATCTGAATAACTTGTTTCTTTTTCATTGTTACCACCTTAAACTTGAATAGATTGGTATGAGATTGGAATATATGATTTGATTGTGAATAGGTGATAATAGTTGTTATAATTGAGAGTATTAGTCACAAAAGTGGTAGTAATTGTCACTTGTATTATAAAGATGATGGTGGATACTGTTATGTTATTGAGTATTATTGTTAGTCGATTG
This sequence comes from Amaranthus tricolor, assembly GCF_026212465.1. Classification (NCBI taxonomy): domain Eukaryota; kingdom Viridiplantae; phylum Streptophyta; class Magnoliopsida; order Caryophyllales; family Amaranthaceae; genus Amaranthus; species Amaranthus tricolor. The sequence continues at coordinate 2,560,583 of NC_080049.1, read as the reverse complement.
TGGTATGGTCGTGATAATTAAAGTTGAACACTATCATTGTTGAAGTAAGAAGAAACCTTTGTTGCCATCTTTGTTTCGAATTATTTGGGGAAGTGTTTCTTTTCATGCTTTCTTGTCATCATAAGTAATCTTGTACATTGTAGTAAACGATATCACAACGTGAGGCTATCACTAACATCAATATCATCATATGTTGCTAGTGTTGATCTTGTTATACAAGTGCTAGTAGCCTAGGACATTTCATAGTGACGAGGCCTTATACTTTGAGCCTCATTGGTTTATAGAAATTGTCATAAAATGCACTTATTGTTGTGAAAGCTTACTTGATTGTTGGTTTAGTAGATGGAAAGTCTTATGTTGTGTTATGTTAATGATTTTGACTTGTATTGAATGAGTTGTGTGCGTGTTAGAGTAATCGAAAACTCATGTTGAATGGGTGATAGCGGTTATTTTGGTATTTAGTTTGGTATGGCAAAGTAGTTAAAGGAATTCATTAGTTCTACTCATAACTTATATAGGTGCCCATTCTTAAGAGAAAGTAGAGCCTTAGTTGGGTGATTTTGTGATTCTTGATCGTGCAGTGACGCTTACAGGTACGTACACGCAGTAATAACCCTTATATGCAATTTTCTTTAAGACATTATTGTTTATTTTGATAATATGCATTGTCTTGAAACTATGAAGTATTAGTAAGTACACGCAGTAACTGATTCTTGCATGCATCTTCAATATATTTTCCTTGTGTGATAATATTATACGAGCTAGGTTGAATATGATTTGCTATTTAAATACTGTTAAGTTTGTGCTACAAGTGAAAATCAGTTGTAAAGATGGTAGAGATTGAGTTCTGATATCGCAAGAGTAGAATGTTGGATTATATGAGATGGAATGGGAATGAGTCCCTTATTGATGAGATATTAAGTTGGATATTACTGTGACTCCACTGGATTGGTACCCCAGTTGGTTTAGTTCCCGGAGGCATGGATCATCTATATATGGTCGCTGTACGGGGGTATGATCATACTTTGCCATTGGGCGCCGGCATGGCCGTCACCGTCCTTGGCTGAGGTGTTGCCATGTGGGTCTTGCAAACCCCAATATGGTGGCCTCTAGTCACAAAAGAAGATACGTGGAATTAAGGAAGGAATAGAAAATGGTGAAGGCATTGAGAAGTGCACAGAAATGAGGAATGGTTGGAGTAGATTTTTATACATTGGAGTGTCCTTCTTCCCTCGTTTGTTGAATTGATTGTTGGTTGCATATATATAACTTGTTGCTGGATACTGACGTGTACGTGTTTGTGTTTATGTTTAATTGTTGATGACTTTCTATGATTGTCCTGCTATGACGCATTGGCCTTTGGTCTAATGTCGAGCAGCAGGAGGATTATAGACTGGCTTAGCAGGTACTGGAGCTTCTTATGTATTGCATTGCATTTGGGAAGAGTGATGAGCGCGAAGCATAACTTGTGTCATTACCCCTATCTTTCGATTTTGTATCTCTTGTTATCCTTTGTAAATTTTGATTGTATATGTTTTGTTATGAGGCCTTGTGCCCTCTCACGTGCATTTGTATTTCCGCTGCGTAGTTTATAACTCTGTATGGTTTTGAGGAGTTAAGTCTTTTTAAAACGCAAACGTCGACACTGGAACCACGATCCATGCTTGGCATGTTGATTTGAGAAGCCGGCGACGAATTATTCCGCCGTGACATAGCTTTGATAGGCCATTGGTGCCTTTACTTTATTAGTTTTTGAATTAACTTTTGTTTTCTACAAAGACGCACAATTTTAAGGCAGATGCTGCCAAAATTTCCACTCACTCACCTTTTTAAGTTAATAATTAAAGTTTATTTAAAATTCTTTTCCTTTTTCTTTTATGTAACACCCGAATTTCCTCCCGTCCTTTACGGTTTTGGTTTCGTTAAGGGGCCGGAAATTCTGGGGTGTTACAAATGCATTATTCATTCCGTTTTGAGAACGGTGATTTATTAGAGTTCGAACAATATGTTTCAAACTCCAATATTGCCAAGATCGAATGTATGAAGTTTAGTGACAAACGACAAATTACGCTATCAATGATATCGATGTTTGTAGAAAAAAGTAAAGCAATAAAACGACACAAAGATTTAACGAGGTTCACCCAACTTAGGCTACGTCCTCCAATGTGTAGTATCTCTTATATTATCAAAGGAGTTCAAAGAACTCTCAAATATGGAGAATTACAATAGAGAAGAGATATAGGCTAGTGTTTGGCTTGGGGTGTATTTTGTGGATATTTACAATGTGAATGAGAGCTCTCTATTTATAGGAGAGATCTCACTAAGTAACATTAAGTACATTACAACTATGAATAAATGACAATGAAACATCTCCAAGAAATTGAAGAGTCAAAAAAACAGCATCTTAGGAGTATCAGAAACATCGCTCGACCAAAGCAGAGGCTCGCTCGGTCGAGTGGCCTGGTGTAGCGGACTACAGGAAGTTTCTGGTTGCATTCTGTCTGCTCGCTCGACCCATCCTGAAGCTCTCTCGGTCGAGCGTGCTGGTCGAGCGGCACTTCAGAGGGCTTCTGACAGTATTGCTCGACTTGCATAGTTGAACATCTTGAATTAAACCTTTGAACTTCTTCATTTAGTCCCATAACTTCCTTGATTAACTCATTAATTCATACCTTAATCATCATCATAAACCACAAATATTAAGACTCATCTTAATACACCCATTCATGACATACTTATGGGATTCCATCCCAAGAGTCACCACATGAATGCACACTCCAAATGTGCACTCAAATTACACCAATCATAACACGTTTCTTGCATATAAATATTACAAACCAAACGCCCTCTGAGTGTATGTTAGATCTAAATTCATAATCATATGATACTTGTTAAGTATAACATGTCAAGTTCAGATCGGTAGTAAGTCACACACCTCAAGTTAATCCTTCAATTAGATAAATATCATGTTGGGTAGACTTTCATAATTCAGATTAAAAAAATAAAAATAAAAATAAAAATAAAAATAAAAACTTGTTTAGTTAAACACTCCAATTTTTTAAAAAAATCTCACTTTTTTAGTTGATTGACGTAGTCAACTGAATTTCCTAATAAAGTTATTTAAATGTACTAATATAATTATTTGTAAGCTAATTTATGTACAAGAGTTTTTTAAGAAAATTCAAAAATTATAATTGTTTTTGTACATATTAAACTGTTGTTAGAAATATTTCACATGTGAAATAAGATCTCACATCGATAAAATAATAGGTTGTTGAATTGCATATATATATATATATATATATATATATATATATATATATATATATATATATATATATATATATATATTGGGTGAACTAATCCTCCTAATACCATATGGTTTTGGAAAACAATGAACCTCACCAAGCGTATGTGTAAGTCCACACTCTTGACCTGTGGGTTTGTGGGTCCCAAGCCCACGGGTGTCCCGTGTCCACACGAGTGGGCTACTATGAGATCATGTGATTAGGCTGTGACAATTCGCCACATGATCACCCATGAGCCCACTTGTATGGATACACCCATGGGCACTCATGAGCCCAAGCCCACAAATCCTTGGGTAATGAGCGTTAACTTGCATACAATATATAATGAGTTTTACTCTTTTCCAAAATTATATAATATTAGGAGGATTACTCATAAAGTATTATATAAAGTCTACAACCCATTTTTTAAGTAACGTGAAAACCCATTTTTTAAGTAACGTGAAATGATGTAAAATATTTCCAACATAACAAACAACTCATATAGAAATAGATTTGTATACAAGACAAGCTTTTAGCTTTATCAACTCAAATTCTTGTTCTACTTAATCCTAATTTGAGCTTTGATTTTAAATTTTGATCTAATCAATAAAGAGGCCCTTTTCTTTTTATGAAGGAACAACCTTAGTGCAAATAATGGTGAACGAATTAATTCATACATAGTTGAATTAATTTCATGAAAATTCAAATTTGAAATTTATATTTTTATATACTCTCATGACATTCGTGTTAATATTTTTTATATTATGTGACTTTTGCCACAAGTATAACTGTTTAGGAAATTAAGAAACAACCCGTAATGTATGAGACCATCTCACGATGAGACCACCTCAAAACAAGAAGTTCATAAGCTAAAAGTTTCTATTATTGGGCTATTGAACCCAAGTATGAGGTATGTCCCACAGTGAGACCGTCTCATACAAGAATTTGTGAATGAAGAAAAGTGGGTAAAAAAATGATTTATGGGAAAGTTGACAGATGAAATAAAAAGATAAGCTAAATGTATAGACGAAAACTAAAAAATATGTGTGGTCCTGGCCAAAAGTATTATTGTAGCAAACCTATAAATGGATTGAAATGAAAAATGCAGCATGAAACCATGAGATAGATTGATTAGTTCAATAATTCAACATGTGTTAAAGAGCAAATTTTATATAAGTCTATTTTCTTATAAAAGAAATTCTTATGAGAAGCTTAAATTTTAAAAATAAATATTTTCATATCTAAAATAAATATTTTAGTTAATTAAAGTAAATAATTTAACTCAATTTTAAACTATCTGATATTGAGATGATGTTAAATTAGAATTAAAATTACGTATAATCAAAAAAAAAAAACAAATATGGAAATCCAACTGGCAGATAAAGGTTGAAGATATTATTGGGCTAAGAAAATTATATATTCTTGAAGAAAGTGGTCCATCTGACCCCCTGGAAGGATACATGTCATGTGGCCCATGCTATAGGATTCTATCCTTATTCCTCTGTTGTTCGATTTTACTTTCATATTTTAAAAAAATAAACACCAAGTCTTTTACTGAGACCCTCTTATTGTGAAACAGACTTATATAAATAGCTCAAAATTTAACATACAAAATAGTTAACTAAATAAAAATTATTTTCTCCATTAAACTTTAAGAAATTAAAATTGGATTATTCCATACTAAGCTGTCTCACAGTGAGACAGTCTTAACAAAAAATTTGTCAAAAATATAATAAAAATATACCTCCCGTAACACCAAGCTTGAACTACTAGTTTAAATGCCTGGCTTAATTAGCCACTAATTCTACAGTTTCAGCTGGTCAAACCAATAACAAAACTTCTACCGATAACTCCTGTCAACCATTATTTGCCAAATAAATCCATTGTCTCACATCTTGTTCTTGCTATATAAGAAAAATATAGTCAATTGAAAACTTGTTTGATTCGACTCGATACATACTTTTATACTATTAACTTTTTGCGATTTTTAATTCTGTGAGATTAAACACTTAAGGATCAATACATAGTGCATTGAATTGCATGAAAACTAAGAGTATCGATTAAGAAAAATCAAGGTAGTATTTTATTTCTATGTATCAATGTACTTACTTCTATTTTAATTTGTTTTAATAAATTATTTATATTTTCATATGTGGATATAAATCCATAATTTTTTTCAATCATTCATAAACTTAGATTTCCATCCAATGCACATATTTCATTTGTTATTTTTTGGTTTATCATGCCTATGAAGATTTACCATATTTTTATATAGATTTTGAAAATTTTATCAGGATAAGTAAGAAATAAAATATTACTATATGAAGGGGCCATTGTAATTGCCTTACATTCATAGATTTACTATTGCATAATTTTGGCTTATTTGTTGTATAGATCTTAATATCAAATGTCCTCTAACATGTTTGTTATTAATAAAGATATTAATCAATTTTATTTATTAAAATAAAAAATATTTTGAATTTAAAGTTATATAAACATTAAATTATATTACTTAACACAATATAACATTTAAAATCCTATCACCAATAATATTTATTTTTATTTTATTTCATAATTTCATCTTTAAAATATACTATTACTATTCTAATTAATAAACGTCCCCGTGAACGTCTTGGGGACATTAGTAAACTTTGACTTATTATATTAAAATGTGTATAACTATTAGTTTTCTTAGTTGAGAAGTCGAGGTCTATGACTAAATTTTAATCTCTTCGTGTCACTTATTAATTTGCATCAATTTTTATTTTTCCTTATTTTATTTATTTGCATTATTTTCTTATTTGAAATTGACCTGACCCTATTATCTTCTATTAATCTCAATCATACATCTAAATACTCTTTTAATATCATCCATACAATTTATTATCATTTTTTTTAAAATTACATTTTTTAATTTCTCATACTTTCCTCAAAAATCATTATCTTTCTCTTTGATTTTAATCCCAACAAAACATAGAAAGTATAATTTTTTTTCCCTTAAAAAAGGTTTAACATTTTTTGGAGGGGACCATGACATTGTACCCCTTTATGTGAGTGCAAATCTTAAGTGAGAATAATCTAACAAATTTCTTACATCATCAATTATGTAAAGAAAATCGACAAGTAAATTCCAATATTTACTTTAATATGGGAAAATGATAAATTATTTTTTTTTGAAAAAGAGATTATTTTTGATAGTGATGATAAAATAATTGTTTTAGTTTAGAGAAAGGACAAATTGCATGTGAAGTATTTTTGGATACTTCAATACGGCCCCATTACTCTTTCTCCCACCTTGGGACTCGAAATGTTCTAGAAAATGCCTACTATTTGTTACAATATATAATATATTATATAATATATTATTGGGTGAACTTACCCGTGTAATAATTTATTTTTCTTTTGATTTTTTTTCTTTTTCTTAAATCCTCTTCTATCTCAAATTAATAATAGTGAATGAATTAAAAATGTATTGAATTGAAAATGAATTAGTGGCTGAATTGAATTGAAAATGTCACCGCCTAAAAGTTGACAAAAGTCACCGGAAACTAATTTAAGGTGTTTTTTTTAATAAAAAGTCTCTTAAAAGGTGCTTTTTTACAAAAAAAATAAATTTAAAAGGTGTTTTTTTTACAAAAAAACTGATTTTATAAGGTGTTTCTTTGCAAATTTTCCTATTATAAAATGTTATATTTAGAAAATACGAATCAGGAAAATTAATTCAATACTTGTATTAAATTCAAATCTAAATATAATATATCGATTTAGATAATACAAATACAAAAGATACTACAAATTTAATCTCCTTCATCAGAATCAATATAATATTAATAGCAACGGGATAGAGATAGAACATGCTCGTAGCCAACTTTAGGGACATGATGGCTACGAGATGGAGATGGAAAATGCCCTTAGCCAACTTTCAGAATAGGATGGAGACGGAAAATGCTCATAGCCAACCTAGGCGACGGGACTCTCCCGTCTCCATCCCGTAGCCAAGCTCGGCGACAGAATGTCTCCTTCTCAATATTTTTTTGTAATGTATATCTAATACAAACCGGTAGTAGGTGATCCAACAACATTTCGGGTTACATGAAACAATAGATGGGATTATTCATGGTTAAGCGATAGTTGGGATTATTAGGAAAATCGTAAATAGGTTGGATTATTTTGGGTAAATTTTCCTTTATAATTCTATTTAATCTAAAAGTGTCCAAAACAGAATCGATGATCTGACATATATTCGACCTTGTAATTGAACTCGACTTTAATTCGAGTTTAAAATGAATTTACAATTATATAAAAAACCAATATAAACACAAGACTCAATGTTAAACGGACGAAAATATCATCCAAAATCTACCCAATGACTGAAATAAGCACATATAATTTCTAAACAGTATAAACCTCGTATAGTATGTGGAGTCAATGCATGGTTTTACCACAATATTCCTTGGAGTCTCGAGACAATGCTCGACATGCCATCATGAAATAAAAAGTTAAGCCTTAAAGTAGAACTAATTAATTAAATACTCCTACATTAATTAATTAAATAGTACATTCAATCAATCACAGGGATCATGAGAAACTTCAAACAGTTAACTAAAGTCACTAATGCAAGGAAGGAACAAAAAGATAGTATGTGCTATTATACAATATAGTTGTAAAAGATACACTCAATTCTCTATAGATCAAGTGGTTTAAACTATTACCTCAAAAAAAAAAAAAAAGTAAATTAGAGTTTGTATTAGTTAGAGTAAATATTATTTTATCTGGATAATATTTTAGGATTAATAATTCTCATTGCTCTTTTTTTATGGTCTGCCTTGTACTTAAAAAATTATAAAATCGATTGAAACGATTTTAATGGTAGAGTTTATAAAATGACAGATAATTGTATGTTATCAAGAGTATTTTAAATTTAATACAAATAATACTTTATAATGTTGGGATAAGTTATCCCACATCGATAAATTGAAAATGGTGTGCATGCTTTATAAGCTATTAGAGACCTTCTTCCCATTGCCATATGGTTTTGAGATGGTATATATCTCCTTGGCTTATGAAATGTGTGCACTTGTGTCCCCCGTTAATATGCTGGTATTCACAATAAATCCAGCCTAATTTTACATGGTATCAAAGCCGATAGTTCGATCAACAATTTAAAAATGGTAGGTTCGAAAAGAATGGCGTTTCTACTGAACCATATTGGGATGGTTCAATGATGATTCATACAGGAAGCAAGAATGAAGAACAAAGCAATGAGTCATTTGCAAGCTATGACGCAAATTCAGCAATAGAAGAGGAAGAACAGAAGCTCAAAGCAACAGTACAGCAAAGCCTGACGGAGGCTAGCGAACAGCTGACCTTGCAGGTCTTGCCAAGCTCAACCAAGACGGATTTGGAAGCCATGGAAGATGGATTTGGAATCTTGGTACTTGGAATATCATATCTTGGTCCAAGGACATTACTTCACATCATTGAAAACCCATGGAAATCAATGGTAAAGGTCACCCAGTCAGAAGGTAATCTAAAACAGAACAGAGCACAACTATTAGCATCCACTGACCAGCTGACTTTGAGGACCTGTGCTAGAACGAGCTTGGACTCCTTGGGGAACTCTAAGGGTAGATTTGGAATCTTTGCACTTGGATCTACCTACCATGGTTCAAGGTTACTATTAAAAACCATTGGAAGATCCCTAGACAAGTGGATGAAGGTCACCCACTCAACAGCTGGTTCAAACAAAACAGAAATGATCTTATGACCAGCTGACCTTGTGGGTTATGGCCCGATCGTGTATTATGACCTATGGGACCAACAAGGGTGGAAATGGAATCTCTACACTAGGATCTTGCTACCAGGACTCTTAGTGGCCATCATCAACCTTTGGAAGTGCATAAGAAAGTGAGTGGAAGGTAGCCTGGTCAGCAACCTTCTGTCAGAATTTCAGAATGCTATACTTAGTTTGTTTTTCATGTTTTTAAAGTGCACATGTATTGCACGTGTTCCTTTATGACCGTTATTGTTAGGTAGACGTGTCATTAGCCTTCTCATTGTATTTCCCTCTTCCCTTACGTCTATAAATAGATGGCCTTAGCCTTGTAATCAAACAACTTGGAAATTTCAGAAAAATCAAATTCATTGGAATTGTTTCCTTTGTTTTCTCCTTGAGTGTGTGTGATCACTCAACGATCTTGAAAAGTGCAAGATCATCACCTTTTACAACTGAGAGTAGTCCTTGGTTGTATTAAGGGAATTGAAGGCCTTGGAGGATCAAAACTCCTAGTCTTTCAATTCAAGATTCATCCTATTAGTTTTGTTCTGTTTGTTAAGAATACATTACTGTTTGATTGTGTTTGGGGGTTGTTGGGTTATCAAATTACGTGGAATTGAAGGCTGGCTTGGATCTTCACATTACGTTGAGAATATCCACCCCAAATTTAGTCCATCTACCCTAATTGATTACTCCCACATGCGAACTTGACGGGGGTTCGCATGTGAGGGGGGTGTTGGGATGAGTTATCCCACATCAATAAATTGAAAATGGTGTACACGCTTTATAAGCTATTAGAGACCTTCTTCCCATTGCCATATGGTTTTGGGATGGTATATATCTCTTTGGCTTATGAAGTGTGTGCACTTGTGTCCCCCCGTTAATATGCTGGCATTCACAATAAGTCCAGCCTAATTTAACATATAATTTTCATTTAATATTTTGTACTATGACTTGAAAAACACTAATTCCCTCATTTTCTATTGTTTGTTACATTAAATATTTTTCAAACAAGAGAAAATAGAAATTTAAACATGGTTATTCATGGATAAATAAGAGTTATTAAATTGTATTCATATAAGATCTTTTTAGATTCGTCATAATATATGGAATTTAAATACATAATTTTAGTAAACTTTTTTTTTTCCTTGAGTCGAGGGACTTTTTGACTGCACTCTCCTTTATGGGTATGAGTTGTCGTCGTCCTATGTGCGGGATACACTGAGTATGATGATGATGACGACTTTTAATAAGCTTTTTATTAATATATTTATAGATATTGAGACTCAATAATGCTTGTATACTACTTCCTCTTATTTTGCAGACTAATCTTTTTTACCTTTTCATATTTACTAATGCAATATTTTACTCTTCTTATCTGTAATTATTCATATTAATAAAGAGGAATTACTTTTGGAGAAAGTATAGGTTGATGGTAAATTTTATTGAAAAAATAAAATTAAAAGAGATATATGCATGTTTGTAAGTGTGGCCGCGTATAAATCAACTTTTTAAGGTTGTCTACTGTTGAAGATTGGTTAATTTGTGCATTCCATTCTTATGCCCATTATTTATTTTAATTATAACCTATTTATTTAAACAATATATAATTTTTATTGAATTTAGTTATTTAAATAATATATTAGCTGTATTTTTTTATAGTTATTAGCAGCTGGGCCAAAAATTGAAACATTGCCAGTCAAAGAAGGAGCTAATAACTCCAGCTGGACCAAAACAACAAAACTCAATTGTCATCGTCTCTAACTGCTAACAAAAATTTTAAGTCAAAAAGGTTCGAGTGGGAATTTGACTAAGCTGAAATTGGAATTGAATGTTGCTTGGACTTTGAAAATTCGGAGTAAAGTTTTCTTATTTATTATTTTTTTATTTAATAAATAATTTATAGTACACTTAACAACTCATTAGAATTTTTTTCTAATGGTTCAATTCTAGACTAGTTTGTTTTGCGTTTTGCAAGTAACTTTCTTGTTAAATTTAGTAAAGATATCATTCTAAAACCATATGACAATGGGAGGAAAACGTCGAATGACTTTTATAGTGTGCAGATACTCATTTATGTAAATTAGTAATTACTAAATGCTAGTTTACCAAATATTTAATTATATGTTATCGGCTAATTATCAAACATGGGTTTTTTAGCTACTACCGTGAGAAATTGTTTTTCGGTGACTCGTGAGATGACCTCAAATAAGAAATTCATATTTTCGTAATATATAATAAATGAGTTATTTAATCCAAATATAAAACGTGTCTATTATCTTATAAACAAAAAATTCTTAATAAGATCCAAATAGCAATCATAAATAAAGAATTATTATTTGATATGATTCAATTTAAACCTATATAAAATTGATACCTAAATTATTATTTATACCTGTCAACTTTTAATAAACATCATCATAGTCAATATTCCGCTTGAACGTAGGATCTGGATCAGAAAAGATGACGGATAATACATATTCGTACTCACTTTATAGGAAGGACTAATAGAATGCGGTCGTTTTACCTCCAAACAATAAGAGCCTTGTATGAAGAGGATATGAGAGATACCGTTGTCTCAAGAGTACATCTACTTGCTGGAAAAATAGAAGACAAAACTAGTTCTAAAAAAATGATAAATAAAAATAATGATAAATAAATAAATAGAATAAATAAAATAAAACTACAATAAATATATAAATGTACAAAACGAAACGTGTAACAAGCAACTAGACACTATGGCAAGAAGACAATTAAAGAAATAACTAGTAGTCTAAAATATGGATCTCACATTTCCAACTATTCATATCTCTAACCAGGTCCATGGAGAGGCGCAACTCACTTAAGTCATTCTTTACTTGCTCAATCCACGTTTTCTTAGGTTTTCTTTGACTTCTCTTACCCTCCACTGTGATGCTTTCTATTTTCTAACAGGAGAGTAAAATGTTTTTCTTGCACGTGCCCAAACCATATTAACCTATTTTCACGCATTTTAGCCACTAATGAGGCAATGTCTAACTTCTTTGTAAACTCCTAGTTTTTGATTCTGTCCATTATTGTGTTACCGCATGTCCATCTCAATATTCGCATCTCTGCTACTTTCATCTTTCGTTTATGAATTTTTTTAACGGGCCAATACTCTGTCTCATACAACAAAGCTGGCCTAATGAAAATACTATAAAAGTTACCTTTTAGTCTAATCGGAAACTTCCTGTGACATAACACTTTAATAGCCGCTCGCCACTTAAACCAACCTGCTTGTATACGATGCGTAACATCTCCACCAATCTCACCATTACTTTGGATATAGAACCCTTGGATACTAAAAGTTTTTCATAGTTACAACTACATCTTCTCCAATTATCTCATCTTGACCATCATCTTGCATTCTCGCTCATTACAACTAAAATTACATCTCAAATTTTAATAAACAAAGAAGCCAAATCGTCAACACTCAATTTATTAATTATAAAATAAAACAATAATATTGAATAAAGAGTTATATCTTTTTTAAAGCGAATTTATATGTAAATCACAATAAACTAAACACAAAAATGCAAATAATATGCCTATAATTTAATTTTAATTAGTTTTACTTAGTTTTCAATTTCATCTATTATCTTTTTGACAATGAGCGAATTTAGATTTTTTTTAAGATTAACTTTCACTTCCTTTAATTCTAAAATATTCTTATCCTATTTTTTACACATTATTTATTATTCTTGATTGTTCTTTATCTATTCCAATCGGTCGATATGAGTCAATTCCTAGTTATATTGTTCTAACTGCTATTTGATTCACAATATGATTCTTCGTGATTGTTAGGATTAATCGTTATACTCCCTCCTATTCATCTTAAGTGTCTCATTTACTTTATGCACTTTATCCAATGCACTTATTCAATTCTTAATATATCGAGTTATGTATAATAAAAAATTATAAAAAGTTGATATTTATAATCTTTACATCAAAACGAATCAAATAAGATCCCACATGACTATGTTTTAACTTATAGATTAATAATAGAATGCTATTTAAGAGTGATAGATGAATAGTGTCTCAAAAGTAAATGAGACACCTAAGGTGAATAGGAGGGAGTATAATATTATTAAATTACCCTATATTCTCCGATCAAATATCATTTGCACATTTATTTTTGTATTTCTACTATTATTATCTACACATATTGCTTATATATAAAAGAATATGAAAACATAATTATAAAAACTCGGCAAGTCAAAAAGTATTTATATATTGATTATAGAAAACTCACATTCAACAACCCAAAACCTTAGGTAATAAGGGTGTCATTAAAGAAGGAAACAGTGTCAAAATCAGTAAATACCACAAGAAAAGAAAAATATCTATTATTATTTTTATTATTTTATTATAATAAAGTAATAAGTAAAAAGAAAAAAAATAATTTTCAGACAATCATAGGGCAGCTGAGGAAAAGTAGTTAGGATCCTCTCTATTATTTAAAATATAATAAAAAATATATTCGATTAATAACTATAATTACTTGATGAAGTTTTAATAAGGAGAATTTTGATATTTTATTTATATTTTACAATCAGAATCAAAATCCTAACATGAGTAATTAAAAATAATAATAATAATAAAAAGGATTCTAATATAAGAAGAATGGTTCACAAGTGGGTCCCACATCACTAAATCTCTCACAGTTTTCGTTATCTTTCTCATTTTCTCTCCTTGTCTTCTTCATCATATCTCTCTTACTTACCACTGTCTTTCACTCACTTAAGACTATATCCTGACTCTTATTCATCCTCTCTCTCTTCTTCAGATCTAACTACCTTAAGCTATTTTTTTAAAAGAAAATCAAAAAAATAAAAAAAACCTCAAACTCTTGTGAAAAACCCTAAACATCTTCAACCACCATCTGGGTAAGCTTTTACTTTCTCCACATTGTATTTTTGATTATTTTTTGTTAATGGGTATTTGTTATTCTTTGATTTTAATGCTAAATGTGTCATTTTTTTTTGGGAAAATGAAGTGCGTTTTACTTTAAATTTTCTTGTCTTTTGTTAATGGGTATTGATTAATCTTTGATTTCAATGCTAATTTGGCAAAATGAAGTGTCTTTTACTTTGATTCTTGAAAGATCTAAGTATTTCTTCAATTAATTATTTTCTTTGGGTTATTTTTTTGGGCAAATGTGGTTAATAAAAAGTAAAGGTTTGATTTTTCTTTTTTTTTTTTGCTTATTTTCAGTAAAGATCTTGTTTTTCCTTTGGTGGGTTTTCCCATCATTTATCGTAATGTTGCTGTCTTGTGGGTTTAACATGATCTATCATAAAGTAGAGATTTTTATTATGTGGGTTTTTACCTTTTTCTTCTTCTTCCTTGATTTAGCATATATTAAAGTGGACTTAGTATACTTTATCTTTTTTCATTATGTTAAAATGATGGAGGGTTAGATGCTAATATCATTGTGTGGATTATTGGTGAGTAATACTAATGAAAAAGATTTGAACTTTGTGGATAATGTTGATTAGATTTAATCATACTAGGTTGACCTAATAATTGGATGTCACTTACCAAATCTTAATTGCAGCTGATCTGTCATATTTTACCTTGTCATCAATGGAGGTTTTACCCTGGCTATTTTTTCTGTCAAATGTTCCTTTCATGGTGGGTAGGTGGGTGATTTAAGCTATAGCTTTCACCTTTCTATGATGGGGTGACTAGGAATTCTAATATACTTGGATAATGCATCTTCTATTAGCCAAATTAGTTTAGTCTTGACTCGGGTACTGATGTTGGATACTGATACGTGTCTAAGTGTCGGATACGTCTACATATTCAATTTTACGCCCAAAAAGAAGTGTTTAAGTGCCATACTAATGTCCGAGGATCAATGATCAGACACGGGTACGTAAAACAAAATGAAGAGTCCGAGTAACATAGGTCTTCAAATACCGGTTTTATGTGATTGTCATTTGGTTTATGCTTGCAAGAGAAAGATGCTAGAATGGTAAAATTGCGAGGATAACTAGTTGCACATTATTCCTTAACTCTAGAGAGTATCCATTTGTTTAATGTTTATATGTTGTTTTGATCATTAGTGGATGATCTTAGGGATGGATGGGGAAAATTGATTCTTAGATGATGGGTTTCGTTATCATCATACTTGGTATATCATGCTCATAGATGCTATGATCAGGGTAAAACTTTTAATCGGAAAACTGAAAGTTCGGATTGAATGTAGGTTCAAGTTAGGCTTGTCAATGGCAGTAACGGATGTAGAATATCCTGTTTTAGGAGAAACCTCTTGTGCGTCTTTGCTCGAACAATTACAGGTACTTGGTCAAAATTATTTCATTACAAATTATGTTATCAACCGCTGAGCATTGTGCTAATTTTAAGTATTCGATTCGGTGTAGCGAATATGGGACGAAGTTGGTGAAAGTGATGAGGACAGGGACAAAATGCTTCTTCAGATAGAGCAGGAATGTTTAGATGTTTACAAAAGGAAGGTTGATTTGGCAGTTAAATCCCGAGCTCAACTTCTCCAAACCTTGGCCGATGCTAATGTCGAACTTTCCACACTCCTATCTGCTCTCGGAGAAAAACATGTCGTTGGAATGGTTTGTCTCTACCATAATTGAATTTTCTTAGTGGTTTGATGTAAAAACAAGCCAATTTCTTGTTTGGGGTTCATCTTTTGATTTAAACAGTTGTACATACACATTGCTTTTGGACAGCCGGAGAAAACTTCTGGAACGATTAAAGAACAATTAGCGGCCATTGCACCAACGTTGGAGAAGTTATGTAATCAAAAGGAGCAGAGGCTGAAAGACTTCTCGGATGTTCAGACACAGATTCAGGAAATCTGTGGAGAAATTGCCGGGAAGTTGAACCTAAACGATGAAGTACCTGTCGTTGATGAGTCTGATTTATCCCTAAAGAAGTTAGAGGAATATAATGCTCAGCTTCAGGAACTTCAGAAAGAAAAGGTATAATTTCAGTTGTAATTAATGTGGTGTTATTCTGGGGGATGTTTTTTGTAAATAACGGTGATCACCCTTATGTGGTAGGATTTGATACGGTGGGAGTTTTGTGATTTTAATTTACTTTTTTAATTTTGTTTATATTAATAATATTCTTTTTGCCTTTCTGTAGTGATTTACAGTGATTGATTAGGAATTTTTGGTTATTCTGTGTTCAATAAGAGTTGTACTCATAAGCATTAGTTGATGTGACAGAGTGAAAGGTTACACAAGGTGTTGGAATTTGTGAGCACTGTGCATGATCTTTGTTCTGTGCTTGGTATGGACTTCTACAGTACTGTGACGGAAGTTCACCCGAGCTTGAATGACTCGAGCAGTGTGCAATCAAAGAGCATTAGCAACGAGACATTATCAAAGCTTGCTGAGACAGTTGTCGCTCTAAAAGAGGACAAGAAACAGAGGCTTCAAAAGGTAAACCTTGTCAATTGCAAATCTTTGTGTAGGTGTAAAGGGTTCGGCCCCCTGAATGTTTTGGGTCATTATGCAAAAGCGAAAATGTTGTATACCTATAGCTTTTGAATTAGAGATTTGGGTTACAAATCTTGCCACCTCCCTGTTTTGGTTTGAATATTAACCTGGCGCCCCTCTAACTTACTGTCAAAGATTCGCCGGTAAAACTTGTGATCAAACTCATGTGCAGCATTTTAACCAGGCAAACATTAATGTTGCATTTTTATTATAATAAAATTAGATTAAGTTTTGAGGCGTATAATACGAGTCTAAGAGAGTGCTTTTACCTGCAGCTTCAAGAGTTAGCTAATCAGTTGATTGATCTTTGGAATCTGATGGATACTCCTGATGATGAGCGAGAATTGTTTGATCATGTTACTTGCAACATATCAGCCTCAGTGGATGAAGTTACTATTCCCGGTGCTCTTGCTCTGGACTTGATTGAGCAGGTAACACTATCAATTTCACAATGCTATGAAGCGTTAATCAGAAACAACCTCTTTGTTATCAGTAGCAAGGGTAAGGTTGCGTACAACGTACAACGTACATCTGACCCCACAAACCCCACTTGGGTAGAGCCAATTTATCGCATCGGGGTAATATAATGTTGCATCGGTTTGCTGTTAAGTTTTCTTTTAATTTTTGTATGTACTATGGTCTATGTGGTTAGGCTGAGGTTGAGGTCGAAAGGCTTGATCAGCTGAAATTTAGCCGGATGAAGGAAATCGCCTTCAAGAAGCAGGGTGAACTTGAAGAGATATACACTCGTGCACATATAGAAATCGATACAGAGGCTGCTAGGGAAAAGATTTTAGCAATTATTGATGCTGGGAATGTGGAGCCCTCCGAGTTGATTGCTGACATGGAAAGCCAGATCTCGAAGGCCAAAGAAGAGGCTCTTAGCCGAAAAGAAATACTGGACCGGGTAGAAAAATGGATGTCAGCCTGTGAAGAAGAAAGTTGGCTCGAAGATTATAATCGGGTATTGTGCCATTTTCGCATTATTTGTGTCTCGGGGTATTTCAGGGGGTATTCAGGGGGTGGGGAAGTATGTGAGCATAATCTTGTACAGGTTGGCTTGATTTATGATTATTTGTGGACCTTATATAGAAACCAGATCTTTTAATTTAAGCTTTTTATATTCAGCAAGTCTTGTATGAGACTTTGTCACCATGAAACGGGCCTATACAAGTCACCTATTAGTAAAAAAAATTTAAAAAAAACAATGAAATCTGAATTTACACTTGTACAGGAAACAATTTTTTTTTTAAATAGTTTGGTTTGACCCAATTAAAGTTTTGTCTCGTCGTGAGACGGCTTCAATAAAGAATTAGTGTTTTATTTATATTTCATCCATACATATCTCAAGGGAATTGCTATTTATGGTGTAGTTCGGGTATTTTTCTTTGTCAATATTAGAGTATGCATGTGAATCGTCGTTTGACTTCCGACTTATTCACTGTTGCAGGATGACAACAGATATAATGCTAGCAGAGGCGCTCACTTAAATCTTAAGCGGGCAGAGAAAGCCCGAATTCTGGTGAACAAAATTCCAGGTTTGTATTACGTTTGGTGAAACCGTGAGCAGCATTTGCTAGTAAACGTTTAGTTTTACTCAAAACTGATTGTGTGTAATTATTGAACCAACGTTTGTGGCCTTGCAGCCATGGTTGATACACTAGTTGCCAAGACTCGTGCATGGGAAGAGGATCGGGGCCTAACTTTCACTTATGATGGAGTCCCCCTGCTTGCTATGCTGGATGAATATGCCATGCTCCGGCATGAACGAGAGGAAGAAAAACGGAGGTTGAGGGTAAGCGTATATTTTGAAATATTTAAACAACCTGCCTGCATATCCCGGTCATTTTCTTCCCCTTCCTCACGTCTAAATAGGATTGATTTGAAGCAAAGTGGTGAAAGGGTGGGGGAGATATCTTTCTATAGTCTCCGAGATTTGTCAATAGTTTAGATTTGTTAAACTGCAAGTTAATCTCCAAGATTTGTCGGTAGTGTAATTTGTTAACCTGACTTTACTTGATCCGAAAAGTACCCTTGAATGCACCTTTTGTTTCATAACCTCCCGAGCCCCATAAACCTTCTTATTAAAGTGGGGTTTACACAAGAGATGCCTCTCAAGTCTTAGATGTGCAACATTTCCTGATTAGCCTAGAGAAAGAAAGAGACGACTCTCTCATAACCATCTTTTCATGCCTTTTATAAAGGCTATGTTACTTGGACTCGGCAACTGTCGTACTAATGTCGGATACTAATACGTGTCCAAATGTCAGATACGTCTAAATATTCAATTTTACGTCCAAGTGTCATACTAATGTACGAGCATCAAGGATCGAACACGGGTACTTGAAGCAAAAGGAAGAGTCCGAGTAACATAGTATAAAGGTTTTTGAGTATGCTCCTTAAAGATGCTTGTAGTGCTCCCGAGTATGGACTAGTGTCACATAATTTGTTTATTTCCTTGCGAATTGCAAATCGAAAAAAAACAAATTATGGTTGATTTTGGGCTATTTTAGGCCATTTTGAGCGAATGGCGAGTTCAAAATATGAATTAGCCGATGAATATGGAATTGTTGGATTAGAAATAAATTTAGCCGGTACCTGCCCTTGATTACATGCTCTTGATTGCTTAACCGCAATTGTAACTTATCTTTGCTGTCCTCGCAGGACCACAAGAAGTATCAAGACCAGATGCCCACCGATCATGAAACTGCTTTTAGCTCAAGGCCAAGCCCTGTCAGACCCAATAGTGCAAACAAGAAAGGACCGCGCGTAAATGGGAGCTCTAACGGGACTCCAAGCCGTCGACTATCGTTAAACTCTCATCAAAATGGAAATCGGTCATCTAAAGAGGGTAAACTCAGGCCATCGGCCCCAGTGAACTACGTTGCCATATCGAAAGACGATGCTTCCTCCCATATCTCTACCTCAGACACCATCCCTGCTACACCATAATAGTAGTTTAAACTAGAAGAGATAAATCTGTAGGACTTTTATTGTCAGTGTATTTTAGTTTGGTTTAGGATGGTAAAGTAATTATGAACACAGTAAGGTGTAATGAGAGAGTATTTAGTATGTATGTGTTATATTGTCATCAAAAATCTTACTAATCCATGTTCTATTTTACTCCTTTGGTGCTGTTGTTGCTGCTGGCTATGTCCTTCCTGCTTCGGACTTTATTTTCCTTGGCCGTGTTTACGTTATTCTAAAATCGAGAAACGCAGGGGAGAAAATTGTTTTGTTGGAGTTTCCTCTGCTCCATTCGTTGTGAAGAAGGCGGAAAATTAATATTGATATAGTTTCGCTTAAGGTCAAACCTTTAAGTCGACTCAACGTGATTCGAACCATATATGAAAAGACAAATGTATGATCTAATCGAGTATCCAAATTCACAATCATGCAAGTACCTAATCCACTTGGGATTGCCAAGACATAAATCACAATTGGGGATGATATGAAAAGGGCTGACCAACTATATTCGAAGAAAAAAAAATTATATTCTGATATCTAAATCGGTATTTGATATTTGAGAATTTAAATCGATTATCCGATCTAAAATTACTTTACAGATAAGATATTCTATAATTCGATTTGAATATCAAATTAGATTATCGGATTGCTTAGAAATTAAAAAAAAATCAGTGGTGCTAGACAATTGGTTGCTGACTTTTAGTTGGTTTACCTTGGCTTTTATGATTAGTTGATTGCATTGATTTTATACGGTATTTAAAGTAACCAATATTCAAAGTAGCCATTTGATTCTAGCTTAAGCTACCCATCAAATACATTTTTTTTATTCTTTAACTAACTAAAAAAACGTTACTAAGTAAATACAAATCAATTATTCAATGGCCATCACTGAAAATATTAAATATGTATAAATTTCAATGATTTAATTTAGTAATTGAGGACTTTTTTTTTTATGATCGTAAAAGTCTAAAAGAGGTTCAATTTCAATTTTCAAAGTTGGTAGGGATTAAAAAAAGAAAAAAAATATGTATTTGATCATTTTTAAACTTGTAGTTATCAAGTTAAAGTTGTCTGATCTAATGTTATAATTGATCATTTTTATATATAACT
This sequence comes from Amaranthus tricolor, assembly GCF_026212465.1. Lineage (NCBI taxonomy): Eukaryota > Viridiplantae > Streptophyta > Magnoliopsida > Caryophyllales > Amaranthaceae > Amaranthus > Amaranthus tricolor. The sequence continues at coordinate 2,539,941 of NC_080049.1, read as the reverse complement.
GATCACTTTAAAATTTGAGTTGACCTAGTCAAAATTAATCATTTTATAAAATATAACAAATTAAAATTATATACTTTAAATTGAAATTATAGGTCAAAATTGAAAATATACCAGCCCGAAATTTCAAACAGAATGTATTAGTAAAGAACGTTATTTGTGAGATTAATAAATCACCTGAATTTGGTTGGATTTGGTAGGGGAGAATTTTATTATTTAATTTACTTTATTTTATTTTATTTATTTTATTATTATTTTTTGTGTCTCCTTGTGATTATGTTTTTGGATTTGAAACCCGAACAGCCAAACCATAACGAAGCTTCCTAAGATCGAGAAATCCCAAAACTTTCAAATTTCCAGTTTTACATTTCTTCAATTATCATCAATCTTTAACAATGGCTGCCGAAAATGAACCAGCTAAGCAGTTACTTCCGTATCTTCAACGCGCCGATGAACTTCAGAAGCACGAACCTCTTGTTGCTTATTACTGTATTCTTCTGTTTCCTTACTCTCTTTCTGATTCGATCAATCAATCTAAGATACCTTTAAGTTTGTTGCCTTTAGTGCATGAATTTTCGTTTATGATTAGATTTTGCCTAATTTGATTGGTAGGTCGATTATATGCGATGGAGCGAGGGCTGAAGATTCCTCAAAGTGAACGTACTAAGACTACTAGCTCTCTTCTTGTTTCTCTTATGAAACAACTTGAAAAGGTTTTAATTTTCTCGTTTTTGTTTTTGATTTTTTGAATTTTTAAATTTGAGTTGGTTTGCAAAATAATTTGGCAAATGAACGAGTATTTGGATGGGAAAAATGTTTGATCTTGTTGGTCGAGCTGACGGAATTAGGTTATGACCATAATAGTTACCTAATTCATTTTGAATCGAATAAATTTCGGCGATTTGCAAATATATAAGGTAACAAAAAAGAAACGGTTTTGACTTATGGTTCAAGATGATGTTTGAAAAGGGAACCGCAGCCTTCCTGCCTATATACCTGCATAGTTCAGTTTGATTTTGTTTTTGTTGTTTATTCATGCTCCGATTGTTTTGATAATACTTTTAACACTTGATTATCCACTGCAACAAATTTTAAGGGCAGAAACAATCTTCTATTCAACTCCTTTCTGACTTTCCCGTGTGAAAATTTCCCCATGTTTAGGTACATGCATGCATTAACTTCATAGTTGTTGTTAGGTTTGTATCCATGCCTTTAGAGAGAACATCATTCCCTATGCCTCCGAATATCCTGTATGCAGCAACAGGAAAAATGGTAAGTATATTCTCCACCCATTGATTAAGAGGCAAAGGTGGGAGAGACGAAGGGTTAATCTTCACAGCGAAAGGTTTTCTACTCTCTTGGGCAAATTCACAGATTTTGATGTGAATTGGTGTAAAGATTGCAAGACACACATGATTAATGTTTTGAAGATCCTCTAATTAGTAGATTCTTCATAGCATGTCCTCCATGCAAACAATTTCCATTTAGTGCATTCCCATATGAACTTGGTTGCTTTGGATGAGAAAAGCATAACCTATCTTGGTGGTATAAATGCCTAAATTGTATGTACCCTATCCCATGCAAAAATGCAGTATGGGTTCTAAGAACACGTATTCCATCATCCTTGCTTGTGAAACTCGGGACTCCTTGATCTCCTATGTTGAGGAATAAGATTAAACACCCTCTTTTGATGTGCTCCTCAAGTCACCATTAGTCCTCTCTCCCCCTCTGATTATGCTTTGACCAAATCTTCTTTCCTCAAAGGTTCTAACTTCTAATTGGTGTTTCCTAACTTTAGCTTCTATGAACGCCATTTGAAATTTGATACTATTGTTTCAAGAACCTTGAAGCCTTTTCACGACTTAACCTTGTTGTTGTGCTAGTCTACTTCCGAGGGGATAGTGGTGGTGCACTATTTCGCTAAAGATTAGCTACTAGTCCTTTGGTAAGCATTAGATAAAACGAAAACAACAATGAAGATATGAGTTTGCTAATTTCTGACTACGCCCAATATGACAAAACTCCAAAACACCTTAAATAAGACACCTACTTAATTGCTTAGCTTTGATAGTTATGAATACACCGGGTTCCCAAAAGTTTGAATGATTTTGGAATCTCTCCACTGTTACTTGAGTTTGAAAACAGTACTCTCTCATTTGTGTTTGTTTTTCTCAAAACTCAATGTTAAACTCATTTGTCAATTCATCTACTCTTGTTTTTTAGATTTACAATAAAGCCTATTCATATAAATTTACTCCTTATAGCACAAAATTTGAAAATAGAGAATTTATCCGAAGAATAGAAAAAATCAGAGGTGGATAGGGCTTTGAAGAAAATAAGGCTGAAGACAACAGTTAAGTCAGATGGTATACCTATTGAGGTATGGAGATGCCTAGGTGACTTGGCCTACTGTTTTATTCAATAAAATTTGGAGGACAAACAAGATGCCCAATGACTGGAGAAGAAGTGCTTCAGTGTTACAAGAACAAAGGGGATGTTCAAGATTGCTCTTAACTATGGGGGAATAAAACTCATGAGCTATACTATGAAGATACGGATTGGAGTGAGAGAGATACTTATGGGGAGATGTACCTCTATATCAAAGAATTAATTTGAATTTATGTCACATAGATCTACTATGGAAACAATCCATCTTATGAGACAAATGATGGAGTACTATTGGGCTAGAAAATAGACTTGCACATGGTTTTTATTGACTTCTGGCCTTCATCAAGGCTCGGTCTTGACCCCCTTTCTATTTGGAGCGACTCTAGATGAGATAGCTCGTTCGATGTAAAGAGGCATGCCTTGGTGTGTTTGCTAAGTATTGGGGACATCCAACAAAATAGGATTCATAAAATTAAGTGTGGATGACAAAAATTGGAGAACTACTAGTATATCATATGATTGAGGTGTCCTTAAAGTCAAAGGTTAAGTTTTATCGAACGACCATTAGACCGACGTTACTATTTAAATCATAATGTTGGACTTTTAGAAAGGATCATAGTAAAAAGATCGGAGTAACGGAAATGCGAATGCTTTGATGGATGAGTGGGCATACGTTGAAGGATAAAATTCAAAACAAAGATATAAGAAAATGTTTAGGAGTTACAAAAATTGAGAAAAAGATGAAAAGTAACTATTTAAGAAGGTTTGAGCATGTGCAAAGACAGAGTATTAGCAAACCAGTAAGAATGATAGAAAGTTGGACCTCGAGAAACTTAAATATAGGGTAAGAAAGACCGAATATGACCTGGAGGATAGAAGTAAAAAAGATGAATGACCTAGACTTACAAATAGAGATGGAAGAAAATCAGAATGATTGGAGAAGAAGAATCCATATGGACGAATGTTGGTACTGATATATTGTTTCATGTAGCCAGTCCCAATATTTTAGAATTACGGCTTTGGCATTGTTGTTGTTGTAGCACAAGAATCTTGTAAAAGTGCTACTATATACTATAAACTTGTTTTCCTAAAACTTTTAACTCTTATACTAACTAGAATTTTCAAAAACAAGATTAATTCAAAGTATATAGATTTTTTAAGACGAAGTAAAATTCACTAGGAAAGGCTCCTCGTGCTACGCTGAATCTCCTAAACTAATTACAAGAGCTTTCATACCACAAAATTCACTCGTGTTTTCTAGAATAATCGACTGTTGTCAACCTTTCTGCCTCCGTTTATGGTTTTTTTGTTAATTTGTCAGTGGTGCGTCGCATATTACATTAGCAAATGGAAATCAGGAGGCAACTAACAAAGTCCCTCTATGGTGGAGTAATTCAAGTTACAATTAGGTTATCAATTTTCGCTTGAAGCTTATCACATGAAAAAATTGGAAGTTGAATACTCTATTGAAATTAAGGGAGATCGGAGAGCTAAGGTAAACACATAGGTCTTCTTTTGCGCTCATCATTGTTTGAGTTTTATAGAATTCCCCATGAGAAAAGGGAGGGTTCCAACTGAACATCTTGAATAATTTGAAATCTTCCCTATTTACCATATGCACTCAGATTTTTTAGGAGATACGCTCTTGTTCAATTTTCATTTGTTCTTTTAAATGGAAAAGTTGATGTGATGGGATGTAATTGATAGAGAATAAAAGTAATTCAAGATGAAGTTAAACTCAAGGCTACTGCCCTTATTAGGCTTGAAAGAATATGGTATTTTCTATGAAAAAGAAGTCAGAATGGGCTGGATGGCCTAGTTTCTTTTGAGAACTTGTTGTCCACTTAATTCCATTGTAATTCAAGTCTCATTTTGTTTAAAAAAGAATTTCATATGTAGGACAAAACATATGTGGGGAGAAAGGATTCCCTTGTCTAAGGACACATGTTTGTTTCTCTCATGCAATTCATATGAAGTGTATCTATGAGCATGGGAAAGCATGATTAAAGTCCCAATGCATCTAGTTGTATGCTTTGTTCATGACCTTAAGTCAACTTTCATTTTTCAACATAGCTTTCATTGTCTTCTTGCACTTTTCAAAGTCAACATATCATTGTCTAGGGGCCTTGCATCCTCTATTGATTTCACAAGAATGAACGCAAATTCATCCAATAACTGTGGTCTCGAGCCTTGATGCCATACACCTGAAGATGGAAGCAAAAATTTAGTGTTGAAATTCTTAGTTGGGTTATATGGTAGGCTCAAGGCTGTCTACAATCCACGGAGCTAGGAGCTTTGCTACTAAGTTAAGAGTAGTGCTTTCTCGCAGTGAAAAATCAAAGGACCTTGTGGAGCTGTCCTTCATTTGGCTGAGGCTTAACGTAGAACGATCATCATCAACTGATCAACGGTGTATATTCGTGGAAACTAATTGTGCCTTTCATTTAAGAGTGCTCCAATCTTTCAATTTAGAAGTATGCTCCACTCAAAGCCACTGATTGCCATATGGCCTGCTTCGAATCCATTAAAAGAAGTATAAACTTAGGCGCATGATGGTTAGAACATTTCACCGCACTCGAGCCTTCCACCATTTATCACATTTCATAGTTTCCCATTCAACATCACTCGACATTACTCCTATACAAACTAATGAGGACATTGTCGTGTCAATTTGTTGTGTGAGGCATTGATAAGTCTAGAAGGTGATAATACACTTGATCTCTAGAAAGTATGCCTAAGTGGAAGGTGCCAACCATATGCATGACGACCCCATAGTGAAGTCACTTTGTTGTTAGCCACAAATATGTGCACACCTAAAATAGCCTCAGTGCCATTGTTAAGAGTTGTGTTACCTGTAGGATGCAACTTTCTGTATCCATTGAGAAGAATCTTTGGGGAAAAGAAGAAAAATGGTGGGTGACCTTTTTTCTTTGTTTTTGACCTTGCTTAAATCTCATGTGCTTCCTATTTATGTGAAAGATAATGCTTACAGTCAAGGGTCAATTGAAACATCTTTGTTTTTACAAGATTAAGATTATGTACCTCCGAGTCTCCGACTTCTCTAACCCCACTCCTTAGTAGCAATGGGGACTGGAGTTATGCATTTTTATTGTATTGACCTTTCTTGCAATTGTGGACAAGGATTTTGTGGTGGTTATTTAGTCTTCAAAGTGATTAATATTTGTGGAAGTGAGACATTGGATTGATGGCCTGCATTTTCTTATGTGCATAGGGTGAACTGAATGTACAGAGAATACTGAAACATAAGAAGAAAAAACTGGAGATCTTTTTGGTATCATAATCTTGTTGTAATTTGTTGACCAGTTATCTTTTGTATTAAAAATATGATGGAAAAATTAATTGCTTTACTTTGTAATAGAATTCTTTTAGAATGACTTGTATCCTTGGTGTGAGTGCCACCACTAGCTCACTACACACCATCGTTGACAGACTAAATTGTAGGGAACCTCTAGCTTCTTGCAATTTATCAGCCACATCATGCCTCACATTCCATTTATGGAATTGGTGAGTGCTGTGGTATTTAAGAATACAAAGTTTTTTTTGATGTTACTTGCTGACATTTAAAGAGTAAAAATTAAGATAGTTTTGGGGTTCTTTTATGCACTGTTTCAGATACATTGTAACATAATTTTTAGTAAACTGACTGTTATGTTCTTTGTCATGGCCTCGAGCAAGTTCCTCTTTCAATTATATTAGTAATTTCTTCCAAGACTATTGCCAATGGTAGTGCCTTGCCCTGATATCTAAGTGATAATTCCTGGGTACGAACAAGGCTGAGAAATTTAATCTGATTGGAAAATTATTGGTTGGTTTTTTTGGATGAAATCTAAAGAAAGATATTTCCAAACTCCCTGTTCATTTTTCATGCTAGAATATTTTCTGATAATAATTACCTTGTTTGGTGCTGGCCTGCACTTATATATAAGCACAAAATTTCAGGATAAGAAGTCACTGACATTGTCACCTGATGACCACTTGCACTTGGAAGGATTTGCCTTAAATGTGTTTGCAAAGGCTGACAAGCAAGATAGAGCTGGGCGAGCTGACATGTATGCTTCTTTATAAATTATACTTTTGAAGTCCATGGTTTGTTGATGCCTTCTTGTGTTTCTTTGGGTTTCAGTTTCTATTTGAAAATATATCTTTACTGCCTTATTCTTTTTTGATTTACAAGTATAGGATGCCATTTGGAGAAGTTGTATCTATTCCCTTGCCTAAGGCCCCTACTATTGTGGTTTCAGAATTAGTTCACTTTTTTTATGCTCTGCCGTATTAACTTATGCTGATTTTTATTTTGCTCATCATAAGTCTTTGTTACACTTCTTATGAAGTTATAGATATATGATTTATGCTTGGGATGTTGGTCATCAAGTCATTTGGTGTACTTGCACTATATATATGTGTTTATTATGTATCAAATGTGTATGAGATCATTCATTGTTAAGTGTTAGTAAGTGTTGGTGATGCTAAAGTTATAAATTATAATAAGTGCATCGATTCAAATCGTGGTAATGATTGCGTACCTCAGAGGCGTAAATGATTGAGGTGTTATATAAAGTGGTGTGGTTGACATGACATGATTTTTATATTGATTGTATGCTGAATCTCTTTTTTATCAGCGTACTTGGTGTTGTATTGGTCAATTTGGTTGTTTCAGCTATATTGCTGATAATTATAAGCTGAAAATATATAGTACTTGCCAACATATTGTATTATGTAGATCAGCTGAGGTTCAGACTTTGCATGATAGCCAATGTGTTTTGAATGCATGATATCTGGGATAATCATGTCCTTTTCATACTTCCCCACACAAGTTCCATCTCGGATTTTCTAGTTTAAAAATAGTAGTTTGAAGTGGGGTAGAGAACACAAAGTTGAAACTGTCGGGAAAGAGAGAGAAAGGTTGACGGGCTGTAGGCTGGAGAAAGAGTTAAAGAGGTTAGTATAAAAATGAAGGGAAGAAATTTGAGGCATTCTAAAATGGAAAGTAATAGTAGATATTATTTTACTATGAAGTAGAAAGATCATGTTATGCCTTTTCAAGTTCACCTCTATACTCTTTTTTAAATGATGTTTATTTATTTAATTTTTTCATGTTTCTGATGGTTGTGGTTGAGAGGTTAGAGAAATTTTGAAGGTTTCCTATTGTGGATCTGTGAAGGAGAGGAGAGTTTACTTGGTGAGTGTGGACTGTATTTTATGATTCTGAAGGTCCAAAGAAGAGGGGATTAACCAATTAGGTTTGACTGTGATTTAATCTTGTATTGGAAGCAGCAATATAATTTTTCATGTATTTGTTGCATTTCTGGCTTTTCTCGATTCATCACGCATCTATTTATTTGATGTATGGGCGGAAAAATAATACTACTTGCAAATTCCATCATATAAGAAATCCTCAACATGAAGAATGGGGTAAGCTTGCAGTTATATCTTTGAATTTACTTCTAGTGATTCTTCAGATAGGAGAGTTGGTGGATAGCTATCTTTTTCTGGTTCATTCTTTCTATAAGGCTCACAGAAAACATAACTAATTCTTCTTATCTCTGATTTCTATTAAAAGTCTTAAGGTCCCCGCTCCCCAACAACCCCAAATGATTGAAGCTTTTTTCTTGCACTATTTCCTTGGAAAAAGTAATGCTACTTATAAGATGCTGGTTTGGAGAATGAATGATGCACTAATGTGTCAGCAACTAGAATAGCTAGTTGATTTTATTCTCTAAGTTGCTTGTCTTCTTTTCAAAACAGAATTATATGGGTACACTGAAGAATTTAGTCTTTCTTGCTATTGCTTTTGCGCCCATAAAGGTTTCCTTATCGGGTTGCAGCAAAAAAAATTTTAGTTCTGAGATATTCTAGGTTTTATTCTATCTTCTGGATGATATGATTGGAGATCGATAGAAGGCAGGTGTCTAGTCAAAATATGTGCAAGTGAAACTCACCTGTTTTGTTCCTGTTCACTGGGCTTACCCTTAAAAGTTTTCTATTCTTTTCATTTCATGAAAAAATGTGTCTTAAAAGTTGAATGATTTAGCAACAGAAGGTATGTGAAATTGTGGATACATGGTAAATGGAATTGAGTAGATATTTATCCCTTAGGAAAATAGTCACAAGGCAAACAGATGCGGAAATTTTAGCTTTTAGGTTGAAATGGAAATACTGTTTTGTTTGGTCTTTTTGGTTGACATTGGCTCACAAGTTTTCAAATAAGCAACCGACAAACAATAGCTAAATTCACCAAATATCTTCATGAACAATCAACCTAAAACCTGACTAGTAGCTGGTCAAACAAGACATGAATCAGGTAAAGAACTGATTGTCAAAGACTTCTTTAGAGTCATTTGAGGTTGTAAGAATTATCTGGTAAAGGTTGTGGTAACATAGCTCATTGTTTCTGTACAATATGGCTAATAACTAACTGATTGCCTTGCCTTTGATTTATGCTGCACTACTTTCTCCGAATATATGATTTACCAATTTCTCTGAAAATACTTTTTTTATGATTAGAGGGAAACGATTTTGTGTTGCCATTTGTAAGGTTAATTTGTTATGGCTTCCACAGCCTCTACTGTGTCCCAAGTAAGGGAACATTTTAATAATGCTGGAATCAAGGTCTCATTGGAAGTCATATCATGTGCTAATGTACTGAAACTGATGCAGAAATACTGCAAAAACTTTTTATGCTGCAAGTATCTTCTTTGAGATCCTGAATCAATTTGGAGAGCTTGCACCTGATGTAAGTATGTTACCTTGTGGTATCACTATTCATTCTTCTGTATGTCCTTTCTAGTTGCGCTTCAATATAAAAGCTATTTGATAACATTATGTAATGTTACTGATCTTTGCCACACTACTATTTTTCCCACGAAACAGCTTGAGCAAAAGCAGAAGTATGCAGTTTGGAAAGCTGCTGATATAAGGAAGGCTCTAAAAGAAGGAAGAAGGCCTGTTCCAGGTCCTCCTGGTGACGAAGAGGAGTCGTCCTCTCTGTCAAGTGCTCCAAGTGGCGATTATGTAAGATTTCTAACTTGTCATACATTTTTCTCTTTGTTTTCCCCTTTCGGATGGTTACAAATTTTACTGAGGTTTTTCAAATCAAGTTGTGGTGTTAATCTTGTTTATCCTTAGTCTCTAACTCGTGGATGATGCTGAGTACGGTACTTTACATCCAATACCTTTGGGCTTTGGCAGAGGAGGATCTATTCTTCCATCAAATTCTAATGGAAGTTCCGAGCCTTGACATTAGAATCAATGATTTGATTCAATTTCAATAGATTATCTTATTTATCTTATGTCATTGACTTGCTCTTAATATGCCCCTTACTTTGATTGGACCACAAATCTATAGTTCTTTGGTTTTGGATTATAATGGAATTTAGTAAAATGACTAATATATCTTGCATACTTCTCATATATGTGAAGCTGCACACAATGTGTGCTACATGGAAAAAAATCGCGCTCGCGGTGTCGCGGAAAACGGCCTTAACTGATAAATAATGCTAATCGTGGCTAATGCAGTGTGATTTTTGAAAAAAAAAAAAAATCACATAAGGGGTTTTGAACTTATAATTGCATTTTTGTTGTTGAACTACTAATACTATGCAATAATATGCAACTAGCTATTATAATTGCAATATTTGAGATCTTTTTGTGTATAATTAATTAACTTATTAGTTATTAGTTAATTTTTTTGTTAATCAACTAAAATTATGAGTAACTATAATTTAAGTAATCATAATAATTAAAGTTAATGGGTATTAATAAAATTTTAACTAGAAGACAAATAACGTTGTAACGGTGAAATATCGTTATAACGGAAAAATAACGGGGGTTACACGTTATATAACGGTCAACGCGGTGATTTGCCCGTGAAATTCCATGCACTGTTATATAACGGGATTTAACGTCGTGGCAACTTTCAAACAGGTTATATAAGGGGCGTTACGTAACGTAACGAGGGAGTTTTTATTCCATGGTTTGCTACCAATGGTTAATCAGAAACAACCTCTGTTAGTGGGATAAGGTTACGTACATCCGACTCCCTAAAACTTGTATACTTGCACTCAATGGCGTTGGGGTAATGGAGAGTCGATGGAATGTTTTGATTGACTTGCTCTTAATTTTGTACTCTGTAAAGTTCTACTAGTTTCTTTAATCTTGTGTACTTGCAAGCTGTTGCATCAGATGCTTTCCAATTTAAGGATGGCAGCACATGCAAGAATAAATATTCATAAGACTGGAATGTGAGATCAACTTCTTTTTTTTTAATGCTCAGTCTGTCATCTCGTCATTGCTGGAGATGAAATATGTTTTTTCTGATTAAGGACAATTTAGTAAAATATTAAAATTTTCTGAAATATAAACTTATGAACAAATGGTAATGCTGATAATTCTACAAAAAAGCTTTGAGGGATTACTAGGATATGTTTAGTTTCTCTTGCTCAAAGACGTTTGACTTACTGAAATTATGAAGATATATATGGTAAGTTCACGCCTCCCTTTTGCCTTTGTTATTTATATTTATATTTATTTATTTATTTACTTTATTTATTTTTAAATCCTGCTAATAGAAGTATTGCTTATCCCTCTCTGTTCTGGGGAATTGTTTAAATTGAACCCTACGAGTCTACGACAAACCGACAAGCCATTTAGGAATGTGAACCATCAATAGTATTTGGTCATTATCGGAACCAAGGAACAGTTTGCTTGAGCTTTTTGATGAGAATTATTATTGCTTATTGATGCTAGCTGATAATAAACGTATCATAGAAGTACTGTGTGTACAAATGCTTGTAATAGCATTTATGAGTTCAAGAAAGAATGTTCTTCCACAGCATGTTGATAGAAATTTTGGTCCCGGCAAAGCATTACTAATATTTCGGTAGCTATTCAGTTGACTAGATCACTTGGTATCATAACCATTAGGTTACAATACGAATCGTGATGCTGCTCCTGCTCTGATTGCTTTAGTGTGTCACAGTGTAGTTTTATTGATATTGTGTGTACCAACTTAGATGAGGATAAAATCTTATGGCTGTTTTGTGCAGGGTGTTGAACCAAGGCAAACTGGACATGATATTAACCTGGGTCCCGAACTGGATCGAACACATTCTGCTCAATCCCAGGATGGTTTGAAGAGACAGCCTTCTACTGATATCTCACCGTCACCTCCATCATTTCCTAGTGCTGATTATCCTTCCCGCAATGCTGACTATCCTTCCCACAGTGCTGACTATCCTACACATCCACCTGATTATCCTTCGTATGATTACCAAGCTGGTCATGGTTTTGGAAGACAAGAGAACCCCACTTACCCTCAGCAATATCAGAGTCAAAATTATCCTCAAGAACCGCAACATCTATCTCATATTCCACAGGATTATCACTCTCAGGAAATTCCCCCGCCTAATGCTTATCCCAACTTTCAATCATACCCGAGTTTTTCGGAAAGCAGTCTCCCAGCGGCCCCATCACATCAACCATCTTACTATCAAGGTCCTGATGCATCATATTCACACCAGTCTATTCCGTCAGTGACGAACTATGCATCAGCTCAGTACAGTTCAAGTGGCAGGAATGGCAGTGTACAAGATGTCCCAACAAGTGTCCAAACTCCCAACAGTGTTCAGACATACCATTATGATAGCAACTACCAGCCCCCACCTGAGAAGATTGCCGAAGCACATAAGGCAGCAAGATTTGCTGTAGGGGCATTGGCGTTTGATGAGGTCCCTGTGGCAGTTGAACACCTCAAGAAAGCACTCGAGTATCTGACAAATCCTTCTGCAGGTCAGTAGGTTTGTCGTTTGACACTACAGTGATAATTTGGCTGTTATGATGTTTCTGTTGCTTCACCTTTTTCGTAAATGGATTGCCTTGTAAATTTTACCCGATGATTTTACCCCAAATTCATGATGTGAATAAGATATGTTTGCTTTCAAAGTGTGCTCTTGTCTTACATCCTTATGGTTGGGGTTTGAGATTGCCGGAACTGTCTGATATCTGGAGTTGCCCCACCTATTGGGTTGCATGATTTCTGTCTCCTGTTTAAAGGGACATAAACACTGAGACACACACAACAAAATTGCATCCCAACTTCTTTTACTTTACCTTTAAGACCATTCTGAATGTTATTTCAGAAAGTGTGCTAATTATTTGCCAAAAGTACATGAAAGGGTTACCCATTACGAAGAATTACATGATTGCTAGTGTTGAGTGACTGTTCAGTGTTCACTTTATTTCCTACAATGATTTAAGCCACTTTGTTTTATCCATGCACGAACCGACTTTCCTGCATCTGCAAAAGAATTTGGCTACAAAAAACTAAATGTATTTGATTCCCAGTATTTATCCACAATCACGAGTACTTATGCTGTGTTCTTTTGTGTTTCGAAATGATTTGTATGAACATGATGCCTGCTGTTGGCTCAACTCTTCAAACTGGATAACCTTGTCTGCTTTATTCTATCCAATGAAAATTTCGTGATGAAAAGTGTGATATCACCTTAACCTAGATGAATCATTACTAAATCTTGTTTCGGAAGCTCCAAGTTTTTTTCGATGCAGATGCCGAAATTTGACACCATAGTAGAATTCCTTGTGATGAATACTGAAATTTTTTCTAGTTACTACTGTTAATTTTTAAGTGTTAATTGCTAAATTTAGTTGTTTTGATTTTGCATATGTTAACTATATCGGCCCTTATCGATGTTTACTCAAGAAAGAAATAAGAGTATTTGTTTTTCTTTACGTAAACTCCAATTCTTTTTTATTTTTTCCTTCTAGTAGAGAACCTAATCATTTTGTAATTTCAAAATCCTAATTTTTGTTGCATTATGTTAAATTTCTTAGTAAATGTCAGCTAGTTAAGCTTACAAATTATGTAAACAGGGTATTCAAGAGGTCCTATGTGGCAATAGATACTGTACTCTTATAGCCATAGGAGTACTTGTTTGGTAATTCAAATCTAAAATGTATCGACATTCATCCATTTCCAAAGAATGTTTAGACATGTTATAACTCGGACAAGGCACCTTGAAACTAACAGGACAAGAGTAAGAGACGTTCAAAATAGATTCGATAAATCTTGTAATTGAACTTCAACTGACTTGTCTTCAAAATGAATTTATAGTTATGTAAAAATCAATATGGATATAGAAAAATAATCCCACACGTGATCCCACATCTAAAATTAAAGCGAGGTTGACTAATATATAAGCTTGATGGACTACTCTTGTTACCAATTGATTTTGAGCTACTTTTGTAAAAGACCGTTTTTCTATGAGATGACCTCTAATAAAGAGCTCATATTCTCATAGTATGTTTTAGAAGTGTTACTTAACTCATATATGAGGCACGTCTTTCGATGACACTGTTTCTTGCAACAATTTGTAATCGGTTTTACATGAAACCTCATTGGATTTGTGTGCGGTTATTCTCCTCTTGTACTAGTTTTATCATGTACAAGCTTAATGGAAAATCAATCCCACAAAACTCAATTTTATAACGACTTGAAATATTTGAATTGAAATTAATCTAATTAGCTGAATGATGAAATGCAGGCTAGACTAAGTGAACAAGGAGAAATAAAATTGTGCTTTTCGGGTAGGGCCAAAAAATAAAAAGGAAATATGTATAAAGTCTAAAAATGGATATATAAAGTCTGTTGTTAGTACTATAGATTGCCTTTATTTTCTCTCTTTGTTTTTTTGAATGTAATGGACCAGAGAAATTCTATAGGTTAGGGGAAAGAATTAGTATTTTATGTAGTTAATGAGATTTAAACTTGCCGTGAAAAAAAACTGCAATTTATAATACTCATATATTATGCTTTTTTTAATGTATTATATTATATTTTAAAAGCTCTCACTTAATTTGCATAATTTAACAAATTTAAAAGAATTGAAAAATACAACTAAGAGGAGAATTAAATCTCATCTCACCCCTTTACATATAAAAAATGGTCTCTACCGGAAATTTGAAAAAACAAATCTCAATGTGGTAATTGTTATGGTTATTTATAATTTCAGATTCATAATCGAATCATTGTAAATAGTGAACTCACTTTATTGCCCTTAATTTTGCTCTACTTAATATTTTAATATTTTAGTATGTTTTACTAAATTTGTTCCATCATTATTTTTAGACATAACTACATTTAAAATACCTCATTAAAATCTATAATTTCTTTAAACTCTGATATTAAAAATCTTATAATTATTACCCCTACTAATATACTTGCCCACTCACCTTTGATAATTCTTGTGCCAGTTCCGTGAATCTTAGGGGTAGAGGAGTCCTACCCTGTCCCTTTACGGTCCATTTGGTACATGGTATTAGAGGGCGGTAATGGTAATAAAATTAAGTAATAAAAAATTTGGTTGTTTGGATGCCTTCAATGGTAATGGATGGTAATAAAATAAGGTAATGAAATTACCAAAAATGGTCATTTTTATTACCATCAAACAACCTGGTATTAGGCTGTAATGGTAATGAAGTATTACTGTGGTAATAAAATAAGGTAATGTTGTTTCGAGCTGAAAAAAAAAAATAATGAAGAAAAAAAAGGTAATGTATGTAATTATCCAAAAAAATATTATTATTAAAAAAAGAATCATTAGATAGAATAATTTAGATACAATAATGCTTTTAGATACAAATATACAATAAATAATGAAACTAAGAGTCATTACCATTTTTTATTACTAACAACCAAATGCAATCAATAGAATATTATCTTCCATAATTATTCTTTAGTCATGCACACCAAACAAAAGAATCTTCGATACCAATTCTCATATCCATTCCTTCATTACTATTGTCATTACAACATTTCATTCCCATTACTTCATTACCTTCAACCAAACGGGTCGTTAAATTAACATTAAAAAAAATGAAATGAAGGGTTTTTAATGCACACAATGACACAAACCCTGTTTTATATACTTTCTACGTTGTGAAATATAATATATTGTGTGAAAAAATGTTATTATCAGCAATAAGTATAATAAAATGGAGAAAATAATTAATATAACAGAAACACTTATTTCTACTCCTATATATTTTTCTTTTGGTATATGTTTATGTTAAACTTTGTCGGATAGAATTATCTTGAACATTTGTCTATCTAGTTGAAACATGATTTTTTTTAGAAATGGAGAGAAATTATATTGAAAGACTAATCTTTTTATTTTATTTTGTGTTAAACTAAACTTAGTTGCTTTTCTTCTTCATAGCTACTGATTTTTTATGATCTCAATCTATATTTACTAATTATTACTTCTGTGTTTCGAAGTTTACACTATATGACTCAAAAGTTTTTACATAATTAAGTCATATAATACTTTCTCATACAGATGGAGGAAGTATTATTTTAAAAGCGAATACAATAAGCCTAACTTAACTCATTAAAATATTCGTACACATGCAGCATGAGAAATTAAAGTTGACATAAACTTTTTTTTTTTCTTTTCTTTTTAGCAAACTCTACCCAAAAAAACTAGGCTAAATTTTTTTATAAAACATTACAAAATTAAAAGAAAAAAAGAACAAGAAAGGATAAAAAAAACCTAGGTCGACTCATAATTCTACTATAGTAGTTATTTGATATATAATCAAAGCATAGAAAGAGATGCAACGATGTGGTAAAATTGAAGTTGTTTTAAGAGCTCTTTTGCATGGCTTGTAGCTCGGCTTTGTGCCTTTTGAAAGAGCTCTGCGCTAAGCCGATTGCCTATATGCGCATCGACAAGGACACCACAGACGCTCCGACAGCTGTTGGCGAAGGCTTGACCGATCTCAGTCTCATCTTCGGGATGGCTAACCACCAAGGGACTTCCTCCCCTAAACACTTCAAGCTTGTTTATCGCAAATGAACCATTGGCTTCTACTACTTCCTTGAAGTCTTGTAGGCTTGGTGCATACACCGGAATGTTGAAGTTGTCACGTTTATCACTTGTTATGAGGCCCTATAAATTCAAAATAAAATTTTGGTGTTAAGAATATATTATTGTTTACAAGAATATTATATGCTAGACTTGTCATTTCAATACAAATAATAAAGTTGTTTTTGTGTGCATTTTAAGGGGTGGTTATTTTAGTTAGAGGTGTTCAAAATAGATTCAATATGCACTTAACATTGAAATCGAATTCAGTTTTGACCGACTTCAAAATGAACTCAAAACTATGTAAAAATCAATGTTGTCACTACAAGATCCGAAATAGTTGACTTAAAATCAACTCGATAACTTAAATGAACGCCTCTAGTAAAAATCCACCTTGGTTTTACAATGGAAAGCAAACACATAAATGGTTGTATGAAATGGTTTCACCGTGAGAAATGTCTCATACATGGGTTAAATAGTCCATCTAATGACGGTCTCTTTGAAGAATATCTCAAAAAGAGATAGTTCTATATGAATTGTTCTTTGACAAAAAAAAAAAAAAAAAGCATTTAATCATGATATAGTTTGTCATGAAAACAATCAAAATTCCCTAGCAAAGTAACTAGAATTCACCTCTTGGACAAGATCATTCCAAGCATCTTGAAAGTGTGTCCCAAAGAGGAGGCCAGCACCACCTTGATCAGTGGGATCCACAGAAGTTCTTCCTAAGCAAACAAGAAACATGGACCCACCTCCCTTCAATTCTACTGACCTTGCCCTTAAGAATCCAGCCAAATCTGTTTGGAATTGCTTTTTATAAGCATTGGCTATGCCTTTATTGGCTCCATGGATAAATATTTTTCCCTTGTTGTATACCCTTGACCTCTTATCCAATACACTCTCTGGAACCTGTATTACTATTTCATTAGTACTTACTTATAAACATGTTGAATTTTACATCTTTAATAAATTCATACTCTATTATATATACAATCACGTATAAAGTAAAATAACTTGTTAAATTTTATCTATTTTCTATAGACATAAATTTATGCATGTAATATTTATTATTAAGGAATATTTGATTAGATTGTATACATCTGACTCTCCCAAGTCTGTTCTAAGTGAAATTAAATGATAAACTTGAATGTCAAAAAATGTAAAAATTAAAGTGATTAAATTTGACAAGACTTTTAGTTCATTATATTATACTCAATAATTAATAATAATAATAATAATAATAATAATAATAAGTGTTAATGAGTTTTCATATTTTGCTTTATATTATAGTAATTTTCTACATACTTTGGGTAGCCTCTCATGCAAAAGAGGGAATTAAATATATATATATATATATATATATATATATATATATATATATATATATATATATATATATATATTATATACTCCTATTTATATATTATCACCTTATAAAATCTTAACCAAATAAATACATTATTTTAAAAAATGATGAGCAATTATTTAGTTAATATTCCCTCCTATTCACTTCAGGTGTTTCATTTACTTTTGGGATACTATTTATCTATCACTCCTAAATTATATTGTATTATTAATCTATAAGTTAAAACATAGTCATATGATATCTTATTTGATTTGTTTTAATGTAAAGATTATTAATATCAACTTTTTATAATTTTTTATTAAACATAATTCGATATATTAAGAATTGATTAAGTACATCGAATAGAGTGCATAAAATAAATAGAACACTTAAGATAAATAGGAGGGAGTATAATCTAAGAAAAAAAATTTTTTTTATTACTACTAGTAGTATTAATATGAGTTGGCAAGTAGTATTAATTTTATCTAGATTGATACCAACTTATACCAAATTGGTCCTTTTTTAGCTTGATGTCTACGGAACACTTCCTTCCATCAATATTTGTCGTGGCCTATTCATTCTCACTTTTATCTTTCTTTCTTTAGATAGATTCCCGTGTAAAATACGGATGATATAAATATTTATTAATATAAATAATAATATTATTTTATAAAATTAATTTATTTAAAAAAACGTAATTAATAAATCTCTGTATATGTTATGATATTATCATTATCAACATGAATAAATAATTTATTATACAATAATATTAAAACATATACTCATAGTAATGATTGATAATTAAGACAAATATATACTTTAAAAGTCTTCAACCGTAATAGATAGGAGGGAGGACTTAGTTGAAAAAATAACCAAATTAATTGCTTATTTATTATGTGATAATGCTTTATTATCAAGTTAAAATAAAGATTTTTCATGTATATTCTTTTTGGTTTATACAAGTAAATATTGTATTTCAATAGATCATCACATATAGTTACAGTCAATCAATAAATATTACATGTATTAATGAGTAAATTGTTTTCTTAGATATCAAGTCAAATATTAAAAGTTTCCCTGCCAAAAATAGAAAAAAGGCGAAAAAAATTTTAATCACAATGTGACACGTGTCTCAAGTCGTTTTTTTATTAGTATACTTTAGTGATTGTTTTCTTAAATATCAAGTCAAATATAAAAAATTTCTCTATCAATAATAGACAAAAAGACGGAAAATTTTTTTATAACATTGTAACACATGTTTTAAATCGTTTCTTCATTAGTATATTTTATTAATTGATTGATGATTAGTATTTCTATTAACTAGATTGATACCAAATCTAATCGTTTGATTCAATGTTAAAAATATATTTTATACTCTAATAAATAAGAGTCATAGATAAGAGTCATAAGGGTAAAATATTAAGGATATAATACATGTTTCTCTTATATTAAGTGCTTAATAAACAACGCAATTTAAATTATATGATCAATACATCAGAATACGTTATTAATAGTATAAATAACGCGAAAGATGTACGTACCTGAGATAGCCAGTGCAAAGAAAAGGCGGAGTGAAAAACATCAATAGATCTAGCCGGAAAAAGTCTCCGGTAGAATGTACCGGGGACGCCGGCAGCAAAGTAAGACCGATGCTTGTCGGCAGCCAAGCAATCCTCCATGGTGCCACCATCTTGGCCGTCATAGGCGTAGTAATTTGGGAGGAGTTGGAAAAGTGTGTTGAAGTCATTGGAAGGGAGGTCGGAGAAAAAGACGGAGAACTCGGGCGGCTCGTATCCCAAGGACTCGTATCGCTTAGCCATGTGGTTGACGATAACGTCGACGATGTAGATGGTGTTGGAACCGCAGGAACAACCTAGGTCCACCACTACAAAGGGCATGCTTGGTGGTCCTAGTTGCACTCTCTCTAGGGCCTCTTTTAGAAGGTGCAGCATTGATTTTGCATGTTGTGCCTATACATGTGCAAAAATATATGTCTTTGTTTAGACAAGAGTTAATCGAAAATAACAATTTTGTTATCATACGAATAAGATGAAATTATTTGAAAGGCAATTGACTGATTGACACTATATAAACAACGAAATGTCTTGAGATATTTAGGTTGTTTATTATCAATGATCAATATAAAATTACAATTTATATGCTATTATGAGGATAAAGTTGTGTGTAGTACTTCTATATCTTATCTCTAAATTTTAATAAGTGAAGGTCACTTAAAGATATTTATATATTAAAATAGAGAATCAGGTCTTGTCTCAGTTGAATCATATCAATATACTATTTTTCTTAGATAATGTCCTGAGTTTGATTCTCACATAATACTCATTTCTTCAACCTAAACTACTAAGATAAATGATAATGGAATGTAAAAGTGCAAGTCAAAACATGATCGAAATTAATAAATCAATAGAAAAACAAGTTCTTAATCCTATAATGATTATTTTATTAATCCTTTTGAAGCTCAATATTTGTTGATAAATAAACACAATAATTATCATTTAAGTGGATAGTTGATCATATATTTGATCCTCACCATATGATATAAAATTACCAATAAACTCATGAATTATAAATTATATAGAATTATATGATCATTTAAAATCAAAAATTATAAGTAAGAAATAAAATAAAACCTGGGCTTGAGAATTATTAGCATAGCTGGTTTGATCGTTTCCACCTCTCATACACAACATGTTCTCAAGCTTCATATTGGAAACCATCACATTTTCTCCTTTATGAGACATACTCTTAATTCTTTTCAATAATATATAATAGTTTTCAATAAAGAGAGGTGATATATATTGTTGAATTTTGTAATATATATTATATAAAATTTAAATTAGGTTATATATGTGATATAAATTAAGAATTAAAAATTAAATTAAGAAGGGGATTTAAGTGTAGGAGAGTGAGAAATATAGAAAGAAAGGAATGGAAGCTCTTGTTGTAGTTTGGGGTGTCATGTATATATATATATATATATATAGAGGAGTAATAAAGTTGGAATTCATGGGGACATTTATTAGCCAATAGCCATTTAAATTAATTTTGAATAAATTCTAATGCACAATTCCAAAAGTGCACGGAAATGATAGAGTGAAGAAGCTATTTTTCTATTTTTCTTAATTTGTTAATTTTATTTTGTAAATTATAAATTTTTATTCTGAGTTTTTAAATCTATGTATAGTGTATAAATTTAGATGATATATTTGATAATTATTTTAAATAATAGAAGATATGTTTTAAAATATGTAAATGTAGTTATATTTTAAATAATAAATAAAATTTTAAATAGTTAGAAATTTCATCGTCTAAAGTGGAATATTACAAAATTTATATTTATATATATTTCAAAATACACATTATAAAAAATTATATAAAGTGTAGAATACAAAATTTTATACTAAGACAAATTTATAAGATTTTACATGGATATATTTTATTTTCAATATATCTCTTAAAAACTATATTAAAATTTTTCTCTTCTAAAGTGAAATGTTATAAAATTGATGACAAACAAAGGGAAAAGAGAGTATTTTTTTTTTCAATTTTATACTATTCTATGTATACTACATACTAATTTATCTATCTATACTATATATACTAAAATTATTAACCTTAATGACACATGCTACAATAATATTTGAATTTTCTTTCCAAGATCCTAAAATATAAGACAAATATTCAACATATTAGTAAATATTTGTTTTTTAATATTAAGTAAGGTATTCTTCATGATAAATGATAAATATTCTCTATAATAGATATATATTATTCAAATATAATATCTATTTGGTCTATTTATATGAATTTAATAGTACTAATTGAAATAGTACATTCTGTGCGTTTAAATAGGGGTTTAGCTAGTTTTGCATATTAAAATTGTATTATGTAGATTTTTTAACAAATCATAAACAAAGTTTAATTTCAAATAATTATTAATGAATAGGCGGATAGACATTGTAGTATCAACTAAATCTTCTCTATTTCTTTGAATTTGTTACATTAAATAAATATGCAATGTTATTTTTGTTATGATTTTTAAACTATATCATTTTTCCCAAATATGATTTGAGTATGATTCACACGATTCTTCTTTTCTCTCATACTTTTATATAATAATAATAATAATAATAATAATAATAATAATAATAATAATAATAATAATCTTAAAGTAAATGCATATGTAGAATGCTAACTGGCCCTTTTGGTAATCGATATTAAATTATGGGAATGAGAATGATCTGTAGTGTAAATTTTTATGAGATATATAACATATCATTCCCATAGTAATAAAAGTTTAATCATAAAAAGTTTTTTCCACAATTTTCCATTACCACCTAATACCACAAGTTCAAATGGTAATGTATTGAAATGAATTTTACGAAGAAAATAAAATTGTCGAAAGAGAAAAAAAACATGATCAGTAAACTTGTCAAGAGATACTCCTACCAAAATTAAACTAAATTTCTTTTACCATTCATAACATTTAGTACCAATACCAAACGGGTCATAAGTATAATTAAGTAATTAGTTAAGTAAGGGGTTATAATTAGTTAATCTAAACAAGAAATGACATGAGTCCTGTATGTCATGCAATTATAATTGGTAGACCTATTCACATGGAGGCAAGTGCAAGCCAGAAGACGGCCTAGATTGACGCCGTATTCTAGTGTTTACTCGCTCCCTATTCCTTGCAACAATATTCAACATACACATGTTAAAATGGTCAATCGAATTAATTACTAGTCAAACTTAACTTAGTAAGTCAAGAGTTTATAATTAATCTTGTCTTCGTTCTTATTTGATATTTCAAATATTTTTTTCGTAGTTTTTAATGTATGTATTCGAGGCTTAATATTTATAAATATATATTATTTAATTATTAATTAAAACTATATAGTTTAACTCATTTATTATTTGTAACCGTAAAGTTTATTTTTATGAATTATAGCCTCTATAAATCGAAAAGTGCATCAATTGTAACTACGTCATCGAAATCTGATCTTATTATTTTTCGTTTTATCTTTAAAATTAACAGGCGTATTTATCCTCAATACCCTATTAAGATAATAGTATATAAATATATATGGAGCAAACTTACTATTGACGAAAGGATTACTCCCTGTCCTTTCAAATTAGTAGTTTCATATTAATTAGTCTTTTTAACTTAATAATATTAAAATTATTTCTATTACTTTTTTTAACACTATATTTAAGTAATAATTTAGAAAAAAAAAGAAAAGAAGAAAAGGAAAAGGAACGGGAACGAAAGGAAAAAAGGGAGAGAAAGATACTACAAGTTTCTCTTATATGTAAAGGAGGGAAAGGAAAGGAATACCAATCTCTTCTTAATCTTTAAGAAGAAATTCAGTTATCAAAAAAACTAGAATACCATTTTCTTCTAAATTCTTTAAGCTTATGGATTAATTCGGTTATCAACAAAATTAATAGATTAACTAAACCCTATAAATCCCTTTCTACCCAATTTTCCCCTTCAAATTTGTAATCCAAACGGAGAAAATTATATTCCTTTAAATTTTTTAAATCGGATAATTTACCTTTATTTAATTTTTATATCATTTTATACTGTTGCAAATTCAAAGGAACAAAGCGAGTATAAATGATACTTGTGCTACGGGTGAAGCGCGTTTTGTTTTGAAGATAACGCGACTTTTGTCACTTATAGTGTAACTCATGACAGACAATTTCTCAACTTTCTTCTCATGGGTATCAAATATACCCTACATTTCTACAAAAGTCACAATCATATACTCATAATCCTACACATATAAGGGTTTTCTTAAAGTATAAGGGTCTTAATTCTTACTATAGACAACCTCATGTGTATGAAATACTCTCTCTTATTCACCCTAAACGTCATATTTAACTTTTAACACTGTTTATCAATCGTTCTTAATTTGTATTTTATTTTTAATTTATAAGTTTTAATATAGTCAACTGAAATCTTATTTGATTCCTTTTAATGCAAAGATTATTAATATTAACTTTTTATAATTTTTAATTATTTACAATTAGAAATGTTAATGATATAATTATTGCAATGACAGATGTGCCAAGTCAAATGGGACTATTAAGTTAAATAGGAGGAAGTATATGTTAGATTGAGCTCAACTTATTATCATTGTTAACTTATAATTAGGGAAATACAAGATGCACATACTTCATAAGTGATGGAAATACTATCCTACAATTATATGGCAATAGAAGGAACGATTTCAATGACTTTTAAAGTATATACATCATCTTTAATTTATCAATTTGAAACAAACTATTCCGACATACAAAATACACCCTACATAGGCTACATTTGTGTGAAAATGAAAAATTTCTAAAATTGGTCATTTAATCCATTACAGTACCAACATAAATAGGGATTCTTAAGTATTACTTTAAAAGATATTAAAATAGTAAATATTTTTATTTATAAGTATAATCAAATATAAAAATACTTATGTTAGAGTATATAACATATCTTGGGGCCTCAACCATCAGCTTAAGCTTTTGGTTGAGTTGGTTCCTTGACATGGTATCAGAAGCCAACGTGAGAGGTCACGGGTTCGAATCTCAACCACCCCTCATTTAAAGTGGAATATTCAGCGCCTATGCGCATCCACACTTCTAGCCCAATGGGGTCTCGTGTATCTTGGGGTCTCAACCATCAGCTTAAGCTTTTTGTTGAGTTGATTCCTTGACAACTTACTAGTTGTATAATGAATTAAGTTCAATGTTAGTGTTGATAAGAAGATAGGAGAGTGTATATTAATTTTGTCTGCTATAAATAGTAATGTTTATGATGAATATCTTCCTCAAATCCCACTTGTCATGCTATAAATGCTTAGACATCTACTAATTACATATTGCTCTCTATGTAATATGTATATATCCTCTCAGGAGACCACGGTATTTTACAACTTTCACTTAAATGGACACAATCATGTACTCTAATTTAGCTCCTAATCTTAGCCAATAATACATTATATGTTCGACATGTCATGGTTTTATGATAAGGTATGATGATTCACTTTTTCAAAACTACTTGTTAATAGTATACTCACCCTCTCTGGGTCAGATTAAATTAAAGAGAAAATAAATAATTTTTAAGAGACGTATTTGAAGTTATGATGTTTTGTCATTTAATTTAATATAATAAATGTGATATTAAATAAAGAGATAGAATGAACTATGTGAAAAATATTAAAAGCGAGAGTTTAAATAAGAATGAGATTAAAAGAACGTGATTAAATCTATTTTCAAATAAGGAAATGATACAGAATAATTAATATTAACAACCTAAAATAAAAATTGATATAAATTGAACGGGATGGAGAGAGTAATATAATTAGTAATCACTAACTAGATTTTTATTATTTATTCAAATATCTTTTAGTAAAATATGATTAACTAAACACATTTTAACTAAAGGTAAAGGTAAAAGACACTTCCAATATCCCGCATAAGGTAGGGTCCGGATGGGGGTATTTTTTTTCTAAAGGATGCGAACAAGCCATACCTATTCCCCTCAAGGAGGAGTAAAGAGAATGTACGCAGTCAAGAAACCCTCTAATTGATATCTGCTCCTATTAGGGGTTGAACCCCAAACCTTCTGCTCAACATGCAGATGCTCTACCCATTGAATCACAAGCGCCTTAACTAATGAAGATAAAATATTATAATTTTGATAATTACCGGAATCATTTGTACAATAATTAAGATAAAAGTATATATATTTATTTATCTATCTAAAAATAATGGTAATTTATATTATGATGTCGGCAATGTGTAGTTTTTTTTTTTATATTGTTTTGGCGTTTTGTACCTTTATCAAAAAACTTGAGATGATATCATCAAAAGCAAGCCATTGTTGCTGCAATTTGCGCAATAATTACTAGTCTTTTGAATTGTTATAGAATAATTTGTAAATTATAGCTTTAAATTTTAGTATTTTTATAAGTTATAATTTTAATGTTAATTTTTTGTGAATTATAGCCTTTAAGGTATTAAAGTTTATAAGTTCAGATCAATACACAGAATTTCGACCATTTTGATGGTTGAAATTTTAGTTTAAGTGCTCGACATATTGTGTTTTTGGCCTAAACCTGTAAATTTTAATACTTTGATGGCTGTAATTTTACAAAAATAAACTTTACGACTGTAATTCACAAAAGTGCTAAACTTTAAGGATGTAATTCGCAAATTATTCTAAAAAATTATATTGTATTCAAATTTCTAATGTATGAAGGATCTTAGTTGCTTTATCAAACTATTTCAATGGTTTTACAATTAGAATATATAACATATCCTGAGGCCTCAACGTTATTTTAAATTTTTAGCTGAATTATTTTCTTGACCTAGTATCAGAACCATGAACCAAAGTGACAAAAAGGTCAAGAGGTTCAAATATCAACTATCCTCTTAAGTTCAAGTGGTATATTTCGTGTAAGGTATGAGTAAGTAGAGGGTTTGTACTCTATTATGTCTCTTACAAATTAAGATTGATTGATGTATAATTTCTAAAAGTAAACGACACACTTGTGTTGGAAGGGAGAGAATATATAGTCTATCACATGGTTATTAAAATTACGATTTTGATTTACGATTTTACGATCCCAAAACAAGCGAGCGATTTGAATGTAAGTAGAATTGTAGGTTGGTAGAACTTCGATTCTAATTACAATAAAATTTGTAGAGCTAGAATCATAACAAGGTTCTAAAATTATTTATCGATTCGACTCTACAAGTTTACTCGTAAATTTTATTAATATTTCTTATGTATCATCTTTTATTTATTTTTCTTACGATTCAACGTCATAATCTTAAAAAAAAAAAAAATTTCTTCATTTGACTAATATTAAACTAATACCTCTAATACTAAATAAATACGACTAAAACTATATTAATATGATTAATATTGAAATAAGATGCCTAATACTACAATAATACGACTAATATTATACAAATAGAACTAATACTAAATAATAAGATTAATATCAAAAAAAATACTAATATGACTAATAATATACTAGTACGACTAATATTTTACTAATACGCTTAATTTTTCTCTAATACGACTAATCACATATTAATAAGAATAATATGATACTAATATGAGAAATATTAAACTAATTACGCCTAAACGACTAATACTGAATTATATGACATTAGTCTATATGTATTTATAGTTCATTAGAAGAATCATTAATTAGCTTGTGGCCTAATGGTTGGAATGTCATATGTTGCATTTTATTGTAGAAAGTTTAGTGTTTGTTTCTTAGCTCTTGCATTTGGGTGTAGCATTTAGAAGTTTCCATACTTGAGCATTTTGATGTAAGGTTGAATAATTAAAAATATATTTTTCCTTACTGGCGATTAGAGAAATGGTCGCCGTTTGGCATCCACTTTGCTACCACTTCATATGGCTACCAGATTCATGATGGTCGCCAATGGCTATAGAGTATAGATTGCCTAATATATATATATATATATATATATATATATATATATATATATATATATATATATATATAGGGTAGAGATCTAATAAAAAGGAGTTTGAAAATAGGAAGGATAGGAAGGAGTAGGTACCGTTGATTAATTAAAATCTAACGGTTTTAAAAAAGTTGTCTTACCAGAAAATCTAGTAATACATATTTATGAAGAAAGCATCACATATTAATTTAGAAAACATCGCAATTTCAAGTGACACATGTTTATACAGAAAGTATCACATATAAATTAAGAAAACATCACAATTTATTTTTTGTTCTGAACCACGTGCAAGATGGACCATTGATCTAAGATTTAACGGATGAAATTCTTTCCTATCTTTCTTATTTTCAAACACCTTCCTATTAGATCCGATATATATATATATATATATATATATATATATATATATATATATATATATATATATATATATATATATATATATATATATATATATATATAAAGTATTAATAAAATGGAAAACTCCTAAAATCATTACAAATTTGAATAAGCGTAATATAACAATTAAAAAACGACTATTTCCTTAGACCCTAGGTATCTAGCCTGTCTGCATTAGGAAAAAGAATAGAGTATGAATGAAAGATGATTGTAATTAGCAAAACATCATATGATAATATTTATTATTTGTCTCTATCACAAGAGCATTAAATTCACGCTTTATATAACTAATATTGTTAAGGCAAAAGCTATGCATTTGTTAACAAAAATAATAAATATATTCAATAGAGTAAATTGAAAAATAAATTATAAAATAAAAATAATATAATATATTTTGAAGCGTGATTTGATGATATTCTAAATCTATAGATAATATAATTAATGTTGTTTATATGATTAAAATTTAGAAATTATGTATTCTAATAAAAATATTGGAAAGTTATAAATGCCATTTTTAGAGGAGCCATGACAAATGGAATTATATTAGTAGATTCTAGATTACTTGACAATATATATTTACCTAAATTAGAATCTTTTTAAAAAAATTAGAGCTAAATTAGCTAAAGTATTTATAGAATATATTATATCAATTCTATATACATAACCTAGAGTTTGATATATTAAATTGGATGAAAAAAATGATGTATTTGACAAATAATAAAAGAAAATAATTAACTGTTGCTTTTAATAAAGTCATGTATTAGATAAATTTATTCACGATAATATATACTTATATTTTTTAAAATTATATTTTTATATATTTCAAGCTAATAAATTCATGTATTGCACGACTTTTTATACTAGTAATCTAATCATCATACATTCTACTAAAATAATAAAAGAATATGACACGTGTCACTTTTATACATCATGTTTTTCCTCCTAAACTTTAAGTAATTAAATATGGAAACTTTGAGTTTTAATTAAACTTTATTTCTTAATGAATAATAATAGTAAGAAGAAAGTCAATTCTAAAACCTTTGATTTTTGTAAATTAAATGACTAAACTATGAATTATACCTTATTACGATACATAAATAATTAGAACATAAAATAGTTGTTAACTATAAATAACGTTATAATTAAAAACTCTTAAATTATGTAACGTCAAAAAATTTGTCAGTTTAATTATTCAGCTAACTTCAATATTTACAAAATAATAACTAAAATCTTATTTAGAATAATTTTACAATGATAATTATGATAAGGAAATTATAGAAGTATATATTTTGAGCATGCCATCAATAAAGTGTTTGTGTATGAAAATACTGTATATTCATTTCATAGAAGGAAGTTTAATATAATGTTTGCACAATAATTTAGTCTCTATTTAGTAAACCTTAAATTTAATATATACTCAGATTAATCGATCCATTTAGGAAAGAAAAATTATCATTAGTAAAAATTATTTTTTATTAATAAATATTATTTTAATCAGTAAAATAGAATCATTTTACTAATAATCGTTTTAGTTAGTACATAATATATATAGTTATGATCAATATGATGGTTAGTTTTGAAAAATAAACAATTATATTTAATAAATTTTTTAGATAACTTAATAAACTAATATATTTTTATATTTCACGAGACATATACTAGTATATTATAATCTACTTTATCCTTACTAACGAAGGCCTAAAAGCATCCGTCAGATAATATTATTGTTCATTATTGTAGGACCTATATTTGTCTTTATTGTTCTAAATGTATAATTAAAACCTCAAATCTCTTCTATGACATTCCTTTTAGGTTAAAATGGTAAATTTTTTTGAGGATTTGGTGGTGTGATTAGGTTTCTACAGGCAATAGACTTATTAAATCCCTAAAATTATTGAAATTTTACCTGCGTTAATATTGAGCTTAAATCGAAGTATATGAACCCTAACTAGCTACTTGAGTAGATATGACTTGATTAAATTGATTATACTAAGTGGACAAAAAAAAATTGGAGAGTCCATAATAATTTTACTTAATATATGTATTTAACATTTTTTTTTTGCAATTTTACTTAATAAAATATATTCGGATTATCATCTAAGGTGGAATCTGAATTTTGGACTCCCACGTCCCAATGTGCATCCGTGATCCGCCAATGTTTAGTTGAATCATTTTTCTAATTTTTCTAACAAAGAGTGACAATACAACACTTAAGATACAAAATAACAATTTTGATTCAAATCAAAGATCTAAAAAAAAACTTTTAAACCATAAAACACAATATTTTATTATTATATTAACGATTTTTATACTAATGCACCGGGCAACAAAGTTGATAACTATTTGAAGTATTTTATAGAATATTCTCTAAAATCTTATCATATTTACCTATTTTAGAATTTATTTTCTATCAAATTCTAAATGATTGCCAAACTTATTGTCCAAGTAACCTATACACTAAATACATAAATTAAAAATTAATTATAATAATATTAATTTCTCTTTAAATTTGCCATAATAAATACATAAAATTCAAATTATAATTTTCAAGTTGTAGCAAATTAAAAGCCCTAAAATCCTTCATATTTTCGGGAGCTCCAACATTGAAAAAGTCCGTGATAGTGGTTCGTGCACGTGATCCTAGGCTTTGAGATTATGCCTTTATTAACTTCTTTAACTACCAACTAACCCAACATAAATTAAGATTATTTAGGTAGCTTAAACAGTTAACCTATGTATCAGTTGTATGCCTATTACCATAGTCAATACTCATTACCAATTATCTAATATTAAAATTAAGAATTAAGAACCCATAATTGTACGTTGTTAGAACACATTAATCTATAACATCTAGCCATGCTTAATTACAAATCATGATAATATATAAGAATTTGGCGCAAGTTCGTGGTTGAGAGTCTTCTATTTTATTCTTGTAAAAGGGAT
The DNA here is from genome assembly GCF_026212465.1 of Amaranthus tricolor. Classification (NCBI taxonomy): domain Eukaryota; kingdom Viridiplantae; phylum Streptophyta; class Magnoliopsida; order Caryophyllales; family Amaranthaceae; genus Amaranthus; species Amaranthus tricolor. The sequence continues at coordinate 2,509,440 of NC_080049.1, read as the reverse complement.
ATCATTCTCACAATTTAACTACATATATAAAGGATTAATTCTCTCTTTTCGGTTATTTATAGAGTTTTTTTTACCTATTCCCGAATTAAAATATCATGGCATTGAACTAGTAAAAATAAATAAATTAGTAAATTAGCCTTTAAAAAGTACTATATTTCTCATCATACTTTGAGCCGGTCTTATCTCAATTGGTACAAGTATTGATTTACATACACCGATAAGACCGTGTGTTTGATTCTAACCTAGTCCGAATTCTCCCATCCCTCAGCCTAACCTTTAATAAAAAATAATAAAAGTTGCTATATAATGTTTACGAGTATATCATTTCATAAGTTTGTTGAGTATAAAAGTAATTCTATAATGTTAACATCCCCATGTAATGAATAAAATACTTCCATATAATGCTTGTTTCTCAAATTAATTAAATTTATTAAAGTTCGTATAAATTTAATATTCGATCTTGAATAGTAAATCAACAAGCTTGTAAATAGAGACATGCCAACTCTTGATGCATCAAACATAAACGAAAAAATAAGGATAATTGATTTGTGAAATTGTACTTGTGGGTTAGACTTGACAATTTTATACATTAAAACTATATCAATATAAATGTTAATGATTTGATTAAAACACTATTTCGAAGTACCAACTTGAACCCAACATCTTAAAGAATGGTCTATCATCATCATACTCCATAAAAACTTGAAAAAAAATAGAGAAAAGATAAAAAACAACGCAAGACATTATAAGTTTGAAGACTAAAAATAGTATAATTTGCGAATTGTAAAGTTTAGCACTTTTATAAATTACAACCTCAATTTTTTTTTTTTGTGAATTACAACCACCAAACTAATTAAAGTTTACAGGCCAAAACACAAAACTCTGACCATTTTGGTGGTCGGAATTGCAGGTTAAGAAGTCAAATTTCTTTGGTTTTGGATTGAACCTGTAAATTTTGATACTTTAGCGGCTGTAATTCGTAAAAAATAAACATTGAGACTGTAATTTGCAAAAATGCTAACTTTAAAGTCATAATTCGCAAATTATTCCTAAAAATAAAGGATAAAGTTTAGATAAAAAACATATAAACCAAACAACAAACATGTTAAAGGATAAAGGAAACTAGATATGAATTTGATGTCTCCAACAAATTTTATCTCTAATCAATCCCTCTAATAAGTGAACTCAATGATGTCGATCTTAATTTGCTATCCTCTCGAGTCTAATCAATGTGGGTGCTTCATTGTGTAATTGTAATACTTTGCATCGATTGCAAAATCCAAAAAATAAGATGTAAAATATCATTAAATCGTCATAATCAAAATGACTATAAAAGAAAATTTGACCCTAAAATGTATGATTAGGCATGCATCAAGCGTTTGTATCTTTGCTTACATCAATCAACTCAACTCTATATCCTAATTTTACCCATTGTTAAATTAGGGAATCAATAACTTTAATCAAAACGTACAATATGAGAAATTAATTAGAAGAATTATTGGATAAACTTGAATAAAAAACATCCAAGATCTTTAACTTTGAGAATCATTAATTTTCATGATAGAGTTGTTCAACAACATATAACAAGGACTTCCTTATAACTACAACAAAATATAGTTTGTGCGTAGGTTGTATTTACATTTCATAAAATAGAGTACACACCCTCTTATATAATATTTTACGGCCCGTTTGGTTAGTGATATTAAAAAGTGATAATGAAAATGATTTATAGTGTAAAATTTCATCAAAAGTTTCATCTCATTATCATGGTGATGAAACTTTGATCACAAAAAAAGTTTTTTTATTTATAAATTTTCATTACGACCTAATAACACTTCTTCCAATAGTAATACATTGGAATGAATTTTATGAAGAAAATGAGATGACTGAAGTTGGACAAGCATGACTATCAAGGTAGCCAAGAGATTTTTCATCTAAAATTACACTAGTTTTCATTTCCATTACCATCGTTTATTACCACCTAACAAACGGGCCGTTCGTAGCATATATTTAGTGATATTAAATTTAAATATCTAAAAGATAGTGTGTATGGTGATTTTAGAGATATTTATTAAACCCTTTAGCAGCATAATAAAAACCCCACTAAACTTTTTTTGACATTAAATTTAGTGTCATATTCCATAAATGTCGTTAAAAGCTATAATAATTGTTACATAACTCACTACAGGCCAATAAGTATTAATAAATTACTTTATAATGAAATTAAAAAATAAATCTAACAATTATGACTAGAGATTTAAATTAGTAACATTTTTTCATTATCATAATAATGACAATAAAAGTTAATTTTATTGTAAGGATATATATATTAGTTGTACTACTGACAACAACAAGTGTTGAATAAAACTTAAAATCTTTAACCATAGGGTTAAATCTAGAAAATTTGAATGGTCAACAATTGAAGCAAATAGATTAAAATTACCTTTTTTAAAGTGAAAATCATAGGATTTGGATTCATTAGCCAAATTCCATCATAGATTAGGACCTATTGCTTTCAATGGAGACAAATGGAAGCAAAATTTGCTTTTAACAAGGGACACTTCATTCATAAAAGTCTTTGATGCTTTTGCAGATTGAATCTGTTGAAATATGACCTATCCTATGGCTTAGGTTTGTGTAGGAAGCCAAATTATTATTTTTTTTAAAGCATCTTAAAACACCATTTGATGAATTGTCCCAAACATGTACAACCATAAATCCCTAATTTGGGCTTCTTGCCCATAAGATAAGGGTTGACACTTTTAAATAATGGACTTCTTAATCAAATCGCAAGTAATGATCATAAATGCTATCAAATATAATAATAGTTTAAATTACTACTATTTTTCAAATATTTTACGTCTTTACATACTATTTTTAACGACCTATTCGTGATCAGGATATTAATATAACTTCTTTTCCACCCTCTTAAAACATTTCTTTACACTCGTTAGAATGATAATAATAACATATTTATGATTTTTATAGTTATTATCAGGATGAAAAAAATTTTAATAACTTTTAAGTTGTTTGAATTGAGGATGTCAATAAAGCATTTCACAAACATCAATTCAACATTATTAAGATAGATTTTAATTTACTCAATTGAATTCAAAATACAAGTCACTTTAATTATATTTAGTGGCGAAATCCCATAGAGGTCAACAGCCGGCTCTCAAACCCTATTTTCATGATCTATTTTCACGACCTATTTTTTTAGTTTAGTACAAATAGATTTTCCAATTAGTATATATATGTCACTTGATAATCTAACACCTATGATTATCATATTATGATGATACATCTCCCTTGATATTTTTTCTTTTGTTTTCAAACTTTCATATATAATACTTTAATTCATAACTCCTAGAATATAATATGTGTCTTTTTATAATTTACTATTATATGATTATAATATTTTGTGATTTCAAACATGAATGCAAACATTATGGAATCGTTGTATCCATTCGAACTGAATGGACGGTCTTATAAAAAAAAAAATTATTTTTAAAAAAAATATTTTCCACTAAATTCAAGATTTAAAATGTCAATTTCAACACTTAAACCCCTACTCCAAGGCTTAATCTTTCATTATCAAAGGCTTAACTTTATTTTTTTACTACCTACTTCAACTCTTAAAACATTCATTCTAAAATTTGAAATGTCAATTTCAATCCACTCATAAAAAAAAATGTCAATTCCAAGTCTTAAAACTCCTACTTTAAGTCTTAATATTTCTTCTCTTATGACTCAACTTTATTTTTTACGTGCTTACTTTAATCACTAAAGTGTCAATTTCAAGACTTAAAAACTTTATGTCAAGACACAAAGTTCATACTTCAAGCCTTAATTTTAATTCATAATGGTTAAAATGACAACTCCAAAATTTAATATGTCCACTCAAAAAATTTTAAGTTGTAAATTCTAAAACTTCTTTTAATTTATTCAAAACTTAAAATGTTTATTTCAAAGTCTAAAATACTCATTCTAAACTAAAGTTGTTAAAATCGGGAATGTACTTGGAATCGTTCAGACCTGTAAAATCGAATCGGTAGAATCGAATCGTAGAATTGTACGATTCTATAATAAACTTAAAAATTTGCTATCTAGTCATTGATTCACCTTAAAGGTTTAAGTTTATTAATTAAAGTTAAGAATGAAATAGAAAAATATTCAATAATTAGTTTAAATCTTCATACCTAGATGAAGAAACTAATTTTTTTTTTTAAATTATGATGATCGATCGTTAAGTTGTAAGAAAAATTGGTACATAAGAAAAATTTATAAAATTAAAAATAAATGTGTAGAATCAAATCGTAAAATCGTGTTATGATTCTATCTCTACAAATTTTATATCAATTAGAATCGTAAGATTCTACCAACTTAAGATTCTACCTATGATTCAAATCGCTCGTTTATTTTTGGATCGTAAAATCGTAGAATCGTGGAGCAAAAGCGCAATTATAGTAACCATGTTCTAAACTTTAAAATGATAACTTCAAAAGTTATTTTATAAAAAAATTTTAACTTGTTTTGAAAAAAACAAATATATATTAAATCGTCAGCTAAATTTATAAGTGATTGCATGTGTTCGGTCGTTTCACAAAAAGTGAGAAACAAAACGAACAAAAACCAATCTTAAAATTTAGATTTTAGTCCAAAAATATCAAAGGTGAAGATATCATGTCAACTCGATTGGGGTTGACTTAAAACAACAGATATTCTAAAAAGCTTACTTAATCAACAAAAGGAGCTAGTATAGACGCAAATACACATTCGAATCCGTCATTTGCTATTAAGATATGATATTGTATTATTAATTCATCTTATATTCGTTGGGAATTGATGTGATTTTGCATCAAAGTCATGCTTATGCCTTTAAAAAATAATTTGAAGTATAGCATTTATGAAAATATATTCTGATTCTTTTATCTTGAAATCTGACCTATGAATAACGTATATTTCATGCATTTATTTACTTCTACTGGTATGGCAAATGATAATCACATTCATCTACCTACTGAGTAAACAATTCATTACCAATAGACATCAACAAACAGTAAAATTCAACTCATCAATAACATATATTTTATGTGTCAATTAATAATTGGTAATTTACCCACTAAATCAACAAATATATTTTACATCCACAACCCCTAATAATTCACACTTTCGTATTTGTGATACTTAGTTTACAGCCAATAGGAGTCCGGATATCTTACGGGCGCTGATATGAGCTCTTTTTTTTATTCCAAAGTTAGAGAATCTCATATTATATGTAAGAGGGCAAAGGGGAATTAAACTTCCTATAGTCGGTAAGAATCAAAACCCCATCGTATGGGTGAAAGGAAGACATAGAAAAAACAGCAGATTGGTATGAGATAAAATAAAAAAATGTTAATATACATCTGAATTTGATGTGTTAAATTTGATCTAGAACAGCTGAAACAAAAAATTAAGAGGCTTTTAATATTTATTTTTCACTAAATGCTAAGGCATCCCAAAAATTAAGGGCAAACCTGATACAAATTGTAATGCAGAAGCCTATGAAAGAAAATGTGGTACAAGGCAATACGAATTAATCTACATATTGTGCAAACGGAAAGAGACTACCTTCAGACTGAGTTCTGTCTGCGATAATATTACATGGAGTAAGAAACCCTGCCATGAGAAAACCAGAGAATGAGAGTAAATAAAGAGATATATACATAACTCAACCAAAATGATAGAAGTATTAGCTATGGAACCAAAGGCGATGATAACATTGAAGTTACGGTATGATAATTTGTAGGGGCGGAGCAAAGATTATAAGGCCCTTTGCAATTTTTTTCGAAATGGGACCCTTAAGCCTTAACAAATTATTAAAGAAAATTGCATCACGTATAAAAATAGTTTACACCAAAATGTATAATTACATGTTAAAATGAAATAGTTTACGCTTTAATATTCATTCAAAAACCGCAATAATAACACAAAATTCATCTCATAATCAAATGATTCAATAAAAAGCAAAAAATTAAGCATGAACTGCAAAGCTTGATTATAAAAACAAAATGCATCTTAAAACTAGTTTGAGGCCCCTAATTTTTTGGGCCCTAAGCATCGGACACCCAGAATGTGCTTAGAACCGCCCATAATGATTAGACTACAGCCTTCGGGTGTGAGGTAGTAGTTTTTTTAAATAATGGAAGTATTAGACACAGAACTTGTATTTGTGCATTTCCCTATTTCATGTTTCAATCTGCCTTAATCTTTTTCCTTTTTTTTTTGCATCTCCAACCTCAAACTACTGCAAATCATATAAAGTACCTGAAGAAATGTTGTCTATGTGCCACAAAAGGGTTTAGAAGCACCATCAACTACCACATTAATCCACAGACAAGATCAGCTAGCGCTGGGGCAGAAAGCTTGTCTGGTCTCATCATAGAACCAACTGTAAACATAGAGACATAATTACTTAAGTCTCACGACAAATAGAAAACATTAAGAATATATAGATGCCAGCATTTGCAGAAAAGTCCCTTCTAAAATGTTTCCTTTTCTGAAAGAGATTTTACTAGGGAGGGACGTGGGTCATCATGTTGTGGTAGGATGAAGCTCCTCTGATGCTTTTATGTACTTGCTAACGACTTACATAACTTAATTGATTCAGTGAACAAAATGCGTTTTAGCATATTACTGCTGCTTTGCAGTTTCCAAGTACAAAAGCATGCCCCTCAGCTACTTGCTCAACTTTATTGGTATGAGTTTTAAAGCATTGCCAACAATTGCAATTCTATGAGTTGCAAGTTTCGTAGTTGGTGTTATTTTGGCAAACAGGTATGGCATATAAATGTTCCAAGGAAAATCAGGAAGAAAAACATGCAGAAATTCAAGCTCCCCTAAAAAGTTCACATCGCATCGGCCGCAATTCAAGTCATTACTCCGTTATAGTCGTTTTCTCAACACCGCGACCGTTTCTGCAAATGCATCCGCACCGCAGTTTTTTTTACATGCCAGAAAATAACACAAATACTTTTCAATTTTAAAATAATTCTGCTTTTGGGTGTTGCACTGTTATGTGTGTAGTAACAGATCATGAAAGAATTTAATGCATGCCATGTAATTTGTCTTAAATGTAACATTAGCATCTAAAAATGAAGATACACATACTTGCGTATAAAAATTGGCAGGCTCCCGTCTTCCGTTGAAGAGATTTTATCATTTGTCTCAGCTTCCTCCCCAAATTTTCTGAAAGGAAGCACTTCACACGGGCCTTGAACTAAACCCGCCAACACGTTGCTATCATGAGTAGACTCATATACCTACAAAAGATTAGAAAAGTATGACCACTATCAAGTTCCAGACTTTAGACATGCACTAGCTATCATTGTGAACGTCATTACTATCTTCATACAATCATTAGCAGACTATACTGTAAGCTTCAGTAGTCGAGCAAATGGAAAAATAATATGTTTATAACGAAATTGCGTAAAAGAGCACCTCATTGCTTTGCGGAGCACCAGGGCGGCCAACCTCCTCCGGCAAGTCATCAGGAAAATAGCATTTGTGAACAACAAGCCATTTCAGGTTATTTTGACTATCCTCCCACATGCCCTGCAATATAGCAGAAGAATTGAAATTAAATGGCGGACCAATAATTTTCAGCTGAAAAATAAAGATACAATACGAAGGTTTATGAGGATTATTGACAGCACAAAACACTATTTTTACATAATATTTTATACCCATAAGTCTCCAAGATCTATGTAAAATAAAACAACTTGCCTGGAGTTTCAAAGGTGTCAGTTTTCCTTTTTCAGAACGAAAAAGGGCATAATCCTGCACTTGGTATACCATGCCATTGATGCGACAAGACCGAAAGAACTTCCTTTTGTCCACAATTCTATCTTCATCGCCAAGCCAGTAAACATCATGCAAGCCACTCTCTGAAGCCTCAGCAAGATCTTTAGCCTGGTGATTAACTCTTTCTATATCAACCAGACTTTTCACATCATGATTTTCATCATTGGATGGACGAGTATCAGTAACTCCATTGTTCTCGATGTGTTGTACTGGAATTGCAACACCATCCAACACCTTCTCTTCAACATCATCTTGATTGCTCGACGAGTGCAAGTCATCAGGTTTAAAATTTTCTTGAGATATAACTGAAGTTCTGGGCTCTGTCTCAGACATCAATCTGTCTTCAGAAGGTATTTCAGCTTTTGTCTGCTGAAGAGGATTATCACTAGCAGAAACTGATAAAGAGGCCTCCACTGCAGCTCCTGTGGTGTTGTTTAGGGAATGTTCCAGCTTAGTTTCATCATCCTTTACGCTGATGGATATGTCATTTCTAACAATCTCATTTTGGTGTCCTAGAATTGACTCAGATGATGGTTCATTATTTTTAATAGCCTGGGGGTGTACTTTAGAATCTTGGCTTCCGTTCGTTGTTGCATTTGGATGATTCAACGGAGGGTGTATATTAGAAGTTTGGCTTTTGTTTATTGTTGCATTTGGTTCATTTAACTTGCCTACCACAGCCACCACCTTCTTTTCTGAAGGCATCTGAACTCCAATCATGGAGGAAGCAGCTTTCGGGACATTCATATTTCTTGTAACACGGCCATACTTGGGAGGAAATGGTTTTCCATGGCTCATTGACAGGCACCTAGGACAATGCCACTCACCTCTAGGAAAGCTTTTTGCATTGTATGACTGAAGACACCCCAAATGATAGCCCTTCTCACAGGCATCACAAACAACCATGTTTTCCACATCACTGACAGCCTGCTTGCAGAACTGACATCCTAGTGGTCTATTCATATATTCCCTTGAAGGAGCAGTCCACACAGAACGCTGAGGAAGCTTTGGAGTCAGAAGCTTCTGTACTAATCTAGATATATCAACATGGTGATTAACAGGTGGAGAAGCACGAACAAAATGACTGCCTTGATTATGCACAGTAGGTGGAGTACCACCAGCCGTCTGATTGGCAACAGGCCTTGAAGTTTGAGCAACTGTCTGCTGCGTTTGAGCAATAACTGCCTGTGCTGTTGGATGCGGAGAGCTTCTACTAACATTACTGTCAATTCTCACAGGTAATTGATTTGATACTGTATTTTTTGTTCCAACATGCATTGAAGATTGAAGCCGTTGATGTGCAGAAGAACTCACTGAAAAATAGCAGGGATAAATTTGTAGCAACTTCAAATGAATTAAGGTACCAAAAAAAAGCAAAGATGGTAATTATCAACTAAACAATGAAATGAGAACCAGAAAGATCAACAAGAATCATCACCCCATCCCAGTTTAAACTCTAATTTCAGATCAACAAAACTACATTACTAATAAAAAAAAAGGCGAAAAAAATATTGAACTTGGATCAAGGATCCATAAAACAATCATAAGCACCAGCATTGTACTTTGTCACAAATACAAAAGGATCAAACTAGTATTCCTTTATGTAGTTTAAAAAATCAGAATAAGATTGAGAGGTGAAAGATGAAAGCTTCAAATGTATGCTACTTATAGATGTCCAGTGGGTACCCCTATTCCCTACACAAAAATTAAAGACATATGACATCTGCAAAGTATATACATGAAAGTATAGGCGTAGGCGTGGGCGTAGGCGTGGGCGTGACGTTTTGCGGGTGGGATGGGTACTCTTGTATTCATACAAGGTTTCCAGTTTCTTCCTTGCTGTGACCTGTAAGTTCCTGTTTCCCCAAACCATCGATGCTCATGGAACAAGGCTGCATTCTAATTTGGTTTCATTCAATATTTTCTTTTACAATACTATAGTTTAGTGAATACTGTTTAAAACTTGTTCATTTGTAAGTATCCTCTTTCCTAGAATTGGAGTTGTCAACTCTTATCAATTAGATGTGTGATTATATAATCTTATGCAACTTAATGCATGAATTTCCGATTCTCAATACACAATACATATACATTCTAGAGGCAAAGAAATATCAGAAAAGAAGTAGACATCGAAGAAAATCTAACTGACAGTTGTTCAAAAACACAACTACCGAAACATGTTGAATAGCTGCACAGATAAACATCCCAAAAACTTGATTGCCAGACCTAAAACATCACTTGTGAAAAATAAAAAAAAAAACTGAGGATTATTTAGTTTCATTTTATTTTTAAAAATGTTGTCCACATTAATCCTTCAATTATCATCTCCACCCACTATTTCTATCACTTTATACACATTTTGCGGTAAATTGCAACGGTTGACAACGCTTAACTTGTTAACAGAAGTAAGAGCATCTCATTTTTTCTGTTATTATCATCCCAATTATAAGTTCATAAAAAGTATTAATAACAAGCCTTCTGATATAATTCTCCCCTCGTGCTTTTTCTCAAACTCTTTCTCCCTCCCCACTTAAAGAAAAGCAAATCCTTTGCAGTTCATATCCAGCAAACTTTTACTCATTGCCATGATACTGAAGTTTTCCATAACAGAAAAATCAAGGGTTCTTCCTAGTTTCTATCGACCTCCACTTCGAAGCTCTTGTTAGAATACTAAAAGAAGCTTTTTTTATTTTATGCAGTTCTACTGCGTTAGTGCGTCAAACCTAGTACTTGGATCCTACAACATTTGATGCAAATCTCATTGTCCGCTTGCTTCGGCATCAAAAAGTGCTAATCATACAAGCATCTGCATAAATGTAAGTCATATGCTTGCCGTTTATATTTCCATTCATTCATTTCCCTCAGATTTTTTATGTCATGGAATTTATCATCCCTTACATACCAACTCACAATCTAAAAATGTGTCAAGATATCTCTTTTCACTCACACATTATACTTTCTTTGTTAGTAGTTGCATTAGTATTAAAAAAGGAAGATAAAGAGAGGAGTCAAGTGGAGAATGTTGGAAGAGAGAGAAAAATGTGAGATATAAAGTAGGAGAACAAACTGAGAAACTGTATTGTTAGTTACAAAATAGAATTGTTGTAAGCAGCAACGGATATGACATCTATCAATATGGAAAGTGTTGAACTAAAGAGAAACATAGGAAAGTAGCTTCTAAAACATGGAGGATGTCGATTTTCATGAGAGTGGGTTGTTACTAGCCTAGGGGAGATTTACCGGTGAGCTGATATACATCATATTGAAAACTTGGCAATTATTTGTATCAAATAAATTTCAACCAAACCTCAATTACTAAAAACCAATTTGAACACAATATAATCTACATTTCCAAATTTGTTATAGAACTTCATTATTTACTTGGATGAAACAACAAATTGTTCAATAAAAAAGATACTTTTGAAAATGGTAAACTTTGATTACTACACCGATATTTTTTTTACCCTCTCCCAAGATGGAAAGTGCTGAACTCAAAGAAACACAAAAAAAAGTAGCTTATAATACATTGAAGATGTTGGTTTTCATGTGTCAAGGTCGGTCCTGCCCCAGGAGAATATGATTTACAGACAAGCTACTATACATCAAATCAAAAACTTCTCAATTACTTGTTTCAAAAAAAAGTTCAACCGACAATTACTTCTCATATATTCTATTATTATATGCTTAAATTTATTAAAGTTCAAACTTTGCCAAAAAAAAAAAGTCCAGCCAAGCAATTACAAAAATACAAAGGGAGTATAACTAAAGCTTTTGAGAAATTCATGCATTTGTAACTGCAATAAAAAAAGTAAGTCATAAAAAACAGTATAAACAGATGCAATCAATACAATCAACAGAAATATTATATATAAGTTTATATATGCAGTCAATGTTTTCTAAATAATCAAGATAGAAATGCAACCTGGAACATTAGGCAAAGACGACCCGTTATGAGACCTATCAAGTATGGTAGGTACCCCAGAGGTGAAATCCTTTCCTATATTATTCAGCATAGCTGAAGAGCTAACTTGTTGGCGGACTTCAGTGCCAGGAGGGTGAAATCGAACAGGGGTAGAGGCTGCTGAAGAGACATTAACTGCAGAAGTAGGAGGATGAAAAGTTCCCGCTGATACAGGCACATGACTCACCTTATCAGATGAGAACACATGGACATTAGAAGGTAACCCACGATTCTCATTAGCAGCAGCACTCGCAGTTTGTACTCTCTGAGATGGATATGAAGCAGGCTGAGCAGCAAACACCTTTGATTCTTCCATCTACAAAAACATTCAAACAAAGAAAAGGTAGATTAGATCAAGTTCCGAGACTAACAATTTTACATGTATCACTAATCTAACCATACTCATAAATCTCAAAGCCATCTCCACAAAAAAAACTATACGAGCAAAAGCTGACCCAACCTGCTACCCGACCCGAACATGACCCAAAATAAGTGGGTTTGAGTTTAGACTTTTGATCCAATTAATTAAATGGATCGATCCGACATGATTTGTTTACTAAATGGATTACGTTAAGAACAAAATTTTAAACCTGAAACGAGTTAACTTTGAGTCAAATCAATCACTAAAATTATTTTATTTAATGTTTTTCTATTTTTCCTAGTAAATAAAAAATAAACAACTCATAACTAAAAGTCTAAAATTGAGGGCTAAAATATAAGATGCAGTCATTAATAAAACCATAAAAAAAATAAAAAAAAAAAAAAGTTTTTAAATGAGTTAAGTTGGTCGAAATCAAATCAACTGTTAACACTTCCGGTCAGGGTGGTGATTTTCGACCCAATTAACTAAACAAGATATATTTGGGTAAAGGGGTTTCTGACCCGTTTATATATAACCCTGAACCCAACCCTAACCCAATGTGATTCACCGACCTCAATGTTATAAATTTATATTCACCAAAAGGTAATTCAAAATACAGAATTATTATATTATAAAATTTATATTCACCAAAATAGTCAAATGCCACTCAGCATCCAAGTGATTGTTGATTTGTATAGTGTAATATTGTAATATGATCCAGAAGAAAAGTCAAAATAATTAAGGCCGTTCTTGGAAGTCCCAAAGTTGAGTCAGTTTGAGCTCAAAGATAAACATAATTTACTAGAAGTAAAGAAACAGTTGCATCATAAACATGAGTTGAACAAAACTCCTGCACATGCGGTAATTGAATAACCCTAACCACTTCTTCTATTTCAAAACAATTGAACGACCAACTAATACTCTTGATTCTCGTTTTCCATTACAAAAGGCAATGAATAAAGTAATAAAGACTCAAAACAAAGGTGAGTAAACATATGAAGCTAAAAGCAACCATCCATGACAAAGGTATTGAAAACTAAAGATCGACTTATCTAAGCATAAAAAGACTTTGACAAAAGTTCAAAGACCTAAAAGACCCAAAATTACAAGTTGAACCCGTCATACAGAATTATATCTCAAAAGTGGATGCACTATACAAAGAGCAGGTATCCCGATACCTGAGAAACTCTAGTTAACTAACAGATCAAAAGCATACTCGGTCCCATTTACTGATTTATATTTTCCTAACCACGCAGATTAAAAAATCATAAAAGTCAAATAAGCATGAAAAGTTAAAAGCAATCACTCCTTGCAATGACATTCAGAAAGTTTGAAATATAAACTTTAGCCAATAGGTGCATTCAAACAAAAACCTACTGAAAAACATAAAACTAACAGCAATAAATTCAATGAAAACATCCCAAGTTAAGGGACATCAAACGTAATAAGTAATTTACCACCACTAAAGATGGCAATGAGCAATAATTCTATTTCATAATTGAAAAAAAAAATCAAATTTTGCTTTATGTAGGCAACTTATCTCTATTCACTGCATTTTGAAATTTTCTATTAACCATAGAACTCCAAATTTTCCTCGAATTGCTACTAGTTAACAGAATGAGTTAAATGGCATCCTTTTAAGGTAGTTAGTTGTGCAGTTAAAACGATTAGATATTTTGGAAATACAAGCAATCAATCTAAGGCCTTTAATTGGTTATTAATTACAAAGTACTTAATTAGTGAGAATAAAATGAAAGAATGCGGTGAATTTATTACAAATTTACAATTTCTAACTAGAATTCACCATGCAATTAACATAAAGTGTCTAAGAGGAAGAAATTTCAATTAACCAAAGTCCAACAGCAAAAAAATGAAAAATGTTTAATATATAAATAAACAACTTTGCTAGAAGGCCGGTGAATGCAAAAAATACGAGAAGAGAATTCAAGTGTTCCATCACAAGAATGCTATGTTACTCGAACTCTTCATTTCACCTCAAGTATCGGTATTGTTGGATCCTTTGATATTGTTTTAACACCCTAACACTCCAATTGGACCAAAATTGTAAAACTATTTCACAAAATAGCCGACTCCAAGTGTCCAACACTTGGACAGGTACACAAGTCCGAGTAACATAGCAAGAATGAGGGCCTCCCATCTATTTTCTATAGCCATTTGAAAAGCCCTGAACATTGAGAGCATCATTCATATGCCTTCTTTAAAGTGCTGAATTACTTCTAAAGCTAGAAATTGCAACTTCTTCAGCTCACTCAGTTAGTAATGGGTCGCTAATAAGTTTGAAGTTGTATAAGAGAAGAAAGCTTCTATAATTTTAAAGACTGAAACTTTACATCATCCTACAACAAGACTTTCAAGCATTGAATTGTTGCTTGAATTCTTTAAATGAAGTTGGCATTGGTCATTTTGGTGAAAAAAGGGTTGGTGGTGAGATTTTAATTGAAGAGTAAATATATAAGGGAGTAAATATATAAGGGGGTAAATATATATGAGGAAAACAAGGAAATTTTCACAATTCAAGCTTTGTGTGAAAAAACATGGTATAACGGAAAAGGCAATTGTTAGCAGTTTCGTATCAATTTCAGGAATTAAATTCAGAGTTTAAAGATAGTAATCTATGAGATACATTCTAAAAAAATAGTAATTTCAGCAAAATGTGTTTAGTAATCGACAAAAAAAATACAAACTGAGAACACATACTTGGGATTAAGGATGGATTTACATGTATACTTGTAAAAAGCTAGTAAGACTTCCTCCACAAACTTATTGCTATTAGCTCTTATTTCAGCATATCAAAGAACTACAATTGTATAAAAATCAAGCATATAATTATAAAGTCACCTCTTAAACTCACATATCCATACTCACATTGATCAACATTGTCTTACTCTCATCATCTTAATCTCGGCATGAAACCACAAACAACAAACATAAATTCAATTACAAGACTAAGTAAACAGTTTAAACAGCAAAACTGAACAATTACATTGGTCAAAATAAAAAAAAAACTCACCCTGCGTTTAGCCAAAGCAATCCGTTCAGAAATAGATTGTTTAGCAGGACGAAACCCTAACCGATCCTTCAAACGATTGAGCCCTAAATCTTCCATAATAGCACCAAATGCTTCCATAGGAACAATATCTTTCGGAGCCAATTCTTCACACAAAGCAACAACTTTTTCCTTAGCTTCTGCCATCATCGTTTTCTCCAAAACCGTCGGTTCTTTACCACCTCTCATCCTTCCCATAGCAGACAAAACCAAAACAATCTCCGCAACTTTCTTCAGCTCTACTTCTTCACCATTATCCTCCGTCTTCCGTTTCTTCACCGAAATTTCACCGTCATTATCAACCTCCATTGCTGCAACCTCCATACCAGACGATTTCTCAATCGCAGTTTTTTCTCCACCGAGATCGTCGGGAATCTGAAAATCTTTATCCATGATAAGACGAAAACAAAGAGAAAGAAGGAGAAAAATGTTCAAGTACCTGCAATGGAACAGAGAGATTAGACACCATTGATGAGAATAAAAGGGAGAGAAAGGAGGAAAGAAACCCTAGAGAGAGAAGGAAAGGAGGGAAAGGGGAAGAGAGGGAAAAATTTAAACAAGGGGAAATTAATTAAAAAAAAAAAAAAAAAAAAGAGGATTAAAATGAAAACCTTATTGGCGGGTAAAATAACAAGTAAGAAATAGATGAAAGGTTTAATGGTGTTTTTTGTGATTGAGGAGAGCGGAAGAAGAAGAGAGATAAAATAAAGAAGCTGGGTTTCAGATTGTTAGACTTTAGAGAGAGAAACAACTTGTGGAGACTTTTTAAAAACATTTTTATTTTTATTTTATTTCATTGTTTCGGTATCCGGTTGGTTATTTCGGGTGGGTTACGTTTATGATTCTTTATTCGACCCATGATAGAGGAAGAAGCCCAATTTCTAAGAGAATATCAACTTCTTCACTAGTGTTTATTGAGTTTGTCTCACTGATATACTATTTATGTTATATTTTTCACCGTAAGATGGGTCTATATAAAAGTTTCATTAGTAAAAAAATGTGAAAAAAGAAAAAAACAATGAAAATTGTACGGTGAGACAGCCTCAATATATATATATATATATATATATATATATATATATATATATATATATATATATATATATATATATATATATATATATATATATATATATATATATATATATATATATACTCTTTCTATCTCACGGGTTTACTATATTTTTAATTTTGATTATCCATCCAATGAAATTTTTTACATTTAATTTTCGCCATAATCCAAACAAAATTGTTTAATTCTAACCACACATTTAAATTATATTTTCATCTCATTTACGCATTTCTCACACTTTTCGATAAAATCACACATTTTTACTTATTTTTATCCACTTTCTTAGTTTAGCACAAACTTTGCTCTTGCGGAAATTGCTACATGACAAATTGAGTATTTCACTTTTTATATGTATATGTATTTATGTGTATAATATATATGTATATATACCATGTGTATCGTATCCATATATATGTGTGTCAGTGTGTATTTAAGTTTTTTTTTTTAATGTGACAGCATCATATTAATTTTAATAAAGTAGTTTTTTTTATTTTAATTAATATTCAATATAAATCAATCAACATATAAAAATAGAGTTTGTATATTAAATCAAATATAAAAACAAAGTCATATAAATTAAATTAAGTTTAAACTTATATATCGAAACAAAAAACCATATAATTGAAAATACCTTGTATTGGTACATGTTTAACACTAGATTATACAAAATGAGTATTTTATTCCATCTCATCATCATCATTCTCATAATAAAAAACACCATTATCCAATATTAAATCCAACAACACCAAAATTTAATAAAAACAACATCATGAACTCCAACATCAACACAAACAACAATAACAACCACAATTCACCTACAACTATGGTTAAGAATAACAATATTGATTGTCAAGAACAACAACATCAATATAATAATGATCAAAGCAACAATTAGCACAACCATAATCAAGAAATTAATGATCACAATGCTCACTACTCAACAACTATAATACAACAAGCATAATGAGTATAACTAGCTAGCTAGCATGGTTATTAAAATCACAATTTTAATCTACAATTTTATGATCTAAAAACAAGCGCACGATTTGAATTGTAGGTAGAATCACAATTTCTTCATTGGTGTGCAAATTTTATTTAACCGCAAGCGCACAGTGTACGTGTAATCACGGGTCGAATACAAAGAAGTTAGGACAAAAAACTTGCTAATTTCGATTAATTATATTGCTTAAAGAGAAAAAAGTTTGGTTGCTTGTTTTCTAACAAACTACGAATGCGATAACAAAAAATGGATTAAACTATATGATAAAGTGATCTTGGGTGTCGGGAATCCCCTAAAGTCTTGTATGATCAAATTCTCATTAGTGGCTATGAAAAGTCGGATTAATCACGTGGTCACACATGATCTTATTAATCTCAAACTCTCGCTCTGTTGATTAACTATTAGATTTAGACCTTACTAATTCAATTCTCACACGCTAGTTTTATTGAACGAATTAATAAGAATTTAACTAAAATTTACCCTAAAGCAAAGTCGATCCCAAACTCACACGCTAGTTCTGTTGACTAGTACAACAAAGCATGTTTAATTTAGGGTTATTAGCACAATTCAACCACTTTAATCCTAATTTCATAAACACATTCAAGAATCAAATCATACTTGACTTATAGGTTCAAACCCTAACCCTAGAAAATGGATTTACTCACTAATCATGGTAAAAGCAATAAATACAAACCCTAGGATGATACTAAACATGACTAAGTACGAAATAAATGATAAGTTCAAGAAAAACAATAATTGAATACCAAAGGACACAACAATTAATTTAAAGAACAAAAAATGAAGAACAAACTAAACTAATTTTTTTTATTAAAGAAAGATTAATGACAATAACAAAGGTTCACTAATGGAAGATTAAAACTAGTATAAGGAATTAAAAACAAAGGAAATTAAATGCTAACGAAAACTTACAATGCTTGAAGGAAGATTAATGATGAAAAACTGAAAATTAAATGTAATACTAAAGAGAGTAATTAAGTTTAATGGAAGGAAGAAGGAGAGAAGAAGAAGAAGAAGAAACCCTAATTAGTTTTTTAGGGCCTATTTATACTAATAAGGACTTAACCCTAAAAGCTAAATCAAAGATTAAAGTGAAAATCTCATATAGCAAAACAGTGGCCCAAAGCCGAGTCGGCTGGCCAAAATAAGACAACATAAGCCGAGTCGGCTTTTTGCGTTGGAAAACTGCAGCAACTTCAAACTGTCGCCATTTCTTGCTCGGTTGTTGGAATTGGACATATAATATACCATTGGAAGGCTCTTGAAGTCTAGTTTCCAATGCCGTAAACCTTTCATATCAAAAGTTATGACCAAAAGAGTAGACATGTATCAAATTTCACCTCAAAACTTTTGCATTATGAACACTCTTCTACCCTTTTGCTCATTTTCTTTCTAGAACATCTTCACCCGAGCTAAAATCTTCTTAATAAACGTTGTCATCATTAAAAGCATAAGAATTATGCTTAAAACAATGAAAACCACTCAAAATCAACATGAATAACCAAAACGAGTAAATTAACATAAATCTTCAAAATAAGCACGGAATTACTAACAACGACCATCATTAAGGAGTACAAAACGGTATAATAAGTGCAAATAATTGCACTTATCATTCATCGGTATGAAGATTAGAAATAATTATTTAATTTTTTTTCCATTTCATTCTTAAAAATGAATGGAATAAAACTTTAATTCATAAACTTAAACTTTTGAGATGAATAATTATGACTAAATAGTTAATTTAGGTTTATAGTAGAATCTTACGATTCTACGATTCGATTCTATCGATTCGTCGATTCAATCCTACCTCTCTAAACGAATCTAATTAGAATCTTGATTTTAACAACTTAGCTAGCTAGCCTAACAATAAAACCACAAACGTGATGAGCAAAATGTAATTTAAAAAGCACAAAATCATTAAACAATATATATATATATATATATATATATATATATATATATATATATATATATATATATATATATATATATATATATATATAAAGAAAAAATAGAGACAAAGAATTACCTATGAATTTGCAAAATGGAGAAATGAAAGGAGAAAAGCTTATTATATGACATCAGTTCAACAATAACATGATTAACCATTGCAAAATCAATAGCTAATGTGTTTTTTTTTTTTTTTTTTTGTTTTTTTTATCAATTTTTCTATATTAGTGTCTAGTGATTACGGAAAGAGAAATTTAACAAATGTTTTTGACACATATATAAAAGATAAAATATATCCATGTGAGATCGTTAGATTCGTTTTAATATATACCTTTTATTATACTCTTGCTTTTTGTATAATAATTTTTATAATGCGTATTTAGAGATATTAACGGTTAAAATTTACTTTAAAAACTATGCAAAAAGTAAACAGAAAGAAAAAATAGTAATAATTTGTATCAAAACAACATATAATCCTAAAAGAAATAAAGGGTAATTATTAGACAAACAAATACTCATACATAAATTATCCGTGCAAAATAAACAAGCATCCGATCAAATCCCCTCTATAGAAAATAAACTTCTACTTCTACTACGGTTTGAGCTATTTTGATAAGTGGCCGTTTTGGTGAGACAATTTCAAAACAAAAGTTTATATGCTTATAATTTGTATTATTGGGCTATTTAACCCATGTATAAGATGCGTCGCACGGTGAGACTGTCTCATAAGAATTTGTGCCACGTTTTTAGTTGCTACTTCTTATGTTTTTACTCAATTCAATTTGCGCTATTTTAATCATTAATATCTGAAGTTGTCCATGTGAAAATTATAAAAATTTATGCATTAAAATGAATAAAAATTAAAATAATATTTGATTGATAACAGTTATCATGCAAGTGTAGTAATTAATAAGAACCGGTAATACTGTATTTTGCTGAAAGCTAAAAAGTGGGCTCAAATACAGATGCCAATGACTTCAACATCATCAACTAGAGGATAGGAATTCCTGAATTCAACAAGAGAAAACAAGTAACAAATTAGCTTATAATTAGCATTACTATAATCTAAAATAGTTCTATTATATATATATATATATATATATATATATATATATATATATATATATATATATATATATATACACATACATATATATATATATACACATACATATATATATATATATATATATATATATATATATATATATATATATATATATATATATATATATATATATATATATATATATATATACATACATATATATATATATATATATATATATATATATATATATATATATATATATATATATATATATATATACACATACATATATATATATATACACATACATATATATATATATACACATACATATATATATATATATATATATATATATATATATATATATATATATATATATATATATATATATATATATATATACATACATATATATATATATATATATATATATATATATATATATATATATATATATATATATATATATATATACACATACATATATATATATATATACATACATATATATATATATATATATATATATATATATATATATATATATATATATATATATACATACATATATATATATACATATATATATATATATACATATATATATATATATATATATATATATATATATATATATATATATATATATATATATATATATATATATAAGAAACAAGGAATGAAGATTGAAGAACATCCATTATTATCTTTAGTAAAATAATTGGATCATGAGATATATTACTTTGTCTGTTACTTTAATTTGTTTTAATCAACTTTTGTGAAAGATTTTTGGAAAAATTACCAAAAATAATTCAATTTTTTACTGATTTCTCAACAATAATTCCAACTTTGATTAAACATGAATATTCTCAACTATTAGGAATGTTTGCTAAAAATGCACTAAGATAATCTCTTAGTCTTACCTATACAACATGTTATTTTGCATTAAAATTAAATTATAAAAAAATTAAAAAATAAATAAATATAAAAGAGAAATCTAAGTAAGTTTTTTTTTTAATTTTAACTTTTAATTTTTAATAATTTTGGTTTTTATTTATTAAAACTTTTTTTTTAAGCAATTTACCTGCAAAAAGGGTCACTATTTGAGCAATAATGTTTTTTGGGTATGTGACCCTAAAGTTGAGACTATTCTTGGTTAATCAAAAGTTGAGATTATTATGGGAGAATCAATTAAAAATTAAATTATTCTGGGTAATTTTTCCAAAATCATTTTGGTTAAATAGAGCAAACTTAAAAAGATACACCAATGAATACATTACAAAACATAATGAAATGAGTTCAAATTTACTAAATAATAATAAAGAGTAGGTCTTATATGATTTTAGTCCACATAAAAATAAAGCTTATCAAATTAAATTTAAGATGTAGTGTGAGTAATTATACTCCATTGGTCTCTTAAGATTGAAACATGCTCTTGATTTTTAGTTATAGAATAAGATAAAAAAATAAGTTAGTAATTAAAAAAATAATATGGATCATATGAAGAAATAAAATGAGATAATGAATAAGACTAAAGGAGAAAAAAAAAATTGACCACACTTAAAAAGAAAATGTTGCGAAATGAAAGAGATGAAAAAAAAATGAAAAGAATGTTAAATTTAGAGGAACAGAGGAAGTACAATAATAATAACAATATTCTATTAGTCCAATGTCATTAAGTGGCTCCTACCAAGGGTGATATTTTGGGGTTAGATGTACACAATCTTAGCCTAATTAGTGATAACACTTACAAAGAAATGGTTCCGATAGATATTATTTAATATATATTTTGCTTTCTCAATGGCTTTTTTCCTACAAGGTTTTTTATGTCAGAGAGGTGCATTAGTTATCCCTTTATTATTGTATTTCTTTGTTTGGCACTTTATTAATAAAATTTTCCAATTTTCCAAAAAAAAAATAAAATTCATTTAGGATACTAAATGCAATCTTACCTTTTTTATCAACACTCCAATGGATTCAACATGAGTGTTGGTCCTTCCGAAAATTCCGACAATAGGGCTATCATTTAGAATTGGTGATGAAAAATCACGTACGATATCAACATCTATTCCTAGCCCAAATGCTCCATATCCACCTAGACATAAGTTGGTGTGTATCTTCAATGTTGCAATAACACATTCATTTTTCTTGTGTTTATTGTTTCCATATGTTCCACTAATTCTTGTCAAGTATTCACCTTCCTTGAGTGTAATCTATATACATACATATGCATTGAATGTCAAAATGGAAAACTTATTCTTATCAATATATATAATGGAAGATAATCGCCCTATTCATGTTTGCCTTTTTGTTTTGTGAGGGTACGAGTTTAAATTGTTTGTTACCTTTTACCATCCAAACTCTATTTTTGAGCGATGTTACTGGGTTGATGACTATAATTATATATAATGGAAAATAAGCAAGCTTAATTACTAGTAATCAAAGATAATATATTGTCATATTTACCTTGGCTTCCTCTTGGCTATCACCACCGGACTTTACAATTCTGGTGGAACTCACCCGTGAATCATATATCACGAACCCAATTGCATCTACAATGTATCCATGTGATATTCTTACTTCAATGATACGTTCACCATCTTGAACTTGCATGCAATAATTTTGTTGTAAATGAGATCCATAGGGTCCAAATGACTCGATCACTTGGCCCTTCAAAATTAACAAAATATAATAGTATTTAAGTAATTTAAGATAGAATATACTTCTTGCTATTCAGCCTATTAGTTTTACGACTACAAGAGTATCCAAGGAAAGTACAATAATTAGAATAGAATACAATTCTTGCCTTTTTCGAGAGAACTCCAATGGATTCGAGATGGTTGTTGCTCCTCCCGAAAACTCCAACAATAGGGCCGTCAATTAGGTGTGGTGAAGAAAAATCATAGGCAGTTTCGATATCCCAAGCTAGTCCGTATGGTCCATATCCCGCGGGACACAGATTGGTGTGTATCTTGAGGGAGGCAATATCATCTAGCTTTCGACTTCTATCATATCCATATGTACCACTAATTCTGATTAGGTACTCACCATTCCTTAATGTAATCTATACATATATATATAAGCATAGCATATTAGAAAAAACAACCCAATTTAGGAAATATTTTCTAGAACGATTCTATCTATTTTTCATCTGATGTAAATAATTTCTACGATTGATTATTTCTAAATAATTTAACTTTTGTATAATTTTGTTGACAATAATCCTTGCCACATTTTAACCATTATAGATATACCTACCTCCAAAAAGGAACCAACGAACAAGCATAAGAAGGAGGAAGAAGTGAGTGTAATGACTACTTACAATAGCTGGTTAAAATGTGAGAAAGGATGTTGTAACAAAAAATATACAATATTTAAATTATTTAAAACGGATTATTCACAGCAAATGACTAATAAATGAGATTATTCAGAATAATTTTTCTCCCAATTTAATATAAATGTGCAAAATTGCAAACTTCATGTTTTCAATATGAACTAATAACCTCGGATTGACTCCCACCACGACCACCAAAATTTACATTGGTGAAACCCTTCCCTGGCTTAGCTATCACAAACCCAATAGAGTCCATAATCCATCCGTGTGTTAGTTTGATTTTAGTTATACGTTCACCATCTTCAAGTTCCATGCAAAAGTTATTTGGGAGTTTAGAACCATATGGTCCATATGATTCAATCAAGTTCCGCTGTCAAAGAAAACAAAACAAAAATCAATGTTATGGAACCACAATCACAAGCTTAAGTTTTTGATTTAATAGGTTTTGTAACATGGTATCAGAAGTCAACATAACGAGAGGTCATAGGTTTGAATCTCATCAAACTTCATTATTGATAGTGTACATAACATATCATGGGGCTTTAATAACTATCAACTTAAATTTTTGGATGAAGTTCCAAGATATATTATACACTCTAAAACGCCATCTCACACGAGAGTCCTTTGTGTGGAGGTAACACATGATTTTCTTAACCTGACGCGAAATATTTCACTTTAAATGAACGACACCTAACGAGTTATGTAGGCTCTGATACTATGTCAAGAGACTAATTCAACCAACAACATATTTGAGACTTTAACCATCAGTTTAAACTTTTGGTTGAGTTAGTTGTTAAACATACTATACATAGAATTAACGTGATGATTGTTAAATTTTGTAATGCTATGTTTGGGAATGATGATTTCATTTGCAAATATGAATTTGACTCAAATTTAGTATTTGGCAAATAACAAGAATTCAAATTTGGATTTGAGTCAAATCCATCAATATTATAAAAGTAGTTAAAAAAATGAGAATTTGAGAATGGCATCCCAATCTTAGCGGAATCCCTCCCACATATATATATATATATATATATATATATATATATATATATATATATATATATATATATATATATATATATATATATAGGGGAGGGATCCAATAAGAAGGGGTTGAAAATGAGAAGGATAAGAAAGACTCTATTCCCTTGATTTCACTAAAATAAAAAACAAGCTATGATCACGATTGAGCCAAAAACACATAGTTGTAAAAGTAACTATGTTACACAGAAAGGTAACCATGAAATAATTTTTAAAATGTTCTTAATTTATAACATAGTATCCTTTTTTGTATATATAGTAACAAAACAAAATCAAACAAAAATCCTTCTCACCCTTCTCATTTTAAAATACTTCTTATTTGATCCTATATATATATATATATATATATATATATATATATATATATATATATATATATATATATATATATGGGAGGGATTTCACTACGAAAGATAAGAAGTATTCTACACCCTTGGTTTGATTAAGATAAAAAAAATCTAATGTCACGATCGAGCCAAAAACACTTAATTGTAAAAATCACTATCTTACACAGAAAAGATACTATGTCATAACTCTGAAAAATATTATTAATTTAAAATATAGTATCCTTTTTTGTATATATAATGACTAACAAAAAATTCTATTTATCATTCTGATTTTAAAATCCTTCTTATTTGATCCTACGTGTGTGTGTGTGTGTGTATATATATATATATATATATATATATATATATATATATATATATATATATATATATATATATATATATATATATATATATATATATATATATATATATGAAATTTTAAGAAAACGGGTCAAAGTGGGTTGGATTTAAACGGACTTTGACCCGCCTTGGCCCGTTTAACATTTGATATGACCCGCCCCAACCCGGAGCATTTATATTTTGACCCGAGCCATCCCGACACGGTCCATTGAACACCTCTAGAAACAAACTAAAAAATGTGGAGACACCTAATGTTGGACGTGTTGCTCATTTGAGCGATCCGAAAGCTTGTTGGAGAAACTATTTAAAAAATCTTCTATGACATGCTTATCGAACCTGCTCATTGGAGCAGCTTGGTCAGACCTATGGGTGGATTTAGGCGGAAAAAAAAAACTTAACTTTAGGATTCAGATTTTAAACATAATTTTCAGCAATTTTGGACATTTAAAAAGTCAAAACTCTAAATTACTCTCCCTTCTATCTACTCCAAAAAACCCAAAAAACTCTACTCACTGCCGCCACTGTCGGCCACCACAGCCTCGTGCCTACCTCAAACGATCCATCACAGCCTGTCGCCGGTGTCACCGGTGTCAGAGGCTGCTACAGCTGGGTGCTTGCGCCTCGCTGCTCACGCCTCACAATTGACAATCTTCTCTTCTTTATAAAAACCCTAAAAATCAAAATTTTAATTTTTTTTAAGTATTTTCACTCCTAATCTTAATGTTAATTTTTATGTTCTAATCTTAATCATAATCTTAATCTTAAATTTTTAATCTTGTTGTTCTAATCTTGTTTCTTGATTTTTTTTAAAATGTTGTTTCTTGATTTTTTTAGAATGTTGTTCCATCGACTTCAAATAGAAAAATAGGCTAATGGATGAGCAAATCCCTATCATAATACTAGCTTCATTACAAATGAAACTCCAAAAATTACAAAAAAAATTAAATTTTAGAATTTTGGTTTTGTTGGGTAATTTGAAAAAAAAAAAACATGGATTTGCCAGTTTTAATGTTGTTGGGTCTATGTATATGTCAAAATTTACAAGAAACAACATTTTACAAAAATTTTGGCTTTGTCTTCGTATTATTGCGCGGCTTTGTCTTGGGATTATTGTGCTTCTACAACTCATTTTTCTGAAATAAAAAATATTTTGTTGTTAATTATACAAACGAAACTATGTCGAAATTTCGTCTGTTCGTTGGTGCCCCAGAAAACTCTAAACCCTAGATCCGCCACTGGTCAAACCTAAGTGTTCACGTGATCCTCTTCTTACTATGCCCAATGCACTAACGGCCCGTTTGGTTGATGGTAATGAAGTAATGGGAATGAAATGTTGTAATGGCAATAGTAATGAAGGAATGGATATGAGAATTGGTAATGAAGATTCTTTTGTTTGGTGTGCATGACTAAAGAATGGTAATGGAAGATAATATTCCATTGATTGCATTTGGTTGTTAGTAATAAAAAATGGTAATGACTCTTAGTTTCATTATTGTATATTTGTATCTAAAAACATTATTGTATCTAAATTATTTTATGGTTTGAGAGAGTGAGGGGAAAATAGGGAAAATCTATGCTTGAGAGAGAAAGGAAGAAATGACTGAGAAAAAATTTCCAGCTCAAAACAATATTACCTTATTTTATTACCACAACAATACTTCATTACCATTACAGCCTAATACCAGGTTGTTTGATGGTAATAAAAATGGTCCTTTTTTGTAATTTCATTACCTTATTTTATTACCATCCACTACCATTGAAGGCATTCAAACAACCAAATTTTTTATTACTTAATTTTATTACCATTACCGCCCTCTAATACCATGTACCAAACGAACCGTAAATGCTTTACTTTCCAAAACACAATGCACCAAATGATTTACACTCCAAAAGCCAATGCACTCAAGTCCAAATCCACCAAGATAAGGGATAATCATCTTTGTTCTTATTATAGCTTAAAAACTCCAATATTTACAAGTTGTAGGGACTTTTCTATAGCTCATTAAACACAATGCTAAATTCACATTAAGTCATTCAAAGACCTTGAAGATAAAGTATAAGTCATGTAATTAATTAAAATGGCTTAGTCCAAATAATATCCCTTCTCTAAACAAATTCATATAAAGTCACTCATGACTAAGATTTCAAAAAAAAAAAAATGAATTTAAAATGTACTCAAGTTACATTTGTCAACATGACAAAATTAACTTGTAAGAACTACTGATCAACTACCACAATCAACCATCCACTAAATCAAAGCTTCGGTAATTTACAACAAAAAAATTCAAATAATTAAAGCTCCTAATAAAGTTAAACAACGTCAGACTAATTGATTAGAAAAGTTTAAGAAACGCTGAGATGAGATTATTTAATTTTAAGAGAGATAAAATGAAAAAAAGTTTCCAGAAATAGTGAGATGCAAGAGGAATTGATTTGAAAGAGAACCCCTATGGATTTGGTAGTATACAAAATACAAAATATGAAATAAAATCTAACCTTTTGCAAGAGAACCCCTATGGATTCGAGAACATTGTTGTGTCTTCCAAAAAACCCTATTATATGTTTGTTGATCAATATTGGTGATGAAAATTCATAAGCAGTTTCAACGTCCAACCCTTGTCCATACGGTCCATATCCCTCCATACATAAATTGGTGTGTACTTTCAGTGTGACGATTTCTTGTTGGTTGCGACCTCTATCGTACCCATATTTACCACTAATTCTTGTTATATACTCACCATCTTGTAGCACAATCTAATTGATATATGCATCAAAAGTTAAAAAGGATGATATTGTTCGACAGTCAAAAAAGGGCAAAATTAACAAATTAATTTTTAAAAAGTTATACTCTTTTCGTTTCTTTTCGTTTCTGTTTAATGTTTCCATTGTTTTTTTTGCCTAATTTTCAAGGTTGTGTCCCAAGCTCAATAACTATCAATGCGGTTCATAAAAATTATAAAAAGTAATTTAACTACATTTCTTTTGAATATTTTCTTTCATTGAAAATTAAGATGAGGGAAGGGGAGTGCTAAGTGAGAATCGAATCTAAGACATTTCTTGATAACTGGTGCTTGCACTCCAACTAAAACTTGATTATCCACACGAATATATTTTAACTTGTGAATATCTATATATAATCATATACAAATTTACCTCTTCTTGAATAGAATATTTTTTGTCAGAACATCAAATAAAAACGGAAGGACTTTAGAATTCATACTGACCTCGGATTCTTTTCCACCACCACCACCAAACTTTTCATTGGTTATACTCCCATCTCGTTTAGCTATCACGAACTCAATCGCATCAACAATGTGTGCATACCTTATCCTAATTTCAGTGATACGTTCACCAGCTCCAAGTAGCAATCGATAGTTTTCAGGCAATATAGAACCATAAGGCCCATGGGACTCAGTTGCTTGATCCTATGAAAATTATAAAAAAATCATCATATAATTAATAATATAATACTCCTTCCATCCTACTAGCAGTCACTTTTACTTTCGTATTTACTATTAATCTATTAGTTAAAATATAATCTGATTGAATTTTATCTATGTACAAGACCAAATTTGAATGTTTAAGCGAAAAACAACTATTTAACATTTTTAAGCTTTAAATACATCATATTTAATCATGGCAAAAATATTTGATTTTATTACTGATTTTGAGTTAAACTTTGACTTTTTAAAATCCCACTTAATATAAGATTTAAATTTGTCACTATTACGTTAATCATCTAAACATGTAGATTAAGTATGTACGTTTCACCTCAAAGGCTGCTTTACCTAACTAGATTATTAATTAATTAGCTCGTTATTAGATGAATTTGTTATTGATTCATATATAATAAGATCCGCATAAAAAGAGAGTTCACTGTATGTAAATCCGATGTCATTCAATCCTTAAATCGATTGATATTAAAAAGGTTATTTTTCCAACATTTTCCAATTATATGAACCTACTTTTCTTTAATTAAACGAGAACATCTTTTGTCAAATTTTAGAACATTTAAAGTCATTTAATGAACACTGAAATTTGATAAAATAAAAATAGTATAAGAAAAGGATATTCTCTATGGTAAGCACTAAGCACCAACTATAACAAAAAGCGAGTGGTAGCAAATTAAAATTTTTTTTTTTCCACAAAATAGCACTCAACTCTTGGAAAATTAACTACCGTAACATTATTAAGATAAAAACGTTTAATTTCCGTTAAGTATGAAAATGACCATTTTATCCCTGTTTCATTTTCATTTCATTTTTCTTTTAAGAATTGGGATAAAAAATGAACTAAAAAATGGTTTTCCAAAACCCCAAAATCAGAGAAACTGGAGCATATATGCAATCAAACAGAACAACACAATTTAATGAAGCAAAAGAATAAAGAAAAGCAAGATTACCATAAATATGGATTGGGATCTGCAGTTGAAAGCTCACAAACAGCTGCACCAAATGACGATAAAAATGTGCAGAACAATGAACAAATTTGAGTATAATCGGATAACAAATAACCACTAATCTGGAAATATATATATTGTCAGGCCTTTTGTTTTTCTTTTCTTTATGTTCACTGAGTGAAGTTAATCTTTTTCTGCAGCATTTAAAGTGGCACCAAATAACTAAGTGGGTCAGACTGTCAATCAAATTTTAAACTCTTTGGGAGTTGGGACGGCAACCACTCCTATGTCGTACGGGATTTGCACTATAAATGATTAATGTGAAGTACCATAAAAACTGGAACAATGTAAAAATGTAAATTTAAAAAATAATACAAGTATATATTACCGTGATTAAATTTATTTAAAATTACCGACATTTGAGGTACTCTGGGTAGTTGACTGTATAGGGCCTCTCGAAATAAGGGGCTTCAAATATTAAATTGTGTTACTCAGACTTGGTTCTGAGTTAACACTTTTGAAGTGTTTTATTTGTAAACATTTTTTGTATTTGAAGTGATATTCCAATGTTACAATACATTATGTCTTGAATCATTTTTCTTGAAATGGATAAAATTTTATCTTTTAATATAATAAAGGGCCCCATTTAAAAAACATCGCAAAAATAAATAGGGCCTTTAAAATTTTTGCTTCGCCTTTGTCATCGAATACATAATTTTTAAAATAAATATTAATTTTCAAAAATTATTTATCAAATACGTCACTTTTTCATTCAATTAAAAGCATCAAATTCTATGTTAGGCATGTGCAATTGCTATAATAAATCAACCCAATTTAAAAAAATTTATTATAATCTAAATTAGGTGAATATTGTTATTTAATCAACTACTATGCACTAAAAAATTCCTTGTCAAGGCTCTTTAGAAATGACATTTGTCACTTTTCAACATTTTTATTAGTATGTATGATATGATATGATTACGGAAATAATTTCTACCGTACGTCAATGGGAAACATATTTCCCATATACCGTCTATGAAGGATGTGTTTTTTATATATTTTGCTAAACTAAACCACTGATAGTGTTTAATCTTTTCATACAAACTGCCTTTTGAAATAGCGGTTTCACCTAACTTATTTTCATTTTTGGTTTTCATTTTTGTTAATAATTAATCACCATCTGAGATGGCGGTTTTGTTTGGCAAATTTTTTATTAGAGGAAGGGAAATGAAAATGGTAGTTATTTGACACAGGGGTTTTGTTATAATACATTTGCCTAAAGGATAACCGTCATCCAAAAAAAAACGTTTTTTAGTTTGAAGTTCAAAGTAAACCGCTTTCTTCAATGACGGTTATGTCTAAAAAAAAAAGTAAAAAAAATTCTCCAACCCATCATACGTGGAAGGTGTCAAAGAAAATAAGTTTCCCATTAACATAGGATGGGAAATAATTCCCAAATTGCAATATTAAGGGAAAAGATTCTTTTTTAGTTTGTCGTACAAATTTTGATTTTTTTCATCCTGATTTGTTTGTGTGCTGGGTGGGATAAGGTTTTATTGTAAAACAATTCAAATAAAGCTTTGAAAAATTTTAATTTTTAAAGTAAGTGTTTTCCGCTCAAACCTAAGGTTAAGTATGTATCTATTGTTGTTGGAAACAGTGTATAAGAGAAAATTTAGTTAGAATATCAAGCAAAATTTTGTTCGTTGCTAACATCAAACCGGTACTCCTGTAAAAAAAATTTTCCATGCATATTTTAAAAATAAAAATTCCCTTATTTATTATTACTAAAAGGAAATAAGGGAGAATATAATTTTTTTTTTATTTTCTTTATTTTTGACTTGTTTCTCTTTCTAATTTATCTCTATTTCCTAATTTCTCTCATAATTGTGCTTATTTTTTAATCTCTCATAATTGTGCTTATTTTTTAATTTATCTCCAAATTGTACTTATAAACCTACATAGAATAATATTCGAAACGAAGAAGTGCAATTTTATGAAAATCAAATAACTATAACTATTCATATAATTTTATTATTCTCAAATATATCTGTAAGTTATTGTCAATTAAGATTTTGTTCAACTTAGACTACTTAAAAAATATTATAAGGATAAATTAATTTAATAAAAATAATTATTAAAATAAAATAAAACAAGTAAACAAAAAATTAAAACCATGCAATCAATTTATCCTCAACTTATCTATATTTTACATCGTTTTTTTTGTTGTTTCATGTTTTGATTATAGATATTAGAATCACCAAGTATATTATAAATTCATTATTTTCCATCTTGTTTTAGCAAAAATCCAACCACAAGTGAGTAGGTTTATTTTGGCTTAGGCCAAGGATTACTACCATATATATTTTGATTGCTTTGATTCACTGTGCACTTACGGCATTACTGATTAAAGAACGTAAAGTCCCAAACATATAAATTTAGAGCATAACAAATTAAAATTATAATATTATAAATACTATGTTTTATACTAGTCAATTGTGATTTGTTATTTTAAAGATACAACAAATTATTAATACAATAATTCTACCCGAAAGTCTTGATCCAGACTATCAATTATTTGACCTGAAATCAAATATTTGATTTGATTTTCAAAATTAAAAAATTTCGATTTAGATACTCGATTTAAAATCGAATATTCGAATCAGATTTGAATTATTTTACTGGATGCCAAACATCCACATCAATTGAATCCGATATTCAATTTAAACATCCTTATTTATTATTGGAGGCAACTAAGCCTCAATAACGATGCATTTTGCTAATGTACGTAAAATTCTTCTTTCTTTAACCGTATGCATTAATTTACTTAGTAGCAAAAAAGAATAATACAACTAACAACTAATTTTTATCAAACACTTACACAGGTGACTAATCAGCTAGTATAACCATGAGCCAACAGCTTCAACCAACGACCGTTTGCCAAACATACCCTAGATCAAAATGTTGATACACTGCAGTGTTCTAGTGAAGAATTACAAAGCAAAGAATGAAGCTGTTCGAAAGCAGCAGCAACTTCCTAATACACAACGAGGAGTGTACAGAAAACAGGAAAATGAACACCAAATAAATTTCTTTGTCCAGAATAATATTTCTCCCAAAAAAAAATCACAAAATTTATGGCCTAAGAAATGTATACACTATACAGTATATACAATCTACAAGTGCTAAGACACCAAAGAAATTCAATTGCATTTTAAACAGCTATTGCCTGCTCTGCAAAGTTTCCCCTGAAATTACCAATAGACAAATACAATCAGTTCATGCATTAGTAATTCTGAATTCAAAAAATTCTTAAACATGCAACTAAGAAACATATCTACTAGGGATGAGAGGAAATGGCAAAAAAGGAAAGAGAGGAGGATCCACGGATGAAATTTTCTGTATTTGGATAGCAAAAGCTGAGAGGTGAAAAATTTAGAGGTATTCATTCAGTTCATCGGGTCAATTTCTGGTCGGTCAAAATTGAATGTTGGTTTTTACATAATAATTAATACATTTTTATTTCAGGTCAAATCGATCGGGTTATAAGATCGGATAAATATCGAATCATCGAGTATGTTTTGAACACCTGTAAGAAAAATGAAGGAAGCGAAATTGAAGGAAAGAGTTTTTCACATTTTTTGTAAACAAATCCTTTAAAACAAAGGAAATAAAATGAAAGAAAAGCACACCACCATCTTATTTTCCATCCATTTCATTCACTACCCTCTTAAAATTCTATCCAAATATACTCATTGTGCTCAGGTTAAATTAAGAATTGGTAAACTCCTAAAATATCCTCCAAAGAAATATATAACAAATCCATTGGATAACCATATAAAACTAATGAACTATGAAAATTCCCACAAAAAACACCTATAGTAATCTAAGGACCTGTAACTCTTCCCTGACAGCTACAATATGAACACTCCCTTGGTCACACTAATTGCACTTTTGGCCCACAAATTCCACCACCGTGCCAATACGGCAATACACTGCTATGAACTAACCAATTGGATTAAAACAGTAAAATAGAAATAAAATAATAAAAGTGACAAAAGAGAAATTATAGTATTAAATTGATGATTACAAACTAACAAGATAAATCAAGCACTTCGAGAAGTTTGAGATCTCCTAAAATGAGTAAAAAACCCACCCAACAAATGTTAACAATTTTAATGATGATAGTAGCTCCCTAATTCCCCCTATTTATAACAAAGCTAACACTTAATACTAACTTACTCTCCAAGTTATCACCGACAAGTAATTATGCAATTACCCTTTCGTAAATCAATTATTCCAAATTACTAGTTCATTGCATACACATCCACTCTGTGTCATACTTCTTCCAAGAAAGGAACACTTGGTCAAAGGCCATCTACACCACATGCTTTCGATATGCAACGCGCTCTTGCATTGTCTACAGACTGGCACATCCATCAAATTGATTACACCTTCTCCATTGGCTTCATTCAAAAATATGTATGATCATTCTCTCTTCATATACTACTAAGACGATAATATTGCCCATTTTCTATTCTAAGTGATGATATTATCTTGAAGACCTCCTTAAATAAACCCAGACAACGTCGTATATCTCTGCTAGGCTTCAAATTTGTATTGAAGGATCTTAGACCAGTTCACTAACTTTTAGGTATTCATGTCTCTCCTTCCTCTAAAAAATTTCCTTCCACCTATAACTCTAAGATTCCAGATTGTGTCGAATAAAATGTCCTATTGCAAGCCTGCTGCCACACCAGTCGACTCCAAGGGCAGGTAAAGTGCTACTTTTAGCAATCCTTTTGACAACCCTACATTCTATCGTAATTTGGCAAGGTATCTCACCTTAACTTGTCCAATCATAACAAAGTTACATAGAAACGAAAATCAAAATGCAAGAACAAAAGAGAAAGAAAAACTCAATTTAGGTGGGGAAAATACAAAGATTAAATTGAACTTGGACTATAAAACTCTACTTGAAAGACAATCTTACTGATGTTTAGAATTTATGATTATACTCTTATCCAACTCTAACATATAGAGTCGGTCAGAATTGGATGTTTGGGAAAACCCACAATTTCTCTCACTCACCCTAATTTTCTGTTTCTATATCTCACTAGATTAATCTCCCCACTTAATGATAAGGGTCTAATTACAATGTAAATGATGCTGTAATGAGTAATTATACTAAAGATAACAAAGCTAAATGACTTAACAATGCCACGAGCATGTGCAGTCAAAAGGTTGATATAAAACAGCCAACACGTCAGCCGCATTCAAAGATAGAATAGAGGTGATGCTGGACTGGGTCGAGCCGTGTGTGCACGCTCGAATGGGTTGCAGTGGCATTCTGTCTGTCTCCGTGTCTGTCCAACAGTGCAGCAGCCTAGCTTTCTATATGCTATTCCATACCCATCAACATGCTTTTTTTAATTCTACATTCATACCACATGCTCAATCATCAAGCCACAAGTATCGACACCTCCTTAAGCTCACTTAAGAACATCATTACACTACACCAAGAATTGATCGAGGTTATAAGCCACATCTAACACATTCTATGGTGCATCAAATGGACTATTTAATACTGACTGCATCTACTACACAAGCTCACCACCAGCTCACTTATTGCCTACACTGACGCTTCCACATCTGGTTAATGCATCTAGTGTCTACTGTCTACTTAGGTGATAATATCATCTCATGTTCCGCCAAACGCCAACCGCTATTTCCTGCTCCAGTATGAGCAGAATATCAGAGTGTCATAAATGTAGTTACTGAGTCGCATTGGCGACGAAACCAACTTTAAAACTATCATGTTCCATCCCACAAAGCCACTTCGGTTAGTTTTGACACACTCAGTACCATCTATTTCTCTCACAACTCAGTTCAACATGAGTGCACCAAAGATATTCAATAGGTTATTCATTTCGTCCAAGAGAAAGTGACCCATGTTTAGATTATAATTCTTTATGTCCCTTTGCAATTTCTCATAGTCGATGTCTTCGCCAAGGCTTACAACAAATCCTATTTGGCGAGTTATCCATGACCCTCCTGCTTCAATTCGGGAGGGGAGGGGGGGTATCAACATTGTTAGCAATCTTGTATAGTCAAAGATTACTATCCTACATAACATCAATCATATCAATCATGAGATGTAATCTCATTCCTTGATCCTAGACAATCATGAATTACATTTTATATGAAGTAACAGATATGCGTATGCTGAGGTGGATGTGTGGCAATACTATGATGGATAGGAAAAGAAACCAGGAGTCCAGGGAGAAATTAGGGGTTGCACCTCTCTTCGCAAAGATGCGGGAGAACAGGTTGAGATGGTTTGGACATGTGCAGAGAAAGACGCATGACGCCCCAGTAAGAAGGATCAAATGCATCATAGTGGAGGGCAAGAGAAGTCGAGGAAGACCTAGGAGAACGTGAGAGGAACAGATTAAAAGTGACATGCATGAACTTCACCTCTCCAAGGACCTGACCAGGGATAGAGGCAGTTGGCGGCACCTTATTCATGTCTTAGATTACTAAACCCGTCCTTTTTACCCATCGATTGTTATTGTTCATTGCCTTTAATTATCGCTCGTTACCTCTTTCTTTACTTTTATCATTATTTTTAGTTATTTGTACGTATTCTATTTATTCTATTTGTATGTTGCAGGTTTCTCTCTCTTTGAAGACCTTTCTCGAGCCAAGAGACTCTTTGACCGCACTCTCCTCTATGGGTATGAGCAGCCGTCGTTCTTCCCTCCCCAAACCCTGATCATAGTTTTCTATGAGCGGGATACACTGGGTATGATGATGATAAATAGGTCATCCATTCAATGAAGAAACACAAGGAAGCAGTCTCCTTCTGTTTCGGTTTCTGTTAATTCTATCACTAGTCAGGGGTCCTTCCTAGGATATCTCGGTGTTTGTCTCACTAGAATATAGGCCTAACTTGTCAATTTGTATTTTCTGGTACTACTACATTTCTTTACTTAACAAAAATGAACGGAAATTTTATTTAATAAAGCAAAATTGACGAAATCATTATGGGATCCAGGAGGCATAACAAACTTACCATTTCCAGTAAACGAAATCGATCTCCAGGCTCCTTGTTTGCAGAAGGAATGAACTTATCTAGGAGTTTGTACAAAAAAGTCCTATTAGCTGAAATTCCAATGAGAGAGCAGATGACTATAATAAAGATGGCCGCCCACAGAGACTTTGGGGAGATAACTATGTAAACTCCAGTCATAAACGTCAATAATGTGCAGTAAAGCGCTACCATCAGTAACGTCATACTTCGATCAATCAAGAACAGAGACTTATTAGAATCGTAAACCATAGACCATATGAGGCATATCAGTACCAACATTGAACAACACATTGCTACCGTATCAGATATGATAAAAATTAAAAAAGCTGCCTTCTTAGCCAATATTGCTTCTCCATTCTCTTGATTAAATCCACCTGGGAGAGTGAATCCAGCAGTGAATGTGATAGTGGCTAGTAGAGCTGCCACCACAGATAGTGTATTACGAACATCTAACAAATTCGTCTTATGTTGAAAGTATGAAGTTTTTATCCTCGGATCAAATCCAATACTTCTGCACATATGGTCCTACAATTTCAGAAAGGTTAAAAGAAGAGAATTGTGCGATGATTAGATGTAAAAATGCAGTTTAAATTCATCAGGCTTCATAAATTGATCATATATCGTGCAACGTTTTGTATATTTCAACCCTTTTACATTTTTCGATCATACTTCCTCCTATTCAATTTAGTTGTTCCATTTCATTTTGATCACATGCCAATGTACTTATCCAAGCCTTGATATCTCTAATTTAAAATATAATTAAAAATTATAATAAATTGATATTACCAATTTTTACATTGAGACGAATCAAACATCATAACACTTGACAATGTTTAAACTAATAGATTAATAACAAATTACAAATAATAGTGATTGATAAATATGTTATACAGGATATTAACAAGATAGAAAGTTAAACAGCAAGAAAAGAAAAAGGATTCTTTCAAGAACAGACGGAACACAAATGGACAAAACATGGGAGAATGAATCTGATTATTAACTCTTTGACATATTACCCACATAAAGTATTTCGAGCTGCTTCGACTCCTGGTGAAAAGACACTAATCAGAATACATTCATGAAGAGAAAGCCCCCAAGTCCCTCTATATATATTATGGAAAGCCGCCCCAACAAGAAAAACATAACAACTTCCAACCCAGCTATGTAACTAACTCCTAAAAATCAGCAACAACATATTACAACATATTTCCAGCTTCTCAGCTCAGCTCATCTGTTTCTTGCCTCGTCTTCCATATACGTATTTAATTGAAAGTGTATCATGCGTTACAGAATAGTGCCAAAAAACAAATGAGACAACTAAATTGAATTGTAGGGAGTATTATTTTTTGTGATCTTATGAACATAGTATAAATAATAAGCATAGTTTCAATGAGATAAATTCAACGAAGGAAACATACCCATTCAGGTTGTTCCTTGCACTCACAAGCTTCTTCCAACAAATCTCTAGCAGTTTGATTTTCCTGATCCTTGATGTTGTATCTTATCTTATCCATGTTGAGTAAGGTTTCAGTCAACAAAATGTTCCGATTTCTTATTGCTTGATGCAAAGGTGTTGCTCCTTGAGAATCTTGAACGTTGATTAGATTTTTCATGCCTGGAAGTTCGAAAAACTGTTCATATGCTGTTATATTTCGAAGTTGTATGTGATGCAACGGTGAATCTTGATGTTGAATACAATGATCACTAAACTTTCCAGGATAATAGTCTATGAAGACACGAATAACTGATATGTGGCCTTTGGCACATGCTTTTACCCAAGCCAGTGGTGCACTATTAAACACTCCAGAATCCTTCTCTAAGACTGCTTTAACAAAAGATGCAGCACCGACTTCAGATGCAACCTCCAGAGCTGTAGTGCCGTTCTTATCAGCTTGGTTGATGAGCACTGATGCTTCATTAACCAACCATCTACCGAATTCTTCGCCTGATTTCACAATGAGAATCTTGAAGTAAGCTTTTGTTGATCAAACAGAAATGCCATATTATTATGATGCTCATTATTATTTTCCTCAAGGTGTATTTGATACAGCAAGGAAACTATCCATTAATTGAAATGTTGTATAATATTTTAGGTGGTATAAAGATTGAACAAAGTAAATTTCAAAATCATACAAAATTGTTTGTTTAATTAGTAGTGCTTTATAGAAAAACAACATTCAAAAATACTATTTATCAGAGTCAATCAGACAAGCATACTACCTTCTCTATTTCAATAAAACCCTTAATGCATATATCATGTACTTATCACCACCCAAATGCACCACGAATTATAAGTCAATTTATATTACTGATGCACAAACTTGATTTACAAAATTTGGATGCTAAAAAAGTACAAGTTGAGCTCACCAATGCAATTCGCAGCAAGATGCAAGACAGTGCGCCCATCAGAGGAATCTGTAACATATTTAGACCAGTTTTCCTTCTGAAATATTTTGGTCAATATCTCTTTGGCAACTAGAAAACAATTCTTCTCTATTGCTAGGAAAACAGTTTTGTGCACTGGCTCGTAGTAATCCAATAGTTCCGTGATATGTCTATCATTATGAAGTGACAATATATACAAGGCAAGTTTTTCACGTTTGTGACGCAAAGCTACGTGCATAGGTCCATCACCATCTTTATTCTGTTGTAACCATGGTAAGGAAAGTGGTCTACGGAACACCCAATTAGGTGTCTCGGCCTTGTAAGTTTCTACAAGGAGTTTCACAAGTTGCTCTGTTGCTTCATGCGCGGTTTTCGCAGCAACATGAAGAGGTGTGTTCCGATCATTATGATCACAAGCAGAAATTAGTTTGATGAAATCAATTCTACACTGATGATCAGTTTCTTTGCATAGAAATACATGCTCAAATGCCCATAATTCACCTATCTCTACCCAACTATGTAATATTGTAGTATTGTCTTTGGAAACTCCTTCTAACAACTCTGGTTGCCTGTCAAGCAGTCTCTTAAATGATCCTTCTACATTCAAACATGGATCTATTGTCACATAGAGTAGTATATAATTTTACTAGTATAGTTTTCTAAAACTCATCTTTTGGAAACATTACTTGTAA
Source organism: Amaranthus tricolor (assembly GCF_026212465.1). NCBI lineage: Eukaryota > Viridiplantae > Streptophyta > Magnoliopsida > Caryophyllales > Amaranthaceae > Amaranthus > Amaranthus tricolor. The sequence goes on along the minus strand of NC_080049.1, from coordinate 2,469,473 downwards.
GTTTGTTTTGGCAAATTGTACCATTAAAAAGTAATAATCTTAAAGAAAATGATTATTTCAATATAAATTCACATTTTGGTTTAGATTCTATCAAAAACAAATGACACTGGCATTTTATATACAAATTTAACCAATTTTTGGTTAATAGGTGTCATTTTGTAAACAAAGATGTTTGCAAAACATTTTCACAAATCTAAGTTAATAAAAGTCCATTTTAGCAAGAATAGCTTATTATATGTTATTTGAGTTTATTCTTAAACAAATCATTCAATTTATTGGATCTTACCAAAACTTATATTTCTTGAAATAAGTTTAGAATGCTACAATGATTCATCATGTTGACTCTTATCTGAACTTAGCCTGTAGTGCAAATGCTCAAAAAATCAATAAGCACTAAGAAGAAAAATGATAGAAAATCGATAAGATCATAAGAATAAGCTGAGTGTATAAAATTAAGTTCGATTCAGTATTAACCAACCAAACAATCTTAATACATAAGAAAATTTGTGGCAATACTAGCAATAGCCAACAATACTAATTCTAATTCGAAATAAATTTGTCCATCAAACTATGTCCCTTAATCCACAATTGGAGATTTGGAATATAATTAAGAAAAAAAAAAAAGAAACAGGAATTATAAAGAAATTGACTTTATCCTGCTAATCAAAAGAGATTAGAGATAAAGTTGTACTCACTTTTGCATAATGGTGCAAGATGCAACGCATTACACTCTTCATCATCCGTAAGTAGTCTTCTCCAGCCATGCTTATCTACTATCTCCAAAATCAAGTCCACAACTTCATGACAACCCTTTTTGATCGCCAAAACCAAAGCATTTTCCTTACACTTCATTAGCACATTGTGATCCATCAACAAGAAATACATTGCCAAATTTTCATATCCATTCTTAATTGCCATGGACAGAGGTGTGCATCCTTCCTTGTCATGTGCCAGCCATGGAGCATCATCTCTTGAGATGCTCGATCCTTCTGTTTTTGTTTCCAGTTTGTAAGCATCTGTAAGGAGTTGTGCTATTTCGACTGCATCGTGTTCGTTAAAAGTATGTGTAGCCAGAACATGAAGAGGGTTTAAACCCTTCTCATAATCAGTTATAAAGATTAAGTCGACAAAAACCCTCCTGACATCAGGGATAATATCAATGCTCTTCAGAAGACGTTCAAATGGCCATAGTTTACCTTGCTTTGCCCAAATATGGAATGCAGAAAATCCATCTACAGATATTTGTCTAATTAGCTTTAGATCTCTTTTCAACAGCAACCTACAAATGTCTTCTCCTTCTGCAATTGAGACATGTTTTCTATGAGAACTACTACATCAAAGTAAAATCAAGATTCACAGATTTTTACAAAGAATCTTTTTTTAATATAAAATTAAATAGTATAAATAATTTAATGTTGCAGCTAATTTTGATGCGAGAGGAAGTGATAATCTTTGATATGCCAAATCTTTCAAGAGCACTAAGATCTCTCTCGCCAACTTTAAGTTTCCATGACATGAGTCTTGATTGTGTACTCTATCATCATTAATCTCCTCATTGAGCTTGAAGTCCTCATTATCTTGGATATGTACTTCACATCCCCAAACCACCTCACAATGTCATTGTACGTCTTCACATACACCTTTCCAATAGTCTTCACCTCATCTTCCTGAATATTAGGCAAGGTCACGTTCTCCAATAGGTTTTTCGTCAACCTAGTAAGTAGCTTGTCATCTCTAACAAATGATAGGCTTCTTCATCTTCTCCAAAAGTCTTAACGTTTGAAGGTCTCTCTTCAACTTCTTACAAGTATAATTATCTATATTGTGACTTGTGACAATAATAGCAAACCTTATCCGCATACTCAACTCTTGCCTTCTTGACTTTGATTTTCACCTCAACACCATTCTTTGATGGATTACCTCTCCAATACCACCCAATTGCCCCTTCGATTTGTATATCCCAATAACAAAGACTTTATCATTTGTCTATGTTCCTTACCGCTGCAAATAAACTATCTTTCCCAATTAAAACTCCCTTAAAAATGCCTTCAACTCTAGTTGTCTCATTGGACTCCTCTCATTAGGACCCTTTTCATTTAACAAGCCCCATTAGTTTCAACAAGCCCTCAAGATACACAATCACTTCCATTATCTTTGAAGTCTTAAACTTTCTCCAATTTCACACCTCTCGAAACCCTAAGGATTCGCAATCTCGTTTGAATATCAACTATTGTGAAATCGAACCATGGAAAAAAGGGAAGCATAAGGGGGTACAAAAGCATACAAATATATGTGAGCAAGGTGAAAATGACTTGACGGAAAGTCATGTATTAATGAGTATCTTATGATACCACTTTAACCAAAATGTATTGCATATCTTTCATGTAAAATGCACAATTACAACTCAAATACAATATTAACAAAAACACCATATGTTTTCCACACCAAGCTCAAACAAATTCAATGATGTTTGCTCATACAATGGAATACAAAACGCACATAACTCTTTGGTTCTTATAGTGTTTGCACTCCTTTCATAAGTGTTTGGACACTCAACTAATCTTTAGCAAGCTTTCATCTTGAGCTACACTCACCAAACAATGAAATGATCTTCAAAATTGCTTTCCCTCAATGGTGATGTTCTCTTCTCGTTTTACTCTGTTTTCTCTTAAAGGTTGATCAGCACCAACAATTGCTCACACTTCACCACGCTTGAAACCATGCTTCACGAAGCTTTCTAAAAGACCACAAAAGTTTGTTCATTACTCGAACCCCTCAAAACAAAATTGTGCACTAGACCCAGTTCTCAAGGTTTTGACAACGGATGCCAGTCCGACCAAACATTGTGCTAGTTTGAGCACCCACTTTGCTTGTCCTAGAAAACTTCTCTAAAGACCATTAGGCGTCCTCCTTGTAGACGGCTCGTTTGAGTTATATTCTTGCTCACCCCATCATTTCCCCAGATGTCTTTGGTACTTGGAACATCACATTTAAAATGTAGGTAAACTACTTTTTTAAGGAAGTGGGTGTGTTCGAGATACACTAATGGTAACAAAGAACATATCACTCAAATTAGAAAATGAACGGTTTAGATAAGGGAGTGCAGGAATCAACATCCATCTACCCTTGACCCACTTCAAATCTTATGACCATTGACCACACGTCCACACCCACTTCTATGAAGGAGGCTACCTACATGACAAGAGCATAGGACCAACAACACATCATGAGTGAAGACACTAGACACTAGACACTAGACACTACTGTCACTAAACTCACTACCAGATATAATTGAACCAAAAGGTTCACCACCACCACCATGGCCAAGGCCACTGTCACCATCAGCAACAATACACATCTGTGAAGCATCAGTGCTACTCCTAAGTCCGAGTCAAAGCATACAAGTACTTGTTCAAAGACACACAAATTCATTTAGCATATAAAACTACAAAACTTCAATTAAATCAAAACAGGATAATTCATTTAGCATATAGAACTATAAAACTTCAATTGTCCCAAATCAATTGCAAAACAGGACTATTATAAACAGATCTGGAACCCAAAAACAGTAAAAACATGGTTGAACATACCTGAGCACCATGTCACATAGTGCAAAGGAGTATATCCATCAGATCCACTACAACTAAACCTATTAGCGAATTTCAAAATCTCCATTGCAAACATACTAAATCCTTCAGCAACCGCTGCAAAAAGCAAACTATTACCCTCATTATCAACCATATTACAAACCAACTCCATATCCATTCTAAGTATTTCCAACCCACAATCTTCATGACCACTTGTTAGAGCGATATGGCAAGGGGTTTGTCCCAAATTATTCTTCTGTAACCATGGTTTCCCATCACATTCTGAAGATGGAGATGATCGAAACACATTTAAAAACAACTTTACTATGTTTTGATTACCGATTGAAGCTGCTAAGTGTAAAGGATTTGATTTTTCTTCGTCGCGCTGTTGGAGAATAAGCTGTTGTTTGGTTTGAAATGGTAAAAGCTCGATTGCCACTCTTATGAAATGTTCTCTGTTTTCTAAAGCGGCTAAATGGAAGATGTTGCCATGAATTCGAGCTTCGGAATGGCTGATTGGAAACAAAGTTAAGTAATAATGGTGTGGTTTATTGGAGGCAATACAGTTTTTTAGGAAGCCTACATCTCCTCTAATGGCTGCTTCCTTGAGTGGATTTTGTGTTTCCATGGTCATCATTGATAATCGGATAAAGGAATTTCTTGATTTGGCATCTTATGCAAATGGGCAGTGGAGTAAGAGTGACATTTTTCTGGTATAATACGTGATTTTCAATAATAAATTTGGAGGGATAGAAATAATAAAGATAAATGGTGAATAATAAATTAATTTTTACTTGATTTATTGGAAATAAACTAATTATTTTTAAGGTTTTTTGTAAGTTATTAAACAATTTGATATAATTATTTATTTTTATTAATTATATAAAATAGGTGAGTATATTTAAAAATAAATATTTTAAATTAGTTTTCAACGAATCGAATAAAAGTAAATTTATTTTTAACAATTTTCTAAGTATAAATTATGTAAATATAAAGTAATACTAATTGTTTCGAGATTATCTCGCGGCTATCACATTAACAATTGATGAGAATAACTAAGTCTAGTAGCTCAACATATGAAATGGAAAATAAAAATTCTTTTTTTCTTTTCTTGTTTTTTTTATCTCATTACTTTTTTAATTTCTGCTAAGAATGCAGTCGAACATAATCCGAAGTTCTCATTTTCTGGAGAATGAAAACGACTTTTCATTAATCTAAGAACCAACAGCAAGCATCAAACAAAAGGCTGCATACTAGATATCAGTTAGATTTGAATTTGACTCGCAGGGAGAAAATTTTAATTCGAGTTTGAGAAATAAATGTAGACTTCGAATCCAATAAAATAATTTAACACTGAATTAAAATCAGATCAAAATCGGATAATTTGACTCAAATTAGGCTCTAACCATACTCCGACTTCGATTTAACTCGACATGTGGCTCCAGTTATGATGGAAATACTATGCAAAGTTCTAATTTATAGAAAACTTATTTTGTCTCCCATATAATCAATTAATTAACAATGTCACCACCATAACCCGCTGCCACTACCATTACCACTACCAGAAACTTCGACATCACCATTACCAATACCATCACTATCACCACAAATGAAAAACAATACACAACCCAATGAAACTCAAACAACCACTACCAGAATTAAAGCCACCCACAACCAAATTAATAACCAAAGGAGTGCCATCCAACTAGTGAGATGGTTGTACTTGGTGTCTAGAGCTTGACGTCGGCGGCATGAAAACCAATTTAAAATGTGATGGTTGGAGAACAGACGGTGGGTTAGCTAATGTTAGGTGTGTAGAGTGGTGGTAGGCTTTTTCTGAGATTGGGGTGGTCGGGTGTGCAGTGGGCTGGGAAGGTGATGTTTTTGTGGTGTCGGTGGGAGGTAGTGGTTGTTTTAGAGAGGTTGGGGAGGGTGGGTTGATAACAAGAGGGAAGATACTATGTCAATTAGATTGTTTGTTTGGGTGTGGTAAGTTTAGGAAAAATATACAAATAGGGCCATAATTTTGAGCAATTTTTAAAGTTGAATTTAGCATTTCATAAAATTACTTATGGTGTACGTTAGTAATTCAAATTTTTCCATATAAATGGACAAAGTTTGTTTTTTAATAACCATTAACCTTTAATGTAAAATAGGATAAAATGTGATCTCATATAACCTAAAACATTATTACAAGGCAGTGTTATTCTTGATATTTTATAGGATCTGGGCAAAATAACAAATATGTGATGTGAAATTTTATTTAACTGCAAGTTCACGGTGTACGTGTAGATTCGAGTCGAACACAAAGAAGTTAGAACAAGAAAGTTAACTATATGATGAAGAAATATAGGGTGTCGGGAATTTCCTAAATTCTTGTATGATCAAACTTCTGTCAGTGTCTATAAAATGTCGGATTAATTATGCGATTAAATGATCTTGTTAATCTCAAACTCTCACTCTGTTGATTAACTATTTGTAACACCCCCATAATTAGGTCAAATTTAAAAAAAATATATGGAAAAACATAAACCAAAGCTAATCATGGGAGCGCTACCGCCACATCTATTCCTGATAAGGAATAAATGTTAGACTAAACAACTATAAAATAAATTATACAATTTAATTACTAAATAGTTCTTACAACTGAAAGTGAAATTTTAACTAAGACATGACTACTAATTAAAACTAATTTTCTAAGTGAATCTCACTCTACGATCCCCACGCGATCAATAACCTGCAAAAATAAGAATGCAAGAAAACACAAGGAAAAAAACTTCCAAAATCAGGAAATTGAGTAATTCCAACTCCATCCCGTAAAACAGTTAAGTTTGAAAATAATTTAAGAAAACAAAATATAATTGAGTTGAAAAATAATTTTGGAAAATAATATAAAGCTTAGTTAAAAAAAATCAATTTATGAAAACAATATAATATCACATAAACCAATTAATTTATTTGATATTTAATAATGACAACACATATATCCAATTATTAATTTGAAGGAACGAGAACGCTAGTAGGCCGAGGCTTTACCCCTATACCTACTTCATCAAGAGGTCGTCACCCCAAATAATTCATCAAGGCCAGCAGAGTAGTCTCAGGTACCCCTAGTGTGCACACCCCTTCTACTTGGATCACAACAAATAGAAGGAAGACCAAACATTCTATCAAATATTAGAAATAATAATACCTATCGGCAGCTATACTTACCAAACAGGGCAACCAATTCATCACCCTTATACTTGGATAACAACAAATATAAGAGCTTCAATTCCCTCGTGTTTCACTTTACGTGATTTAATATATTTTATAATTAGTCGCGAGCATATAAATATATAATTAAACATACATTATTATTACTTTATTTTAGGATCATAAATTTTCAAAGAAAAATATATCTCAATAATATCCAACTGTAATCTCATTTTTCAAATCACCAGCTCAATATCAATTGGTGGCAACAGGAATTAATATCAAAAATATTTCTCTTTCAAATTCAATCACATTTAAAATTATTATTAAAATAATAATATAACTTTCATCAAAATATAATAATATTATGAATTAAAAATGTAACAAAATAGTAGTAAATATCATTTTCAAAATAAAATATAAAAAGTATAATATCATACAAAATCATGTTCCCATTTAAACATATCAATTATCACTTAGCACATAATACTAATGGGATAATTGTTGTGAAACGAGCCTAGAATATAAATATACGCTCCTATCAAACTTACTTTATGAACTTAACGTTCGAAGTATAATTGTTTGTAATTTGTAGATGTAAAGAAAGACAGACAAATGGTTGATGAGAGAAAAAGAATAAAAGGAGAAGAAAGAAAATTAATACCGTGAAATAATTTAAAGAGTAAATTGCTTAATTTATAATAGAGGAATAATGTTGGTTAGAATTAGAGGGAAGGATGGAAAGAATAATGGAGGTAAATGAGTAGTTATTTTAGGTAGTGGGGCAAAAAAGTTTAATTTTGAATTTTTTTTTTAAGTGATCGTGTAAATGAGTTTTTCTAAACTCAATTAGTTTTTTATATTAAAACTACTCCTAAATTTTTGGGTTTTTTTAATCTTATTTTATTTTATTTATTTATTTTACTTAAACCTAATTTGTTTCTTTTTTTTTAGTTTTAAATTTATAATTTTCTTAACAAATTTATTATTTTGTTTAAATTTTCTAAATTTTAGATTATTATTTATTTATTTTCCTATTTTTATTTTATTTTATTTTATTTTTATTTATTATTTTTAAAATATCTCGGATATTACACTATTAGATTTAGACTCTATTAATTCGATTCTCACACGCTAGTTTTGTTGAACGAAATAATAAGAAATTAACCAAAATTTTCTGTAAAGCACAATTAATTCTAACCTCACACGCTAGTTCTATTGATTAGTCCAACAAAGCATATTTAATTTAGGGTTATTAGCACAATATAATCACTTTAATTCTAACTCTACAAACACTTTTAAAGGTTAAATCATACTTGAATTATAGGTTCAAAACCTAACCCTAGAAAAAAGATATACTCATTACTCATAAAAAAATAATAAATGAAAATCCAAGAATGATACTAAGCATGATAAAAGAAGATAATAAAGAAACTTGCATTGAAAAACAATAATGAATATCTAGGAGACACAATTAAGGATCCAAGAGACAAAAAAATAATGAACAATACTACTTTTATTAAAAGATAATTACTAAATAAAATAATCAAAGTTTGACAATGAAAGATTAAACGAATACAAATTTGATAAAAGAAAGATTAAACTAATACTAAGAAAGCAAATTAATGACAAGAAATTAAATGACTAATAATGCTTAGAATAGTTAAAATGATGTTCAATGGAAAGGAAGATGAAAGACCAAGAAGAAGAAGGAGCAAGGAGGAAGAAGAAGAGGTTTTTAATCTCCCTCCTTATGCTTAAAGGAGGCTTAACTTAATTTCCTCTTCATATTCACTCAATTAATCTTAAAAACTTAATTAAAATAAAGATAAAATAAAATAATATAAAATTAAAGTAATGGAGAATAGGTGCACGAAAATCCAGAAGCAAAAGCACGATTAATAATACAATACAATATATGTTTAATGGTCCAATATAAATGACTTTTTATTACAACTTAATAAATTAAACAAAACATAATATTAAAAAAACAGAAAATAAAAAAATTATTTTAATGACATAATTGAGAATTTATGTCCATGATCATTTATTTTATAGCTACAATCTCCTTATTTTTCTTTTGTTTTCCTTTTTTTTTGGTGATCTTTCGTGAATAGTACAATTTGCTCTGCAACTAAATAAGATCCAAATCTTCTTTTTGATCACTGGTTCTAGCTTGACGATTCATGCTCTTCCTCATAAGTGTGACTAGTAAATTTGATCTCCTAATATAATAAGAAACAAGAAAGATGATTTTATTGTTAGTCATAAATTATGAACAATAATACAGTCATAAAAAGATTTATATTTGATCAATGACTTTGTCCCATTTCATTTGGGCACGTTTGCGAAGACATATATTTAAGTTTTAATATTTCTGCACAACTAAAAATTATAAAAAGTTGATATTAATAATCATTGTATTGAGACCAACCAACAAAATCCCACTTGACTATGTTTTAACTTATATATTAAAAATAAAATACAAATTAAGAGTGAACGGTGAATAGTGTCCAAAAACTAAATATGACAAAGTCATTGAAACGGAAGTAGTATATATTATATCAAATAGGGTTTTGAATGCAACATATTACCCTTTTCAATAGCACTCCAATGGATTCAACATGTGTGTCGTTGCTCCTTCCAAAAATTCCAATTATAGGGCCGTGATTTAGGATTGGAGACGAAAATTCATGAACATTATCAACACATCTTCCTACGTCTCCAAATGCTTTACAACATAAATTGGTGTGTATCCTCAATGTCGCAATAACGCATTCAATGCCGTGATTTTTGTACGTTCCACTAATTCTTGTCAAATATTCATCATCACGTAGTATAATCTATATATATGCATCAAAGGAAAACATGATAGAATAATTTTAAGAGCAATACTAACACAAGATAAGTGAGCTTACGCTAATTAATGAAATAACACAAATTTGAACTATGTATATTGTTATAATAACCTTTTGCTCATCGCCATCGATCTTTTCATTACTGGTAGAATACTCGCGAGAGTTCTCGATAACGAACACTATTGCATTTATAGCATTTCCACGTCTTATTCTTACTTCAGTGATACGTTCACCATCATTAGCTTTCACGCAATAGTTTTGTTCTAAATTAGATCCGTAGGGTCCATATGAGTCGATCACTCGTCCCTTCAAAAATAAAATAAAAACGTTATTTGTATTTGATAAATTTTATATAAAAGAATATTCTCTCTGATATTTCAAAATATGATTCGTGTTATTAAATATCTTATTTAACTCGGATTTATTTAACAAAGTTAGGACTAATTATAATTATAAATATTTTAATTAATGAAATTTATAACGTATTAAAACTATATATTAGAACTGATCCTTAATATCTCTTATTGTACATATATATATATATATATAACACGTATAGAGTAGTAAACATTTCTTACCTTTTTCGAGAGAACTCCAATGGATTCGAGACGGTTAGTGATCCTCCCAAAAACTCCAACAATGGGGCCATTAGTTAGGTGTGGTGAAGTAAATTCATATGCAGTTTTATCATGCAAGCCTTCTCCAAATGGGCCGTACCCTGTTGGACGTAAATTGGTGTGTATCTTAAGGCAGGCAATTACATCGTGCTTTCTACTTCTATCATATCCATAAGTACCACTAATTCTGATTAGGTACTCTTCATTCTTAAGTGTTATCTACAAATATATGCATTTGATGTTAAAAAAAATAGAAACTCTTAGCTTGAAACTATTAGTCTATATTTAGTTTGAGAGTAAATATTATAGCTCGTCTTTTATGAGACGTCTCATCATGAGACGGGTCCTTATAATAGCTCATTTCTTCAATTGATTACTTTAAAATCATAAGTAATCATTATAAGGTTATAAGTAATTATTTTAAAACTATAAAAAGTAATTATATTAAAATTATAAATGATCATTTTAACGTTATAAGTAATCATTTTAAGACAAAACATATATATTGGGCCAGTCCAATAGAGATGGTCTCACCGTAAGACCATCTCAATTAAGAATTAGTGAATATTTATAATCATATTGGAAGTTAAATTAACAAAATAAGACTATATATTAAAGACAAATTCTTTATTAAAACCATCTCACTGTGAGACGACTTAATATGAGATGACTCAATTTTGAATTTCTTAAAATTTAATGAACAAAACTATTTTTATTTAGGTAACTAATATATAAGTTTAATTTTGGGCTTTCCGTCTTACGATGAGACGGTTTCATACAAAACTTACAGTATATTAAAATATTTTAAAATATATAATTTTTATAAAAGAGGAGAAATGGTGGTAAAGTAAATTAGGAGGAACAGAGGAATTAGTTCTCAATTTTGGGGTTAGATATTATCCTTTGTTGGATGAAGTTATTTTATTTTTTTTGAAAGAAAAGCAATATATTATAGCAACATAATAAAATTAGGGTACATCATAAGAAAATAATTTTTTTTTTTATATATACGCATGCTTTTACAGACTTTTTTCGAGTTCACCACTAATCTTCCTCATACTATTATATTTTTTTATAATTTAACTTTTATTTTCCTTGAAATAATTATCCTTAATACAAGCATGTTTTAATGAACGACAATAATATGCATGAACAACGAAGTTTAAACTAATTAGGGCCAACCCTGGGGTGGCTGAGAAGAGTCATCACCAAGGGCCAAAAAATTAGAAGTTCCATAATGGTAAGAATATGGGCTCCATGAGAATCAAGGCAAAGACACATGAAAATTAATAAAAATAAAAAATACGCGTGAAAGAAAACTGAAAAAAGGAATTTATGAAAATGCAAAATATTATAAGATCTTTGAGAAAAAAGTATAATTTTTTCTGTATATTAGTAAAATTTAGCTTCTCAATGCAACAAAAAGTTATATTCTTTTAGGTAATTATCTTTAAATTGGGTATTATTATTGTGTAATTTGGTTGAATTGAGTATTTTACGGGTGATGTTTTAGTTGAAATGGCATAAAAAAAGAAAGGGATAGTTGAATCCTTTAATGAAGAAATCTTAATTAATTGCTCGAATTTCGAAATTGTCATCTGTGATTTTCTGTTTCGATTTTAATTTGAATATTTAGCACTTAAATACGAAAGAGAAAAAGCATGTAGTTCACTCAGATTGTAGAAATATAATTATTTTTAAAACGATTAAAACTTACGGTCTCGCGCAGATCCCCAAAAAAGTCAGGATCAGCCCTAGAACTGAGAACCTCATTTTGTGCCTCACCACAACCACCAAAATTTGCATAGGTGGCTCTCTTCCCTGGCTTTGCTATCTCGAACCCAATAGAGTTCACAGTCAAACTGTGTGTTAATTTGATTTTAGAGATACGTTCACCATCTTCAAGTTGCAAGCAAAAGTTATTTGGTAGCTTAGAACCATATGATCCATATGATTCAATCAATTTCCACTATCAAAGAAAATAAAACAAAACATCACTACAAAATATACAAAATATATTTATGATTTAGAGATTGATCTTGTGCCATGCTTTATGGTCTATAAATACAATTCAAAACGTTTTTTCATAATTTACAAAATAATAGAGCATAGAGGAGCAAAAATTGTCATAATTTAGAAAATGGTTCTGGACAATTCAATCAAGAAGGTGAAGAGGTAGCACACATACAAACTCAAAGCAGGTTCACTACTAAAACAATTGGTATTTGTAACACCCCGACCCAACGAATCACAAGTGACTACTCATGGAGACTGTAGACTGGCTCCACAGACCCACACAAGTCTTTTCAGCGCATTTTGACTTCACTCGTGCGCACCCATGAAAACTTCCATGGTCACCTATCCTAAGAATGCATGGTTCCCACCAAGCATGCTTAACTGTGGATCAGAGTTCTTAGTGAATGGGTTCTCTAGAAAAAAAGATGCACTTTGTTGTTATGAGTAGTCTATTTATTAATCTTCATTTAAAGCTAAATTTAAAGTATCATAGTATTAATAATTCACATGTGAGTAACAAATAGATACTTCAAACACAAATTATATGCCCTTTATTGGTGAGTTTTACGAAACTCGATTTTTAATAATGTATATTATCCAATTTAGTTTTTATTAGTTAAAAAAGAATTTTTTTGAGTTAAGAACCAAATCATCCATTGGTAATGAGGTGTTTGAGCGGACGATTTTAAGGTTGGACTTCTATGACCTATTGGCTTATATAAAGTGTCTTAAGGGTTAGAAGAATGCAAGCAATATTTTATTGATTGTTGAACCATGAGATGCAAGTGCGTGTATTTTTTGAGTGAGCTACATAGGAATGCAAATAAACTCTTGGGAATAGAGGTGCACTCTTTCTGGTTTGGTTTAGTGTGACATTAAAATTAGACCAATTGAAATTTCGGTCATTCAAATCGGAACGTTTAAATTATCAGATTGGATTAAATTAAACTGTTCTATATCGGTCTAGTATAGTTTCTTTTACACTTTTCTAAATTAATACACGTGTTTATGCAAGTTCACACCTATAGTCACCAAATATAATAATTTGTAATTAATTGATTGCATCAACATCATTCAAGTATATATCACTCTAAAATAACTACATCTCGAAAAATCTAGGTAGCAACCTATTGTTTTTTTAAATTATGGTTTTCGATCATAGTACTGTTTGCAGTCTGATCTAGTCTGAAAAATAAAAAATCGAAAACCATAATTTTTTTGAAAAAAAATCTAGATCAGACTGCTTAGATCGTAGAGTGGACAAAATACTAAAATTACGATTTGGTCTGGTTTGGTTTGCGAACTGGACTGAACTTTGTTCAGCCCTATCTGAAAGTGAGTTTGAGTGTGATTCTAATTGAAATTATTAAATTATTTGATAAATGAAAATTTTGAACTTCTTCTGATGATTTATTTTCCTTTATGATGGTCGTTGTTAGTTATTTTGTATTTTTTGGAAGATTTTTGCTATTTTACTCATTTTGTTTGTTTATGTTGGTTTTGGATGGTTTTTGATCATTTTAACATAGTTCTTATCAAATATGACATATGTTCACTCTTTGATCATAACTTTAGTTAGGAAGATTCTATTGATACAAGATTAGTGGCGTTGATAATTACTTAAGAGCTTTCCCACAATATATTAGATACCGTATCCAATATCAACATCCGAGCAAGAAATAGTAGTTATTTGAAGTTTTTAAGTATAGTGACAAGCGACGAGTCACCGCTTATTTTAAGTACTTTTCATTGTTAAACCTTAAATATTTTAAAAACCTCTAATATACAATCGTGATCATGTTTCATACCCAAATTTGATTCTATTTCTTTCTGCATTCATAATTAATCTTGATTTTTATAAATTATGTTTTCCGTAAGTTTATGTCTCTTTATTGTTCTTTATTTTAATTAATGTTCAGAAATTATACTGATGTCTAGTTTTATGTTTAGATTTAGCATTTCTTCTTTCTTGTTATTATTATGTTTTCACACCCATCTAAGATAGAGGAAATGATCTAAATTTAATTATAGATTGAAGTAGTTGTGAAATTATTCATATGATTGTGAATCTATGGTTAAATGTATGTTTAATAATCTTAAATATTAATTTTTTTAACCAAGTCAATAAAATAAGAGTGTGAGATTAGGAGTAATTTAGTTTTAAGATAAATTTAGGTTAAATATCAATTAATTTAGTCAAAAAGATAGGAGTATGAAAATTTAATTTATAGTGTCCAAATCTGATAATTAGTCAATAAGCCGTGAGTATGTGATAAACAAGTAAGTTTAATTATGTTCTTAATCCATAATATATGAACAATGAGAAATAACTGACATCCTTATGTAATTGTGGTGACAATTTGATTTATGTAAACATAATTAGCCTAAGCTTTTTTGTGTTCAATCTGGTTACTACATGTATATTAAGCACTTGCAGTACGATATAAAATAAAATTTCCTATTGAAGTATGCACTTTATACTATATTTTTATACTCCTTTCCCTTGCATTTTATAGCATTCTGATGTGTGATTTCGCATTTTTCATGTGGTTTTACGCTTGGTTGGAGTTTTTGTGTGTCTTTGATTATTTCAGGCCATTTTATTCCACTCTTGTATTGGAAACGGATCACTTCTGAGCATTAGGATGCATGCTTCGAGATTTGGCAGAGTTCGAGACCGTACTACGACACTTTTGTGAGCTCACGGGTCTATTCGGATATGCTTTTAGTCCCGTTGGGTCTCGTTTGTACTTTTGCCGCGTTCTAATGAAGAAAAGTAAGCACAAGATGATGTGCCCGGGCGGGTATTTTCATACCCGGGCGATTTCAAGTAAGAGACAGGAATGTAAGTATCCAAGCCCAGGACCCGGTCGGGTATACTCTAAACCCGGTCGGGTTTGTCATTAATCATTTGCAAAACTCTCAGCACACGGACCCGGTCCGGTCTTGATTAAACCCGGTCGGGTCTTGCGATTTCTGCTCTCTGGAAAACTCTCAACGCACGGACCCGGTCCGGTCTTGATTAAACCCGGTCGGGTCCTGCAATTTCTGCTCTCTGGAAAACTCTCAGCACACGGACCCGGTCCGGTCTTCCAGAAACCCGGTCCGGTCCTGCTTTAATAACCATTTTTCTGCACGGTTTTTATTAAATGATGAGGAATGTAACCAAAAAACCAGTCAACATTTTCTCTGTTTTTAGATACTTTTAATTCTTCACTTTTGGGAGAAAAACTTTGTAACTTTCAATTACTTTCGTTCATCCTTTGGTATTCAACTTCAAGTATTATTTTTTTATCCTTTCTTTGTTATTACTTTGAATCATGTTTTCTTTAATTAATTCTTGTTTTGTCGCATTTGATATGTGTGAGTAGTCTCTTAATCTAGGGTTAGATGGAACCCTAGCCATGATGTTGATGATGAAGTATTGAATCCCAATCCCTTTTTGTTATGCATAATTCTTGTTCATGCTTGGTTTCTTATGCTAGTTAACTCATATTTTTCAATAAAAGTTTTGGAAATTGTGGTTAACAATTCATTCAATCGCTAACGAAAGTTAGAGTTGAATGAATTGCCTTTTAGATCAAGGGCTTGATAATCTTCATGAAAATAGATAGATTTGATTGTTGGATCTTGTAGAATACTATGCTCAATGTCATTACTATACTTGATTCCATGAAAATAGGTTTGATAGTATGGTAGTGAAGCTAATAGTCTTCGAAAGGAGTTATTAGTATCTTTAATGGTGTATTTGTCCTATTGAACTTGGTTATGATTGTTGTAGGGGTAGTAGGATCTCATTGTCATCATATAATGCTAGTGGGGAAATTTATCCTTAGATGTTTTAGTATCATTTATTTACCTTGCTAATATAATTGTTTGTACTCTAGTCATTTACTTAGTTTAGACATATATTCTCTAAAATTGTGTGTTACTTAGGATCAATTGGGAGCCAGAAAATAATCATTTATTACATTGTTCCTTGTGGATTCGACCCTAACTGCTGCTATACTAGTTGCATATTAGGATTTGTTTGGTAGTACATAAACGACCTATCAGGATTAGTTTAGTGTTTATTTTCTGAGTTTAAATTGATTCTTTTTCTCTGATTTCACTTCGGTTAGGTCCCCCTCCCCTATCTATTTAACCCTTTGCTTTTAGTTTCTTTTGTTGCATGTAAACCAGAAGACATGGATACGAACTAGTACCTTTGGACCCTGAAATCGAAGCAACAGCAAGAAGACTCAACTCTAGGCAAAGAAGGCGAAGAAACAAGAGAAGGGAAGATTTAACCATGGCTGAAACACCAGAGAAACCCCTCCTGGATTACATCACTCCTAATGCTAGCATTGTCACTACTAGTATTGTGAGGCTAGAGATTTCCGGGAACCATTATGAGATTCGGTTAGCATTCTTTAACTGGATCGCTCAGGATCAATTTCATGGTATTGAGAACGAGAGCCCAACCGACCACATTAATCTGTTCATCGACAAGTGCATGACACACAAGTACAACAACATCACTTCCGATCAATTAATGTTGATAGCTTTCCCTTTTTCTCTTGCGGGGGCGGCTAAGCAGTGGCTTCGCGAGGAAGAACCCAACTCCATTGCTACTTGGGAGGCTCTGAAAAAGGCGTTCTTGTATCGATACTACCCACCGGGAAAAACTTCAAAGTACCGAAATGAAATCTCTACTTTCAAGCAAAAAGACGGGGAATCACTCTATGATGCATGGGAGAGATTTAAAAGTCTAATCAGAAAATGTCCACATCACAGATTACCAGACTGGATGGTTATTGAGACAGTCTACAATGCTTTGAGGCATGAAATCCAGACTTCTTTGGATGTTGCTATTGGGGGTAACTTCATGATGAAAACACTGACCCAGGCCAAGAAAATTCTTGATGATATGGCCTCAAATTACCACTGGCGAGAACAATCAACTCTAAGGCGAGGTGGTAGGTATGAAGTGGATGCTATTGCTGCTTTGACTAATAATGTACAGGCTTTGACAAGGAAAGTTGAGCAATTGGATGTAGCTGCAGTAAATAAAGTCTGTGGTGCTTGTGGCTTAAATGAGCATTCTAGTGTTGATTGCCAACTTCAAGCTGAAGGGGTTGCTGCTGTGGAACAAGTCAATGCCATCCAAAATCAGAATGCCAGACAACAATAAAACCCCTATTCCAACACCTTCAACCTAGGATGGAGGGATCATCCAAATTTTTCCTACAGAAACAACAATGCCCAGAATCCCTCATCCTCGTACAACATACCATCGGGTTTCCAACAAAGACCTTCCTTCCCACCTCAACAACAACATCCACCGAAGTCCAACCTTGAGAGCTTGATGGAGAACTTCATTGCTACCCAAAGCAAGCAAAATGAACACTTCAGCACCTCCATTAACAAAATGATCGATACTCAGATGGCTCAAATGGCACAGCAATTGAGTAACTTGTCCATGCAAAAAGGGCAACTTTCGGAAAACACAGAAAAGAACCCAACCACATCTCCCCATCAGCAACTCAATGTGTGACTACGAGAAGTGGTAGGACACCTAATGATCCAGCCCCTAAGGTAAAGACTTCACCTATTGTTGTTCCAGATTCAGGAACTAATGATGATGTTTATGAAGAAAAGAAGGATGAACCAGTCAATTCAGACAAGCCCACAATTGCCGGTCGAACTTACACACCACCAATGCCATTTCCTTCTAGATTGGCACAGGCGAAGCTTGAGCATAAATATGGAAAATTTCTTCAAGTTTTGAGCAAGCTACAGATCAACATCCCTTTCTTGGCATTAAGGAAATGCCCTCTTATGCTAAATTCCTCAAAGACATCATTTCTAACAAACGCAAGCTAGAGGAGAGTGTGGTGGAAACTTTGAATGGGCAATGTAGCGCTATTTTGGGGTGTAGAGTTCCTAAGAAACAAGCTGATCCTGGCAGTTTTACTATCCCACTGAAGTTGGGGAAAGATGTGTCTGCCGTAGCCCTTGCTGATTTAGGGGCTAGTGTGAGTGTGATGCTCTTGACATTATGCAAAAAGATCAATGGCGAGATTAAAGCCACTCGAATGTCCATACAATTAGCCGATCGATCTGTGAGATACCCAATTGCTATTCTTGAGGATTTCCCTGTCCAAGTTGGTAATTACTTCGTACCCTGTGATTTCGTCATCATGGATATGGAAGAGGATGCCCGCATTCCGGTGATTTTGGGTCGTGATTTTCTAAAGACTACAACAGCCATTTTTAATGTGAAGAATGAGAAGTTATCACTTGAGATTTTGGGAGAACAGCTGCATTTCCATCTCCCCTCATGCATGGCACATCCTGCCATTGGGAAGACTGTTTATCGGGTGGATGTGATAGTTGATGCTACTATAGAGAGGGAGTCTACACCCTCCATTGTAGATCCACTTTATGCAGCTATTGAGGGCGACTATGAGAAGGATAGGGCCGATGTGATTGAGATGGTCCAAGTTTTAGATGCTACACCTACATTTGTTCCTGCAAAAGCTAAGTTTGAGGACATCCTACCTTGGAAGGTGTTCACCATTGAGGAACGAAAGGAGTGTACTACGCCTCCTCAGGTAGAATTAAAACCCCTTCCCCCTTCTTTGAAGTATGTTTTTCTAGAGGATAATGACACTTACCCTGTTATTGTCAATGCTGAACTCAATGGCACTCAAATTGAGCGGTTTCTCACAGTTCTGAAAAAGTATAAGAGTGTTATTAGGTATACTATTGATAACATCAAGGGTATTAATCCCTCATTCTGCACTCATAAGATTTTTCTTGAAGATGATCATACCTCTTCTATAGAACCACAACGAAGACTTCATCCTAATATGAAGGAGGTAGTCAAGAAAGAGGCTTTTAAACTACTTAAAGCAGGAATAATATTCCCCATTTCAGATAGCAAGTGGGTGAGTCCTGTTCAAGTAGTTCCCAAAAAAGGAGGTATGACCGTTGTCAAGAATGACAAAGGAGATTTGATTTCCACTAGAACTGTCACAGGGTAGCGAATGTGTATTGACTATCGCAAGCTGAATAAAGCCACCCGAAAAGACCACTTCCCTCTCCCTTTCATTGACCAAATGTTGGAAAGAATGGCTAAGCATTCCTTTTTCTGTTACTTAGATGGATATTCTGGTTTCTTCCAAGTGATCAGGAAAAGACGACATTCACTTGTCCTTATGGCACCTTTGCGTATCGCAGAATGCCATTTGGTCTTTGTAATGCACCCGCCACATTCCAACGATGTATGATGGCAATTTTCTCAGATTTTATTGAAAATATCATGGAAGTGTTTATGGATGATTTCTCAGTTTACGAAACATCTTTTGATTTATGTTTGGGAAATTTGGAAAAGGTGTTAAGTAGATGTGAAGAAGTCCATCTGATATTGAACTGGGAAAAATGTCATTTTATGGTCCAACAAGGAATTGTTTTGGGTCATGTTATTTCCAATAGGGGTATTGAGGTCGATAAAGCAAAAATTGATGTGATTGAGCGATTACCACCTCCCACTTCTGTTAAAGGGGTTCGTAGCTTCCTTGGGCATACGGGTTTTTACCGCCGCTTCATAAAGAATTTTTCTCAAATCGCTCGTCCATTAACAGAGCTCTTGGCCAAAGATACCCCCTTTGTGTTTTCTGATGCTTGTGTTGAAGCTTTTAACAAGTTAAAACAAGTTTTGATTTCTGCAACAATTATCCAACCACCGGATTGGAACCTGCCGTTCGAGATAATGTGTGATGCAAGTGATTTTGCAGTTAGGGCAGTGTTGGGCTAAAGGAGAGACGGCAAACTCCATGCCATTTATTATGCCAGTAAAACACTTGATGCCGCCCAACTCAATTATGCTACCACTGAAAAAGAGTTGTTGGTGGTAGTGTTAGCGGTGGAGAAATTTCGATCCTACCTTCTTGGGTCGAAAGTGATTGTGCATACGGATCATGCAGCATTTAGGTATTTGATGATTAAGAAAGATGCCAAACCTCGACTGATTCGTTGGGTATTACTACTTCAAGAGTTCGACTTGGAAGATGAGGATAAAAAGAGGGCCGAAAATGTAGTAGTTGATCATTTGTCTCGCCTTCTTCTTGAGGATGTTGATGACGGTCCTGCTATAGATGATTCATTTCCTGATGATCATCTCTTTGCCATCTCACTTGGCAAAGCACCGTGGTACGCCGACATAGCCAACTTTTTGGCTAATCAAATTCTACCTCATGATCTCACTTACCAGCAAAAGAAGAAATTTCTCCATGAAGCAAGGAAGCAATATTGGGATGACCCTAATCTGTATAAACTTTGTGCTGATACGGTCATTAGGAGGTGCATTACAGAAGATGAGGTAGCATCGGTGATTGCTCATTGTCATGATTTGCCTACAGGAGGCCATACCGGTGCCACTAAGACTGCTGCAAAAATCCTTCACTGTGGTTTCTATTGGCCTACATTGTTCAAGGATGTTCATGAGTATGTGAAATCGTGTGATCGTTGTCAGCATACTGGAAACCTCACTAGGCGGTCTGAAATGCCTTTGAATAACATTCTTGAGGTGGAGTTGTTTGATGTTTGGGGTGTCGATTTTATGGGACCGTTTCCTTCTTCTTAGGGGAACAAGTACATCTTGGTCGCCGTAGACTATGTCTCCAAGTGGGTGGAAGCCATTGCCACCCCCACTAATGATGCTAGAGTAGTAGCTCGGTTCTTCAAGAGAGTTATTTTCCCTCGTTTTGGGACACCCCGTGTATTGATTAGCGATTGAGGGTCACATTTTATAGAAGAGAAGTTCGAGTCTATGTTGAAAAAGTATGGTGTGCATCATCGTGTAGGTTTGTCATATCACCCCCAAACTAGTGGGCAAGTAGAGATCTCTAACCGTGAAATCAAGTCCATCCTAGAGAAAACGGTTGCAAGATTAAGGGAAGATTGGTCTAACAAGTTGGATGATGCTTTATGGGCGTACCAGACTGCTTTCAAGACTCCCATTGGTACCACTCCCTATAGATTGGTGTACGGAAAAGCTTGCCATCTCCCCGTTGAACTTGAGCATCGCGCTTATTGGGCTATCAAGGCCCTCAACTTTGATTCGCATGCTTCGGGAGAAAATAGAATGTTACAACTTGCAGAGTTAGATGAGCTTCGCCTTGATGCATACGAAAATTCTAAGTTATACAAGGAGAGAACCAAGAGGTGGCATGACAAGCACATCCAAAGGCGTGAATTCAAGGAAGGAGAACTAGTCCTATTGTTCAACTCCCGTCTCAAGCTATTTCCGGAAAAACTCAAATCCAGGTGGTTTGGACCATTCCACGTCACCAAGGTCTTCCCCTATGGTTCTGTAGAAGTTTGGAGCGAGGGGAGCGGTACATTCAAGGTGAATGGGCAAAGGTTGAAACATTACCGAGCTGGAATACCCGTTCAAGGGAATCAGGTTTATAACCTTTTCCTTCCTTCTTCCTACTGAGTTGTTGAAGAAGTCTAGCTATAGACTATAAATAAAGCGCTTCTTGGGAGGCAACCCAAGTTTATGATTTATAAAAAAAAAAAAATATTTAAAATAAAATAAAATTCTGGAAGTTAGAAAAACCCGGTCGGGTTTCCTTGAAGACCCGGTCGGGCCCTCGTACGATGCATTTTCATACAGCTAGGTCAACTAAAAACCCGGTCGGGTTTAGAGCAAACCAGGTTGGGTCCGTGAGGAAACAAAAAACAAAGATTCTGAATTTCAGAAAACCCGGTCGGGTTTAGAGGGATACCCAAACGGGTCTTCGAACGACCGTTTTTAAATCCCTTCTTCCCTTCTCTTCTCCTCCACTTTCCTCCATAACCATTCTCAAAGCTTTCTCTCTCTAAATTTCACCATTTTCCCTCTCTACAAAATCTCCATCAAAATCACACCATTCTCTTCCCCTTCCTCTCTTCTTCAACATCCATCCTTCAATTTTCACTCAAAACCCTAACTTTTTCTCTCCTCCATAAAAACTCCATTTTCTTTCAAATTCAAGGATGTCAAAGAGGCAAAGGTCTACAACTCGTGGAGCATCATCTTCTCGCAGAGGAAGCCGTCGACCACCAATTCCTTCCGACCCGAAGTACCCCGACATCATCTTTCAAGATGCACATAAACATAAAAAGTTTCTTCAGGTTAAGGTACGTGTTATTCTTCCCTCACGTTTTTTCTGTCATGCATCTTTAAGAGAACTTGGAATCTATAATGCTATGTCAAATTTGTGTGCTGCACTGAATTTCACTACTATGTTCAACATGTATTATAATTCTCACCCTACATTAGTTTATGAATTCTTAAGTTCTTGTGAGGAAGCAGTATTCAATGGTGTGCATGACATGTCCTTTCGTTTGTTCAATGTTGATCGATTTTTATCTTGGGCTGAACTTAGAGCACTCTTTGGGCTAGATCCTGATTGGGGACTTTTGAAGGGTGCTTCGGGTCAATCTGCTTATGTAATTTGGAGAAAAATAACCGGAAAGCAGGACTTTGACCCAAAGCATCTAACAATTGCGAATGTGCAACATCCGGTATTAAGAATTTTCCTGAAATTTCTATCTACCACTTTGTTTGCCCGGCATGATCATAGTGCATCTAGGTTAAATCATATTGCATTTTTGGCTCACGCTCTTAGGAGCAACACCGATCCTCACCATGCACTTCCTATGCGAATGGTGAAACATTTGACCGTATTGAACTCACGGCCTATTAAGTCGAAACTTTTAATTTGTGGTATTGTCACTTACATTGCTGCCTATTTTGGTTTGTAGACTCTGATGAGAGGCACCCTAATGCCTTGCTCACAACCGGCTTCCTCAAGCATGCCAACTATATTCCGGACCAAATCGATCCTTTTCTTTGGCATGTTGGGAGGAGAACAATTGTTTTACCATCAAGGAACCTTCCCCGCCTTTCCCCTGATTTGCCTCACTACTTGTTATTCCCTCCTGCTGGGTTTGTGGTTGAGGAGGAATATGATCATTTAGCACAAGAAGATCATGAGGAAGAGGAAGACATTCATGACTTCCATCCACCTCACGACCCTCCACTCCATCCGAGTATTCCTCCTATCCCCAATTCTTACAACCACTTCCAACGCGCTGTCATGACCCAATTTTCTCACATGAACACCCGGCTAGATGACGTTTCTCAGCATATGGCTCAGTTAGAGCTTGACCAACGTCGAGCTCTTGAGCCTATTTACGGCCAATTCAATCAAACCGGTGTATTTCCTCAAGGGTTTCCTGAACACGTTTCTTGGTTTGACCCTACTAGATGGGACGGTCCTTCTGGTTCTGGAGGTGGTGGTTCGGGCAGTGATCATTTATTTGATCTTGTGCCAAACACTGAAGACCGTGCTTGGACTGGCTTGGGGGGGGGGGGGGGGGGGGGATAATCACTTCTCATTCACTCACTCACTCATGCATCTGTATAGTTCTATCATTTTCAGCATATAGAGTTAGGTTTTATTTCTTGAAAAAAAAATGTGTTATGGCTTGATGAGAACTGTTGGAATCTCTTGTATATGAGTAACAGTGTCCTTTTCCCTAAAATGAATTTTGCAAAATGTTTTAACTGGTATTTTGGCATGTGATACTGTTATTTGGATGTCAGAGGCAAACCGCAGCCACTCCTAATTTGAGAACCAGTTAAGTGGCATTTAATTACCTCATGAGCATGAGTAGGTTAGCTGGTGAGTAAACCTAATCAAATGTATGTGCATTATCTGCTAGGATGCCCATTAGGGACTAGACTAATCTTGAATTTGTTTTACTCCTTCTAGAATTTGACTAGATGTACCTTGTTGAAAATGATTTTCAAGCTTAGATGTTACTTGAAACCACATGGACTAAAAAGCCACCTTGCACTACTTGACTTTAGGTTTTTGCCCTCTTGAGCTTGAGCCTATTTTCTTTCAACCCGCATTTCTAAAGCTCCACGATCCCAAAATTTCCCCCTCTACACCTTAGGGAGTGAATTGGTTATTTGAGTTTGATGTTGGTTGTTGGTGTGGTTACCTGTCCATAACTGTAAAATCTCGAGTTTCTTTTGATTTCCTCTGTATATAGATACCCCCAAGTATTATTTCTTTTAAAAAAAAAGAAGAAAAAGAATGTGATTTTTGTTTGTAGTTATAAATTCAATTAAAAGGGGTTATATCTTATTCTTCTAGAAGCTCGAAATTTCATTGGTTAAGTTCATTTACGATTGACTGTATGATGTTCATGCTCGAAGTGTGCGTAGTTGCGAGAAAAGAGTTTTCACTCCCTATTGTCCCTACTAGGTCTCATATTTTTAGCACGACCAATAACCTTAGCCAACGTTACTCCCATTATTAGCCTGATTTGATTCTCTTGGTAGTTGAAGTCTAGTTCGAAGGAGAAGGATAACAAAGTTAAAGTGAAAGTCTATAGAATGTTGTTTGCATTGAAGAGATCTTTTTGTCCTTCTAAACACACGAGTGTGAGAGTTAGGAGGGAAACACTGCTGGGGAATGGAAGTAGTCAATTTTACTACTTTGGTGTGTGCAATGAGTCTTAAACTCATCAACGATGGAGTGGTGAGTTGCCCCGTGAGTACCTCCTCATTTGATTTATGATGTGTTTACGATGGCCTTAACTGGTTACCTTTTGGATGAATCGTGAAAGCCTGATTGCGCTATGATATTCCGGATTGATGTTGAGTGCGCCTAAATGCCGAGTCGTTTGAAATTGCTTTTAAATGAATTTCGAAAACTTTTGGGGAAGAACTTTGTTGACCTATATGATCTCCGCTTTTCTTTGATGGTCCATTTGCTTGGAGACTAGCAAGGGTTTGGCTTGGGGAGTTTGATGTATGCACTTTATACTATATTTTTATGCTCCTTTCCCTTGCATTTTATAGCATTCTGATGTGTGATTTCGCATTTTCCATGTGGTTTTACGCTTGGTTGGAGTTTTTGTGTGTCTTTGATTATTTCAGGTCATTTTACTCCACTCTTGTATTGGAAACGGATCACTTCTGAGCATTAGGATGCATGCTTCGAGATTTGGTAGAGTTCGAGACCGTACTACGGCACTTTTGTGAGCTCACGAGTCCATTCGAATATGCTTTTAGTCCTGTTGGGTCTCGTTTGCACTTTTGCCGCGTTCTAATGAAGAAAAGTAAGCACAAGATGATGGGCCCGGGCGGGTATTTTCATACCCGGGCGATTTCAAGTAAGAGACAGGAATGTAAGCATCCAAGCCCAGGACCCGGTCGGGTATACTCTAAACCCAGTCGGGTCTGTCATTAATCATTTGTAAAACTCTCAGCACATGGACTCGGTCCGGTCTTGATTAAACCCAGTCGGGTCCTGCGATTTTTTCTCTCTGGAAAACTATCAGCACACGGACCCGGTTCGGTCTTCCAGAAACCCGGTCCGGTCCTGCTTTAATAACTGTTTTCCGCACGGTTTTTATTAAATGATGAGGAATGTAACCAAAAAAACCAGGCAACATTTTATCTGTTTTTAGATACTTTTAATTCTTCACTTTTGGGAGAAAAACTTTGTAACTTTCAATTACTTTCGTTCATCCTTTGGTATTCAACTTCAAGTATTATTTGTTTATCCTTTCTTTGTTATTACTTTGAATAATATTTTCTTTAATTAATTCTTGTTTTGTTGCATTTGATATGTGTGAGTAGTCTCTTAATCTAGGGTTAGATGGAACCCTAGCCATGATGTTGATGATGAAATATTGAATCCCAATCCCTTTTGTTATGCATAATTCTTGTTCATGCTTGGTTTCTTATGCTAGTTAACTCATATTTTTTCAATAAAAGTTTTGGAAATTGTGGTTAACAATTCATTCAATCGCTAACGAAAGTTAGAGTTGAATGAGTTGCCTTTTAGATCAAGGGCTTGATAATCTTCATGAAAATAGATAGATTTGATTGTTGGATCTTATAGAATACTATGCTCAATGTCATTACTATACTTGATTCCATAAAAATATAATTGATAGTATGGTAGTGAAGTTAATAGTCTTCGAAAGGAGTTATTAGTATCTTTAATAGTGTATTCGTCCTATTGAACTTGGTTATGATTGTTGTAGGGGTAGTAGGATCTCATTGTCATCATATAATGCTAGTGGGGAAATTTATCCTTAGATGTTTTAGTATCATTGATTTACCTTGCTAATTTAATTGTTTGTACTCTAGTCATTTAGTTAGTTTAGATATATATTCTCTAAAATTGTGTGTTACTTAGGATCAATTGGTAGCCAGAAAATAATCATTTACAACATTGTTCCATGTGGATTCGACCCTAACTGCTGCTATACTAGTTGTATATTAGGATTTGTTTGGTAGTACATAAACGACCTATCACCTATCGCTATCATTAAGGAATATAAATACTTTGATACGAGAGAGGGTATCTATTAAACACTTGTGTTTATCATTTCTTTGCATTGTTTGTGCTGTGTGGCTTTGTTGGATTTGTTTTTAGACTTTTTCTTGTTTTCTATATTTACTTGTTCGTATTAACAACAACTGGTATCAGAGCATGGTAAGGATCCTCGATTTTCGTAAAATTGTATATTTGGTGGAAGGGAAGACAAGTGAAGGTAAGACGTTTTACTTCACAATATTTGATAGTAGAATGAACTTACTTCAAATGAGATAATACGTAATTCTCTCATAGTATGCATCTTTAAAAACAAATGAAATCACACATAATAAAGCTTACCTTTTTTATGATAACTCCAATAGATTCAAGCTGACAATTATTGTATCTTCCA
Source organism: Amaranthus tricolor (assembly GCF_026212465.1). NCBI lineage: Eukaryota > Viridiplantae > Streptophyta > Magnoliopsida > Caryophyllales > Amaranthaceae > Amaranthus > Amaranthus tricolor. The sequence goes on along the minus strand of NC_080049.1, from coordinate 2,442,410 downwards.
AAAACTCCAAAAATAAAGCTGTTAGGTATGAGTGGTGATGAAAATGAATTTAAACTATCAACATCTCGTTGTCGTCCAAATGGTCCGTATCCCTTCGGACAAATATTAGTATGTAGCATAAGAGTGGCAACATTGCGATTCTTCTCGTCATATTTTCCACTGATTTTTATCAAGTACTCACCATTCTTTAGTACAATTATCTATTCACAATGGAGAAAATGTTAAAAGGAAATCAAATAACATATCATCATCACTATACCTAATGTAACTCGTTCATAGAAATTATAATCATGGTATGTAAAAGGATAAAAGACGAAATATCATACCCATAAAAAATAATACGACCAAATAATCCATTGGTCAAGAATAAATTAAACAACACAAAATCAAGTGATTGTATCATGGATACTTGGGTGTAATTGTATTTACCTCAGATTCTTTTCCACCGTTTCCACTAAAATTGATCTTTAGGGTCTTATTCATGCTTCTTTTATCAATCACAAACCCGATTGGATTAACATCTTCTACATAAGTTATTATTACCTCTCTGATGACTTCACTATCTTCAACCACTAATCTATAATTTGGTGGTAATTGTGAACCATAAGGCCCATACCGCTCCGTTTCTTTTTTCTGTCAAAGAAAATTAACAAACCACTAATTATAGCAATCACATTAATATGTCATATGTAATTCTTCATATTAAATATATATAGGGAAGGAATCTAATAAGAAGGTTATTGAAAATGAGAATGATAAAAAGGACTTCACATTCTTAATTTCACTAAAATAAAAAAAAAAACTATGGTCATGATTGAGCCAAAAACATATAATTGTAAAAGTAACTATATTACACAGAAAAGTAACTATGACATAAATTTTTAGAATGTTCTTACTTTATAACATAGTATCTTTTTTTGTATATATAGTAACAAAACAAAATCAAACAAAAATCTTTCTCATCTTTTGTATTTTAAAATAGTTCTTATTTGATCATATATATATATATATATATATATATATATATATATATATATATATATATAAAAGTTATATTCCGTTCTTTTAATTTTGTTATATTAAGCAAATCGATAGAAATGAAGTTTTTTTATATGGTTTAGTAAATTCAATGAGACAAATGAAATATTAGTAATAAAATCTAACCTTTTGTGTGAGAATTCCAATGGATTCTAAAAATTTACTGCTCCTTCCATAAAACCCTACTATACGATTGTCAATTGACACTGGCGATGAAAATTCATTAGCATTTACAATGTCTCGCCCTTCTCCATATTCTCCATATCCCTTTGAACATAAATTGGTGTATACTTTCAAAAAGGCAATGTTTTCTTGGTTCCGACTTGCATTGTACCCATATTTCCCACTAATTCTTGTTATATACTCTCCATCTTGTAGCTCAATCTAATAATAAAGTTAAAATAACAAAATTTCAAAAATTGTAAAAGGCAAAATCATAAAATAAAATTTAGCAAATATATAAACTCTCCATCCGACAGATATATTCACACACACACACACACATATATATATATATATATATATATATGTAGAAATTAATGGTACACACTCGGAAAATTGTGTGTTGTATTGAGTACTCCGTCTCTATATATAATACAATGAAAGTTAATTTAGGCAAAAGATAATTTAGGAAATGTTCCTAAAATATCGTAACCAAATAAGTGAATATTCCTAAATTAGCTTAGCCCCATCATATGCAATATTTACACAATAATATCGCAATATTTACACAATAATATCGCAATAATATATATATATATATATATATATATATATATATATATATGTATGTATGAAAAGGCGAAATATATATTTTAGATGAAGGTATGGTAATAATTTTGATGTCATATTCACCTGTGTAAAATTTCCGCCATCGCCACCGAACACTTCAGTTGTAAAACGTTCACCATCTCGCTTAGCAATCTCGAAACTTATTGCATCAACAATGTACCCACATCTTATTAGTACTTTAGTAATACGTTCATCTTCTCCAAGCAGAAAGATGTAGTTTTCTATTAAATTAGAACCATAAGGACCGTGCGATTCAATCGATTGGTCCTTTGAAATATGAATGAATCAATATAGATAATAATAACAAATTATACTAATTGCTATCATTAATGATCGACAACTAAGATAATTATTACGTCCTCCGTTTCATTTTGTACATCTCAAATAAAATCTTTGAATTTTATGTTAAATTTTAACTACGAATTAATTTAAATCAATATGAAGAATATATTTCTAAGTAATTAGGGTTATATATGGGTTAAAACAAGAGAGACAATGGCCTAGCTGCTACACATAAATAATAGCTTTTCATAAAAAAAAAACTAACCTTTTGTAAGAAAACCCCTATGGATTCGAGGAAATTATGATGTCTTGCAAAGAATCCTACAATATGATGGTCAATTAATGTTGGTGATGAAAAATTAGAAGTATTTTTCATGTTAGATCCTTCTCCAAATGGTCCATATCCCATTAAACATAAATTAGTATGTATTATCAATGAGAAGATCCCTTCTTGGTTTCGACCTTCATCACAGCCATATTTACCACTTATCCTTGTTACGTACTCACCATCTTGTAGCAAAATCTAATAGACACACGCATAAAAAGTGAAAACGCAAAAATGTAACATATTAAAGGCCAAGTGAGCCAAAAAAAATATACTCCCTCCGAACCATTATAATAGTCCCATTTGCTTGGGCACAGTTATTAAGGATGATGTGTGGTCTATTAAAAAGGGTAAATAGTAAAGGGTAAGTAGTGAAGGATAAGTAGTGAAGGGTAGTTGGGTAAGTAAGGTATATGGGGGTATATTCGTAATTAATTGTGTGAACTAAGGATATTTAGGTAAAAAAAGATTGACAAAAATAGAAATGAGACAACTAAAAAGACTTTGCCAAATAAGAAAATGAGACTATTATAATGGTTCGGAGGGAGTATAAATTAAAACATGTAATTCAGACTTTATATCGACCTTAGATTCTTTTCCGCCTCTTCCGCCAAACTCTTTAGTGGTTATGTTCCCGTCTCGCTTAACTATTTTAAACCCAATTGCGTCAACAATGTTTCCATGCCTTATTATTAACTCGAGAATACGCTGACCTTCGTCAAGTAGCAAACGATCATCATTTTTGGGCAATGTTGAACCATAAGGTCCGTAGGGTTCAATTGCGTGTACCTATGAAAATTAACCTAATTGTAAACAACAATTATAGATAACAATTTATATTAAAACAACATACAATTATAGATAAAAATTATTTGCATCAAGGTATACACCATAAATAATATATTTTGCGTGATTATGAGGACATTTTATATAGCTAGTAATTCTTTCACTATGCGTTAAAGATTTGATGGTAGAGAGAAAATACATTTAACACTAATTATACTTTTGTGGTACATTTGACACTGTTTGGTCGTAGCTATTAAATAATGAGAATGGTAATAGAAAACTAGTATAATTTTAGTAGGAAAATTTTGGCCCATTTCTGAAATAGGGGCCCTTATGGCCCTTTCAAATGTTATTAAGCAAAGTAAAATTTCAATGTCAAATATGTAAGAGATGAAAGAGTTTCCATTTGTTTTTGAGAAAAAAGCGTATAAATTTTTCTCATTGAATTTACATGTCTGACAATTAATACCTTTGCCAATAATATCTCACCACTACTCTTAATTCTTTAACTTTTTATTTTTTTAATAATTAAATTACAACCTATCGAATTTTTAAAATTTGGGCCATGGGTCATTGCCCCACCTGCTCTGGCTAGATATGGGCCTAGAAAAATCTCTTGACAAGTTAAATAGACATGCTTGTTCTACTCCAATCATCTCATTTTTATTACAAAATTTATTTGAATACATTACCATATGAAAATGTAGTATTAATTGGTAATAGAAAATTGTGAACAAAATTATTTTTTATGATCAAAGTTTCATTGCCATAGAAATAATATGATACCTTTCATAAAAATTAACTCTACAAATTATTCTCATTACCATTATTTAATAGCAACAACTAAAAATAACGTATAAGTCATTTTGAAATTACCATCTTTTAGTTTCAACAATCAAACTGACCAGGACATTAAAAAAGCTCTAAAGCTCTTATAAAATTTTGCTTAGTATTAGTTTCTATTGAACGTCAAATAATTAGATTCAACCTTAGTGCTTACATGTTAATTTAGAATGATCAAATGCATATATTTCCTTATGCGCGCAGATTTTCATTTATTTTTTCTTCTTAAAATTTTTCCACTTTGAAAAAAAAAATATAAATTAGATTTTTAAAGTATATAATGACAATAAAATATATTTATGTGATATTTTGTTAAATTCCTATTGATATGTAAAGTTTTCTAATACACAATTTTAAAGTTTTTTAATATACAATTTTAATATACACTATGATTGATGCGTACTTATGGATCATATAGAGACTCTAAATTTATTTTGAAATGTGTGCAAAACGTAAGTGCATAAAAAAACAAAAAGTATAAAAATTTTATGTACACAAAACGAGAATTATAATCTAACCTTTTTCAAGAGAATCCCTATGGATTGGAGAACATTATTGTGCCTTCCAAAAAATCCTACAATTTGGCTATCAAATAATATTGGTGATGAAAAGTCCGAAGCAGTTTCAACTTCAAACCCTTTTCCATATGGTCCGTATCCCTTCAAACATAAATTAGTGTGTATCTTTAGTGCGGCGATTTCATCTTGGTTGCGGCTTCTATCATAGGCATATTTTCCACTAATTCTTGTCATATACTCACCTTCTTGTAGCACAATCTGAGTTATCAAAGGCAAATAAAATCAACAAAGTAATGTTCGGAAACACGTAGTTTAAAGTCGTCATCATCATCCTACCCAGTGTAATCCGCTCATAGAAAAACTATGGATAGGGTCTGGGAAGGGAAATACGGCGGCAACTCATACCCATAAAGAAGAGTGCGACCAAAAAAGTCCCCCGACTTGAGACGATAAAGAGACGTAACTACACGAGAAAGATAACTTGAATGCCAGTAAATAAATAAAAGTAGAACCAACTACAAAAAAAAACCAAAAACTAATAATAATAGAAACGAGATAAACAAGAGGGTAAAAACACGAAACGGTAAACTAAGAGGACATTAGTAGTTTAAAACATCAAAAGGTAAACTAAGAGGGCACGAACACCAAAACATAGTTTGGAGTTTAGATTATATATTAACCTCGTCTAGTTCTCCACCCTCACCACCAAACAACCTTGGAGAGTTATCACTCTCGTCTGGCTTAGCTATCACGAACCCAATTGCATCAACAATGTCACCATGTCTAATTATTACTTTAGTGATACGTTCACCATCTCCAAGAGACCAATCATAGGTTTCCTTCAATGTAGATCCATAAGCCCCGTGGGACTGAATTGTTTGCTTCTATAAAACCATACATTGCACGAAAGTTAGCATGAAAATATATAAATATAATGTTTAGAAAATAATCATGCCTTATTATTATTACTTTAGAGATACATTCACTTAAGTCAATGAAGTAAAGAGAAAAGAGCAAAAGCAACATTACCATAAACACGGATGCAGATCTGCAGCTGAAACTCTCAACTATCAAGCTAGGCCACTGAGAATTCTCTGTTTTTTAAGATTCTGTTTTTGCTGTATTTAAGTGAGTTCCATGTGAGTAGCATTTAATAGACTAACAGAGAAATTGCTAATATACCATGTGTCATGATACTGGTGTATCCCGCCACCATTAATACACATATAAAATATATTTGTTACATGTGAGTTGATGCCTCGCACCACTTCTTAATATCTACAGAAATTTTACGTGGTAGTATCGAATTTTAATAAAATAATAATGGTAGTATATTTGTAATATTTTTCTACATGATCGCATTCAGTTTATGTCTTATCTAATCAGGTAGCAGTTTTCGTGAAATTCTTGTCAATTTTCGTGTAATTTCCCATTTTGACGTTTTTACCTTTATTAAGTGTTGATTCTTATTTTTACAATTTGCCCTAAATATTTGAGAACGTTGATAAATTAAACAGTGAATTAAACGTCAAAATGGTGAATTAAACATTTGAAAGTATAAAAATGGTTTAGAGCAAATTATAAATACAACAACGAACACTTAATGAGGGTAGATTAAAGCTTGTTAATTAAAGGTTAAATTAATACAAGAAAATTAAATATTAAAGAAAACTTACAATTCTCAAAGGAAGATTAATCTAGTGCTTAAACGAAATACTTAATGAAAAGCAAAATTAAAGAGATGAACTAAAGAAAATAGCAAAAGTAATGAAAAGGAGGTTGAACCCTAATATCAGCTTTTTAAAGCTATTAATAATAAATTAGAATTAACCTAGAAATTTAAAGAAAAATCGCCGTAAAAAGAGCACGTGCATCCTGGTTGACCTGCCTTCGAGTCGACTTCCACAGAAGGCCACCAAACGCCGACTCGGCTTTAACTTTTGGAAATATCATCTTTGTGTCAGCACTGAATATACCAAGTTTGCGGCCATAATTCTCCCCCTTCAGCCGACTCGTTTTTTCTTCTAGAAAAATTCCTCTTTTCTTCCGAATTTCGCCAAGTTGTCGAAGCTTAAGAACATACCTCAACCGACTCAACTTATCAGGTTGGACTTAATTTCAATTAGTAAACTTGATCTTTAGCTCTCTTGCTTGACTATATTAACATGGCTTGGTATTTTTAACGGTTTGATCCTTTCTTGATGTCCTGTAAGCACAACTAACCATGTATTTCACAAAAGCAACTCAAATGTGTCATAATTAACTCACTTTCTAACGAATTGACTATAAAATACCAATTGAAGCAAATAAACTAAAAACAACCCTAAATCACCACTAAAGAACCGAAAAGGAGCATATAAATAAGTACCATAACTTCAAATAATTGTACTTATCAATTCCTGACCCAACAACGCCATCTTCTTTCATTTTTATTTTTCTATAACCTCGACTAAATTAAAAGGTTGTCTTATTTATTATTGAGCCACCCATCCAAGAATCGCATAAGACTTGTTAAAGCAAGTACCAATAATCTTAATGATGACGTTAACTTTGAACATATAGTCGAACATGCTTTGTCTTGTACTTTAGAGAGGGTCGATAAAGATGTGTCGAATATGGGTGATTTAAAGTTTGGAACGATTGATAAGAGTTGCTTGATCAAAGCAACAAATAAAGAAGCAGACTGTGAGTGGCTCGACCAACCGCTCGATCGAGTAAAGTATGGCTCGACCAGTCGAGCGGTGTTGGCTCGGTCGAGCAAGGTGTGCAGAACAGGTCAGTAGCTTTACTGGAAGCTTGTTCGACCAAGCGAGGTAGTGGCTCGGTCGAGCGGAAGTTCAGCAAACTACATTGGATCCTGTTTTCGGTCAGAATGTGAATTGACTATGCAATTATGTGGTGCATTACTCTATTGTTTATTGTAATGTTTATTGTCATGGTTAATTAGGATGTTATTGTGAGTTTATGGTGCTTTATGAGGGAATACTAAGAGTGATGAATATCTTGCCTATAAATAGGATTCATCACTCATAGTAACATTCACCACAAAACACACATATTGTTGAGAGGGCTATTGCATTGTTAGAAGCTTGAGAGTGTTCTTACTTTGCTTTAGTATTTTTGGTCTTGAGAGATTGTTCTCAAGATAAGGGAGGTTTATTATACTTGTAATTGTTTAATTCATTATAATAAACTATATTTGAGGGGGAGGTATTCAAGATACCTCATAAACACTTGTATTCATCTTTTACATTATTTTTTTCATTTGTTTTTCATTGTTGAACCTCTTTGAGGCTTTCGTTTTCAAGACTTATTGGCTTAGTGCTGTTTTTGGTTTGTTTCCTCAAATTTCCATGTATTTCGTCAGTATAAAATTCTTACAATATCAATATTATGACATATAAAATAATAAATTTTAAAAATAAATAAATAATTAAATCTTTAACTTCTTGTTAAGGAACCAACTCTACCAAAAGTTCAACGTGATGGTTGAGGTCTCAGTATATGTTATATACTCTAACACACCCCATATATGAAATTCCTTTGGGCTAAAAGGGTAGATGCAACACAGGACCTCTTCATATTTAGCACTAAACATTCCACTTTAAACTAGGAATGGTTAAGATTCAAACTCGTGACCTCATCTCACGCTGGCTCCTTGACATGTAGGACTGTAGCTTGAGCACATAATAATAATCGATGTTTTTATTTATCATACAACATGTACAAAATTAACACATTCCGCCAACTTATTTGACAATTGTTAAATGCAGATGTGGAACTTTTTGATGTGGAACAATATTTAGTTCCTTTAGCTTCTGTCCATGAGAGCTATAAAAATATAATTCAAAGAGAAGAAGAGTGTTAATTCTCGACGTGGAGAGAGAATGATAAATTCATTGTGAGAAGTGACGGGAGAGAGAAGAAGAGTTTTGGAGAAAACTTTTTGAGTAAGGGTCCTACTGGAGGGAAAACGAAGGAGAAATATTATCAAGAGAAAGGTAAGTCTCAGGGGAGAAATGACTATAGTAACAAAGAGTTTTACTATTATAAAAAAAAAGGGGAATATTAAAATCATGTGTAATTACCTCAAGAGAAAGAGAAATATATTAAGAATAATGGAAAAAGGGATGTTGAGATTAAGAGGGAGGTTGCTGTAGGTTTTTGTGACGAGTACTTTGTAGATGGAGTAATGGATTATGGTAAGGAATGATTAATGGCCTCTGATTGCTCATTACACATTTGATGTAAAAACGAAAAATTTATAAAAACTTTCTATGTGTGATAGAGACCTTATCGTACTTCACCAAATAATGAGAGGGAAAAGTGAAAGGTATTGGTGAGATTGATGTTGTGACAAATGATAGTGTCAAGAGGAGACTTGATGAGGTTAGATATATGCCTAAATTTTAAGAGGAATCTTATTTTATTGGGTAGATTGAAAGCAAAGAGATTATCTTTATGTAATAGCCTTATTTTTAAGTCCCTTTTGATCTTAGCTTAAACAAATTTGAGTATAGTGCTTGTAATCAATCTATTTATTTATCCTTAAGTGTCAAATATAATGAGAGTTTAATTTTTTCTAAAAGACTTTTAAGTTAGAATAAACTAAGTCTTGTTTTGCTAAATGTTATTATTATAATAAAGTAAAGATTTCCAATGTACTTAGTTTTATTAAAGTTTATTTGATTTACTAAAATAACATAAATTTCCTTCTAAACTTGGTTGATTTGATAAACATATTACTTTGGTTTCTTATTATAAAACTTTATAGTATTTGCAAATAATTTCATAAATTATGTTAACAAAAGCTTATTTTAAGTGATTTAATAAAAGTAGTTATATTTGAATATAAAGAAAATATATTTATCTAATTAGAATATATTATGAAAAAAAAGTTTTTATAATGATATTAAAGTCTTTTTTGTATTTAAGAATAAGTTTTGGTTATGGTTTTGTATTAGTTTTAAAGAAAATATATCATTTCCTAAAAACAAGGATTTCAGAATTTTGTTTGAACCTATTAGGTGACTTCTAAAATTATTTTAAGTAAATAAGTATATTTTGACCCCATCTTTTACCATATCATCCACATGCATGTTATGGAAGATATCAAACCATTAGAACTGAAAATGAGAAACGAGAACCGAAGAACTTAAAATCAAGTTTTGAAATGTATTTGCATATCTTGTGAATATATTATAATTGTCATAGTATTACATTGTTGTGGAGTTTGTAATTGGCGTTAAGCGCTGATTCCGATTCAAACAGCTGTCATCCGTATCATGGATGACAATATTTTGCAGGAAGGTTTAGCTTCAAGTTTCGATTCAGGTCGCAATATTTATTTTCTTTATCAAGGATTGAGTTGCAATTTATTTTACTTATTGGTGACTTTGATAATCATGGTGTTTTTATGCTTTTATTATGCTTTGAGAAAAGAAAATTGTGTTATTCTCTCAATTGTAATATTTTAAATTTATGGTTTTAAACGATTTTAATTTTGATAGATTTTAGCAGTTTGAAATTTAAGAATTTCGCATTATTTATTATAAACATAATTATTAGTGTGAATTATATACCGGGACCGCTGCGCCTGCTACACTTTAAATGCCAATGATGGGTGTATAAAAGTCATTAAGGCGAGTGTGGTGCTCATGAGAGAAAGATAGAGTGAGGGCAACTTGTATATGCTATAAGTTAGTGGTGGTTGCCTAAGCCACAAGTTTGATGATAATGTTTATTAGTTAGCCAAAACGGTGATATTCGTTGATGATGGGAGATTTGATCTTGGGGGAAAGAGTCGTTACACAAAGAACTATATACCAAATCACCTAGTAGAGAACATTATTTTTGATCACCTTATTGTTTACACAATGGAATACGCATTAAAGGGTAGTAATGAGTGTGAATTAGGGTATGAACAATTGAGGTTTAGGTCATTGGATGAAGCAAGAAAAAGGAGTCCATCTAAGGGGCCTATATTGGCTTTAGAAGTTAATAGAGGCTAATACAATAGGGATAAATAGGATTTGAGACCTCTATTGTGTCTTCTTGTATTAGCATGTGTGGTTTCAATTAAAGTGGAAACATTGACCTTTAAAGTGTGTTTTCAAACCTTGTGAGAGTTATTTCAATGTTGTATTGTTAAATGCTTTATGAAATATAATCTATTTTGAGAGAGAGAGAGGTGTCTAAGATCATTATACTCTTGCTTGGGTTTGTTTTTCATTGCTCTATTGATTATGCTATAATTTTTCTCTTGTATTTTCTTCTTTCTCTAACTTTTGTAATGTCATAAACACTTCATTTCATAAGAGATGACAAATAAATCTTATCATCACACATTTCATGGGCAACACTTTGACAAAATATTTTATACTTTATGATTCAAGTCACGAAAATAAATTTGTCAATAATCAATACATAAAATATGATAAGAGAAGTATATCTTACAATTTAAACACTAAATTTAGAAATATATTATTAAAACCTTTATTTAATATATAATTTGAATTTGATCATTTAAAGGAGTTGAGTCTTTAACATGGAATGAGGTACTTCAGATTCTTATGTTTTATGAAGGAGTTTACTTACAAAAATACAACAAAATTAATAGCAAAATCTATGGTCGGTGGTAAGTGTCATTACAATCCACATAAGTTCTAAAATCCCTTAACTTTGTAGCATACGAGATTATATATAAGGGTTGTCTCAGTTGCATTTGAAACAGTTATTGCATCCTCTGCTTGAACAAAATTTTCCCTGAAATTACGAATCAACTAAATCAGCTTATTCATTAGTAACTACTACAATTCTAATTCATACAACAATTTAGAATAAATTTACCAAAGGAAATACATATCATATTAGCAGGGTACGAATCAAGAATATTTAAATTTTTAAACCCTCCAAAGATATAGGAGTAAAACAACATTTACAATAAAACCAAATGTAAAAACCCTACATATCTTTACACCTAAAACAACTCTGGACATCTAAGTAAAAAATTTTGTGGTAATTGATATAGTATATATTACATATCTTTAGCATCCTACCATCATCTTAAGTTGAAAGTTGAGGCTCCAATATGCTATATACATCATGGTTTTCATAGAGAGCCATTTGAGGTAAGAAGTATGAATGCAACCGAAGTCACCCTCATACTTGACGTTAATAACTCCACTTGAAAGGAGGGGTAGATGTGCTTCAAGTCTATTACATAGGCTCTGATGCCATATTAAGTGTATATAACATATGTTAGGGCACAACCATCAACTTAAATTTTTAGTTAAGCTAGAACTTCAACGTGGTATCAGAAGTTAGCATGACAAAAGATCATGAGTTTAAATCTCATTTACCCCTCATTTCATGTTGAATATTTGAATTCAGGTAAGAGAGTGCATGTGTTGTATCCACATATTTAACCAAGAGGGCTCTCGTGAGAAATAGTGTGTTATATAACATGTTTTAGTGCTTCCACCATCAAAACATAAGCTTTGATTTAGTTGATATCTTAACATTAAATACTCTTATATATACAATATTCCATTATTGCAGATAAAATTAATCATCTCCCATTTAGGTTTCCACTTACCCATGATTTTAAATACATTTATACACCAAATGTTTATAATTAACACATGATCATAACAAACATCATATACATCTTCATATAATTAAGACATGATATATAGTGTTTGGCCAATGTCTCCTATATAAATACCATGGTCGAGAATCAGTAATCCCTGTAGCAAAAGCTCGTTTCACAAGATAATGGACTAAGCTCTATATTGAATAATTTTATAGTGGTTGTATTTGTTAGAATTAATATGCAGAAGTTGTAGTGGATTATTGATTTTGGTTAATAAATATTAAAGATGCTAGTATGAAAAATAAAGAGGAGAGTTGATGGCTTTTGTGAAAAAAGGTTTTTTGTATTATGTGGCTTAGTTACAAATGAGAGCATGCAACACACACACACACACACACACACACACACACACACACATATATATATATATATATATATATATATATATATATATATATGGTGCTTCTATGTTGGTGCTTTCACCATCATTATGTTTCTAGTCTTTTCTACAACTTGTAGATAGTTCTAGGCTATTAGCTTTAGGATGTTAGTCTAGATATTTCTAGGATATCATAGATTTTTGTGTACTTTTTTCTAGATACATTACTCCCTAGATTTTTCTAGATTATATTATTTAACACTCCCCCTTAATCTGAAAAATCTTGGACTCCTAGCTGTCTTCTGAATTTGATGAACTTTTCCGTTGGAAGTGCCTTGGTAAATATGTCTGCGAGTTGCTCCCCTGTCTTGCAGAATTGTAGCTCGATCTCTTATTTCTCGACCAATTCTCGAATGAAGTGGTGTCGTATCTCAATATGCTTTGTGCGACTATGGAAGACTGGATTCTTTGTCATGGCTATTGCTGACATATTGTCACAATAGATGGTAGTTGCATCTTCTGTCTTTTGTTGTAGATCTTTTAGGATTCTTCTTAGCCATACTGCTTCACATGCCGCGCTTGTAGCTGATACTTATTCTGCTTCTGATGATGATAATGCTACCGTAGCTTGTTTCTTTGATGACCATGAGATAGACTTGGACCCTAGCTGGAACACGTATCCACTCGTACTTCTTCGATCGTCGATGCTTCCTGTCCAGTCACTATCCGTGTAGCCTATGAGCTTGTAGTCTACTTCGGACTCGTACATTATCCCATAGCTTTTTGTTCCTTTGATATACCTGAGTATCCTCTTGGCTGCTGCTAAGTGAGCTTTGCTTGGCTCACTCATAAACCTTGAGATGATGCTGACTGCATGAACGATGTCTGGTCTTATATTTGTAAGATATATGAGAGATCCGACTAAACTTCGGTAGATTGATGCATCCACCTTTTGTTTTCCATCATTCTTTAAGAGCTTCTCATTTGTAGCCATTGGTGTAGCCATTGGCTTACAATCGCTGATGTTGAATTTTGTGAGAGAAATATTTTACCTGGACTTTGCTTGACTTGCATGCCAAGGAAGTACTTCATAGCTCCGAGGTTTGTCATTTCATATTCTGACATCATTGTCTTTTTGAAGTCTTCTATCATCCTCGGATCGGTGCCTGTGTAGATTAGATCATCTACGTATAGGCATAAGATGAGAAACTTTGGCCCTTGGGTCTTGATATAGAGTGATGACTCATTTGGGCTTTTTGCAAAGCCATTTTGGAGAAGATATCCATCGATTTTGCTGTTCCAGGCCCGAGGGGCTTGCTTGAGCCCATAGAGGGCTTTTCGAAGGCGATACACCTTATCTTCTTTTCCTTTGATTATATATCCTTGAGGTTGTTCGACATATACCTCTTCTTCTAGCTCCCCATTGAGAAATGCTGATTTGACATCTAATTGATAAACTTGCAATTTAAATTGAGCTGCTTGAGCTAGGACCGACCTGATTGTCTCCATACAGACAACCGGAGCATATGTCTCGTTGAAGTTAATTCCTGGTTGCTGTGAGTATCCTTTTGCAACTAGACGAGCTTTGTACTTTTGAATGGAGCCATCTTCATTGTGCTTGATCTTGTAGACCCATCTGAGACCGATCACGTCCTTGTCTTGAGGTTTGTCAACAAGCTCCCATGTGTCGTTCTTTTCTATCATCTTGATCTCCTCGTTCATGGCTTCGATACATCTTTCTTCTTGAGCTGCTTCTTGAAAGTTTTGTGGTTCTTCTGCAAAGAGTACGCCATGATGGTGTGATTGCATTGATAATCTTCCAAGTAGCTTGGTGGACATCGATCTCGTTGTGATCTTCAAACTTGTTGAGCTAGGCTTGAGTGACTTGACTCCAACCTTGAGCTTTGTGATGTAGATGGACTTCTTGGGCTCCTTGATGGTGTTCCTTGATTGGTTGATGATGATGGACTTGCAGATGATTGAGTTGGTGACTGATTTGGATCTTCTCCTTCATCTGGGCTTGGTGGTGGAATGACTTCTACTGGAACTTCAACATCGTTCTCGTTCCATTGCCATTGGGCCTTTTCGTCGAGTATGACATCTCTTGAGATGATCAACTTCTTAGATTCGGGCTGATAGAGACGATATCCTTTTGACTCGTCACTGTATCCAATGAAGATACATTTTTCTCCTTTTCCATCTAGCTTGTCCCGATTCTCCTTCGGAACGTGGGCATATGCAATGCATCCAAAAACTTTGACATGCTCGACCTTTGGTTCCTTTTTTGCCAAGCTTCGTAGGGTGTCATACTCTTCAATGCTTTCGTGGGAGATCTGTTGAGGATGTAAATAGTTGTGTGGACAGCTTCTGCCCAAAAATATTTGGGCAAATTTTTTCCTTGCATCATGCTGCGAGCCATTTCAGCAATTGTACGATTTCTTCTTTCTGCAACGCCATTTTGTTGTGGTGTGCATCTGACTGTGAGCTCCTTTTTGATGCCATGCTCTTTACAAAATTTGTTGAATTCATTACTTGTGAATTCTCACCCACGATCGGTTTGTAGAACCTTTATTGAATGTCCACTTTGTTTTTCTGTGAGGGCTTTGAATTGCATGAAATGGGATAATGCTTCTGATTTTTTCTCCAAGAAATATACCCACATCATGCATGAAAAGTCATCAACGAACAAGAGAAAATATCTTTTTCCGCCAAGAGACGGATTATTGGTAGGGCCCCATACATCTGCATGGACAACTTGTAATGGAGCTCTGGCCCTCCAAGACGAGGTTGGAAATGGCGATCAATGCATTTTGCCATATATACAACCCTCACAAATTTTCTTTTCATTTGTGATTGGTGGTAGCCCAATCACCATTTCTCTATTTTTCAACAGTTTTAGACTTTCGAAATTTAAATGTCCGAATCTTAAATGCCATAAGGTGGATTCATCCATTATTGAACTTAGGGCAATATTAGACTCCGATTGCATTTTAAGTGGGAATATTTTATTAGGAGCCATTTTAGTAGTGGTACTTAATTGCCCCTTTTTCTTGTCATATATGTGGCATTGATTATTATCAAATTTTACCATGTAGGCCTTTTGGACTAATTGTCCCACACTTAACAAATTTTGTGCTAGCCTAGGGACATAAAATATATCGGGGATGAATTTAGAGGAGCCATTTTTTGTTTTAACAACAATTGTTCCTTTTCCGGCAACTACTTGGTTACTCCCATCACCAAGTGTTATTTGTGATTTTATATTTTCATCAAGATTAGCAAATGAACTTTTATTTTCGGTCATGTGGTTGGAGCAACCACTATCGATGTACCATGTGTTAGTTTGCTCTTCTTGAGCATTCAGACATGTGTAAAATAATTGATCATTATTTTCTGTGAAATTAGCCTCTTCCTTTTGCCGGAAATAACAATCTTTTTCAAAATGAGAGTGTCGTGTACATCTTTTGCATTTGTACCGACAATCTCTCGTGTTATGATTTTTTTTTCTTGCATAATATGCAATAAGAGTTGTTATCTCGACTCCCTTGATTTTTATGATTTTCTCTCCCCGTACCACGGTTGTTAAAATTGCCCTTTTTTGGTTGAAAATTTTACCGTGGCCATTTATATTTTCTCCATTATTAGAAAATTTTAATTTAGCCTGAAAAGCTTGTTCAATTGGTTGCTCTTCAAATTTACGCATTCTTTCTTCATGCACTAATAAAGACCCCATTAATTCAGTCATGGTGAGTGAACTTAAATCTTTATTAGATTCTTCTATAGCAGCCACAATATGATCAAATATTTTGGTTAAAGTTCTTAATATTTTCCGAATTATTTTAACATCTTCAATGGTGTCTCCATTGAATCGAATTTGGTTAACAATATTTGAGACTCGGTCGGTATATGATTGAATTGACTCATTATTGGTCATTTGCATACTATCAAATTGACCCCATAAAGATTGTAGTTTGAAGAGTATTACCTTTTTCGAGCCTCGATATTTTGTCTCCAAAGTGCTCCATGCCTCTTTTGCCGTTGTGGCGGTCATGATTGTTGGTAGAATCGTCTCATCTACTCCACGATATATTATAGAGAGGGCATAATGATCCCTTCTTTTGTTTTGCTTGTATTGACACTTTTTAGTATCATCCCAAGAAGCCTCTTCATTGGCATCTTTGGGTTGTTCATAACCATCTTGAATGATTTCTCATATATCTTGGGTAATGAAAATTGATTTCATTTGCATACTCCATTGATCAAATTTCTCCCCTTTAAATATAGGTACCCAATTAACTTGGGGATTAAATATGTTTGTGTTTGTGTTTGAATTTGGGTTAGGGGAGGCCATTTATATATATGTGGAGTTGGTATTGATATGAAATTTGGATGATATATGATTGAAAAAAATAAGGCTTTGGATTAGTGGCTCTTGATACCAAATGTTAGAATTAATATGCGGAAGTTGTAGTGGATTATTGATTTTGGTTAATAAATATTGAAGATGCTAGTATGAAAAATAAAGTGGAGAGTTGATAGCTTTTGTGAAAAAAAGGTTTTTTGTATTATGTGGCTTAGTTACAAATAAGAGCATGTAACATATATATATATATATATGTAACATATATATATATATATATATATATATATATATATATATATATATATATATATATATATATATATATATATATATATATATATATATATATATTGCTTCTATGTTGGTGCTTTCACCATCATTATGTTTCTAGTCTTTTCTACAACTTGTAGATAGTTCTAGCCTATTAGCTTTAGAGTGTTAGTCTAGAGATTTCTAGGATATCATAGATTTTTGTTTACTTATTTCTAGATATATTACTCCCTAAATTTTTTTAGATTATATTATTTAACAGTATTTAAAGTCGGCCTCGACTAATAGATTTATCAAATATATTTTAATAAAACTAAATATTAAGTTTGTGAATATTTATATTCACTTTTTCTTCAAACACTGCACTTTCTCTTTAATGCTAAATCATACAAAGTAAAGAATTTATATAAAGTAAAGAATATATATAGAAAGTTACCATTTCAAGTAGACGAAGTTGATCTTGATCAGAGTCTTTGTTTGTAGAAGTAACAAAGTTGTCAAGGAATTTGCACAAAAGAGTCTTATTTGCTGAAATTCCAATGAGAGAGCACATGACTAAAACAAATATGGCAGCCCAAAATGACTTGGGGGAAATAACTGTGTAAACTCCAGTCATGAACGCCAGTAAAGTGCAGTAAAGCGCTACAACCAATAATGTCATGCTTCGATCAATTAAGAACAAAGACTTATTTGAATCGTAAACCATAGACCATATCAGGCATATCAATACCAACATGGAACAACACATTGCCATTGTATCAGATATCAGAAATATTAAGAAAGCTGGTTTCTTAGCTAATACTGCTTCTCCATTGTCTGAATTTAATCCACCTGGGAGAGTAAATCCAGCTGTGAATGTTATGGTTGCGAGTAGTGCTGCAACTACTGATAGTGTATTTCTCACTTCTAACAAATTCGTCTTATGTTGAAAGTATGATGTTTTTATCCTTGGATCCAATCCAACACTTTTACACATAGCTTCCTAAAATAATGAAAAAAAAAACGATTAGAGAATTATGCATCATCATCATATTCATACCCAGTGTATCCCTCTTGAGAAAACTATGGTCAGGGTCTAAGAAGGGAAAGACGGCGACAACTCATGTACATAAAGGAGAGCGCGGCCAAAAAAGTCCCCAACTCGAGAAAGATTAAGAGAAGTTTCTACAACGGGAAAGATAAATAAAATGCATATAGATATATAAATAAGTAAAAACAATTAAAAAATAAAAATGAAAACCATAATACTAATAATAATAATAATAGAAACAGAATTCAAATATATTTATGCCATTAATAACAATAATGTTAGACTCTTAATCTGTTAAGATTGAGGATACACTTATACGATCAATAGATTCAAATATATTTACAAGGAGAATTCGATATTAAAATTACTATTTTAAAATAATTTATTAGAACCTCAATCATTTAAAAATTTATAAAAATCAAATAATGGTTAGATTTTACAATAGAAAAATCAAAATTAAGATTAATACTTGATTGTGGTGAATAGAAAGAATTTCCATAGATTTTGATGTAGTTGTATGTTGGTAAATTAATGAAAGTAAGTATGATAGAGTGATAAACCTAAAAGTGCTATATTGTATTTTTTTTATATTAATGAAAAACTATATAGGAATTTTAAATAGAGATTCGATCAAATAGCTAAATTTTCTAATATAAAGCCACTAACTTAGTGCTGAACGTGGGAATTGAGTTAAATAACCCGACTACTAACACACTACTACTAATAACTTACTAAATAAAACTAACTCTAAATAATGAGTCAACATGATCTCACTAACTCTCATATTTCTAACAACTAAATTACCCACTAAGAAACAACTTGCAAACTAACGGTTAAGACTAAAATTTAACACATTAATAAAAATGTCAAATTGATACTAATTAATTGTTAATTTTAAAGCACTAATTTTAACATTAAACAACAACAACAATGTTTATGTCAGAGCCTTAATTTCAAAATATTGGATTCGCCTGCATGAAACAATGTATCAATTTCAATATATCGTGTTTCAATATTTAATTTTAAGAAAAAAAAGGAAAAATTACCTAGAATAATCCAACTTTTTCACGATTTTTCTACAATAATCCCACTTATTGATTAACGATGGATAATCCCAACTTTAGAGGTATTTGCTTAGAGTACACTTAGGTAAGCAGATGATCTGTTATAGTAGATAATTCACAAAAAAAGTAAACTGAAAATTAATGTAAAATTAGAGAAAAAATTAAAAATTTACATAAAAAATTCCGAATAATAATAAAATCATAAATTTTTTAAATATTTTTTTGACATTTTATTTGAATTTATTTCTTTTTTAAAAATAAAACTTGATATAGCAAGTCATTCGTTTACCGGGTTTACTCTAAGAAAATATCCCCAAAGTTGAGATTATTCATGGTTAATCAATAAGTGTGATATTATAAGAAAATCATTATGAAAATGTAGGATTATTCTAGATATTTTTTTAAAAAAAAAGGCATACCCATTCATTAGGTTGTTGTTGTTGAGTAGAATCACAAGCTTCCACCAGCAAATCTCTAGCAGTTTTATTTTCCTGATCCTTAATATCACACCTTATCTTATCCATCATCAGTAATGTTTCCGAAAGTAAAATGTCTCGTCTTTTTATTGCTTGATGCAAAGGTGTTGCCCTTCCAGAATCTTGAAAATTGATAAGATCAGACATGCCTGGAAGCTTAAGAAATTGTTCATATTCTGTTATGTTTCGAAGATTAATGTGATGCAAAGGGGAATCATTATATTTATGACAATGATCCTTAAACTTTCCTGGATAATTGTTTATGAACACACTTATAACTGAGATATGGCCATTGGTACATGCTTTTTTCCAAGCAGATGGTGCACTTTCAAATGCTTTTTCACCATCAATTTCTAGGAATTCTTTGATAAACCATGCTGCACCAACTTCTGATGCAACTTCTAAGGGTATTGTTCCATGGTTGTCTGCTTGGTTCATTAAAACTGATGCTTTTCTAACCAGCCATCTACCAAGCTTTTCCTCTAATTTCACAATCAAAACGGTATGAACAAGTTTAGAAGTCCGTGTAATGCATAAATAGAGTTTAGTATGGAGGTGCTCAACGGGGCAAGTCAACCCAACGGATTAAGGGTGGGGTCACATTTAACGGGTCATTAGCAGGTCGGGTCAATAATGGGTTGGGTCATAAACGGGTTGGATTTAAACGGGCTTTGACCCGCCGCAAGCCGTTTAAAACTAACAGGCCCATTTGAATTTTGACCCGACCCGTTAAACACCTCTGGTTTATTATGGACTTATATAGATAAATAAAGAAAAAAAAAATACTCTTTTGCTTGCAAATAGTATATAAATAATATTAAATTAATTACTTTGAATTACAATACAACTTATTTACTAGCTAAAAATTTTAATCTAATTTAGCCCTCATCAAAACCCTGGCCCCTAGGACCGCTGGTGACTACTCATAGAGATTGTAGACTGGCTCTACAAACCAACACAAGTCTTTCCAACGCACTTTAACCCCACTCGTACGTGCCTAAGAAAACTTCCCTAGATGTCATCCATCCTAAAATTGCTTCACACCAAGCACACTTAACTGTAGAGTTCTTAGCAAATGAGCCCTTGAAAAGAAGATGCACCTTGTTGATATGAGTAGTTTATCAATTCTCTTTAAAGCTCAATTTGAGGTATCACACCTAAAATTATATTCCCTTTGTTTTTATTTTTTCTTCTCATTCATTTATCTTTTGTGATCCAAAATGCAAACTTAAAAGTCAAATAATTTTAAATGTGCCTTTTAAAATTCAAAAAAGTTGATGTATAGAAAATATATATTGAGACGAATCTATCAACATAAATGTTTTTTATATAGCTCAATGAGAAATCACAGTCCAAGTTTGACACTAAAATTCGTAAATTCTATTTGACGAGAATATATGAAAATGAAGGGAGTACTAAAATATATTGTTGATCAATGAAATTCTAGAATAAAATTAAATAAAATAAACTATTTAGTATAAATGAATTGAGTTTACAATTAGTCAATTCAAACTAATTATATTTGGTTTTAAATTTAACTTAATTAAAACAGTATTTAATAATTCAAATCAATATATTTTTGAAAATAATTTCTTACGTATCTATAAAAAAAGGAAAAGTTCAGAAAAATAATCGATCTTATTCCATACCTACTCAAAATAAACTTAATTGTTAATTATCTAAAATAATCCCAATTATTATAAGGGTATTCTTAAAATGTACCCAAATACAATTTTACTTTTTTAGTGAAGCATATAATAGTTGGTAAAAAATTGACCTGGGTATATTTGAGAAGACTCATTTTATAACTGGGATTATTTTGAGATAATCAATAATTGAGTTTATTTTGAAGAGGTGGGTAATAACATGGATTATTTTTGATAATTATTCCTATTAAAAATCTATTTTTTAATCAATTATTCTTGTTAAAAATTGATGTACTAATTAAATCTTTTAAATACCTACTTGAATTAGCTTTGAATTTAATGAGGTAAATAATTATACTCCTATTGAATCAATATATTTGACAAGACTCTAAAACATCGTCATTTGTTATTTTTCAATTCATTTATTAATATTTATGATTATAATAATATGATTTATGATTATGATTATAGGGAATTCTCCCGCCTTACCCCAAATTCAAAAAAATATGATGCTACAAACTAAACACAAATTAGTTAAGCTAAGCTCACCGGTGCACATAGGAGCAAGATGCAAGATTGTCCGTCCATCACATCGATCCGTAACATATTTTGTCCACTCTCCTTTCTGAGATAACCTGTTTAATATTTCTTGGGCTACTGGAAAACAATTATTCTTTATGGCATCAAAAACAGTTTTGTGCAAAGGCAAATAACAATCTAATAGTCCCATGATATTATCATCATGATGAAGTGACAAAAAGTACAATGCAAGTTTTTCATTTTTGTTTTTCAAAGCTAGATGCAAAGGTCCGTCACCATCTCCATTCGTTTGTAACCATGGTAAAGAATTTGATTGACGAAACCCCCAATTGGGTGTTTCGTCTTTGTAAGCTTCTATAAGGAGTTTTACATGTTGTTGGATCGATTCATTGGTGGTTTTTGCAGCAATATGAAGAGGTGTATTTCGAGCATTGGAATCACAAGTGGAAATGAGTTTGATGAACTCACATTTAACTTGATGATCAATTTCTTTGCTTTGCAGTACATGATTAATTGCCCATAATTTACCTTGTTTTACCCAACTGTGTAATACAGTGATTCTGTCGTTTGAAGTTCTTATGAGCAACTCTGGATGCCTCTTCAGCAGTCGTTTGAATAATCCTTCTACATTTAAACAAAGTTCAATTGTCAAATACAGTTGTGATAATATCAGCTAAATCTTTAGCTCTCTCTTTACAGTTTTCTGGGGGAGGGGGTTTTGTTTGTAATATTCTGTTTGACTGTTTTTGTTTGTAATTAATTGTTTCTAGATCTGGGATTGGAATGAGTATAAACCTAATTGTATCGGGGAAACATGTGATTGTTTTAGCCAAATGTATCACTAATGTTGGTATTTAATAACTTCTCCTTTAATAACTTGTTAAAGTGTCTATTATCACCTACATGTGAATTGTCCCACATCAAAGAAAGGAAGATTTTAAATCGCTTTATAAACTTAAGGAGCAAGGGTTTGTATTTGGTTTACTTCTTCTCCTCCTCGTTTGGGTTGCTAAGGTTTATTTTCTAAATTTTAATATGGTATCAGAGCCCCATTTATCGTTGGGCCTTTATGATTGGCATTTAATTCTACGAATGCCTTAAATACTACTACCATTTGGTTTTGATAATGAATCTCATTTGGGTATGTATGTGGGTTACGTTTTCTCCTCCTCATTTGGGTTTCTTAGACCCATTTTCTAAATTCAAATAGAATTATTCAACATCACTTATTGCAAGCATTACCCAAATCGAATGTGATGTATTTCGGTAAGCTTTGGAATAAGTTCAAGTTAGTTCATGGAGATACCTCCAAGAAAGTTTAATTGATGGAAGAAATGAGGGTCGTTAAGCACAATCACACATGAGGCTTATGGTTTTAGCAGAAGGCAAGAAACCTAATGAGCTCAAATAGGTGTTATTCAAAGGTTCAAAGCCCGTATTGTAATTTCCAAAGGCTATGCACAACATAAGGGGATTGGCTATGATGAGACGTTTTCGCCTATAGCACGCTTTGAAACTATAGGAACTCTCTTGTCTTTTGCTACAAACTTTAACTTGTCAATTTATCAGTCATATGTAAAATCGTTGATTTTAATGGAGTTAGAGGAGGAAGTGTATGTATCTCAACCTAATGCCTTTATTGTTGGTGGAAATGAACACAAAGTTTACAAGTTTAACAAAGCTCTATATAGTCTTAAACAAGCACCGCGAAAATGGTATTCGTCTAATACATTCTAATGTGATGTTTAGTGCATTCCATCGGCTATTTGTTTAAGACTATGATGTTCTCTCGAATCTTCTCAATCCAAATACAATATAAAAGAAATTAAAGGTTTCATTATACTCACCGTTGCATAATGGTGCATAATGCATAGCATTGAAGTTATTATTATCAATAAGTTGTTTTGTCCATCCATGCTTATCTATTATCTCCAAAATCAAGTCCACAACATCATAACAACCCTTCTTGATAGCCAAAATTAAAGCATTTTCGCTACATTTTTCAAGAGCATTGTGATCCATCAATAGGATATACAATGCCAAATCTTCATTCTTATTGTTAATGGCCAAGGACAAAGGTGTACATCCTTCCTTATCAGATGCCAACCATGGAGCATCATCATCACTTAAGCTCATCAGTTTGTACGTATATATTAATATTTGTGCAATTTCGACTACATTTTGTTTATCAGTACATGTGGCCAGTATATGTAGAGGGTTTGATTTATTAATAGTATTAGTTGCAGAGATTAAGTCTAAGATAACCTTCCTGACATCAGGGATAATGTCAATCTTCTCTAAAACTAGCATCTGTTTTCTTTCCAAAAGCAGCCTACAAATGTCTTCCCCATCTGCAATTCAAACATATTTTTCGTGAGAGGGATTTTGAGGGTTGGATGTACGCAATTTGATATTGATTTTTTTGTTTTCAAATTCTTTTCTCATTTACTTTTTTCACTGATCCTAATGCAAAATTTAAAATTGAATAATTTTTATTTCGATTTTTTAAAAATTCTATAAAAATTGATATTTAGAATGTTTATATTGAGACCAATCTAACAAGATTCTACATTAAACTAGTACTCCCTCTTAATCATCCTGATTGTCCCGTTTTTATTGAGTCAAATCATCTTAAATATCTCATTTTTTATTTTGGGTATGTTAACTTTACCGATTTATTCTTATTAAATTTAAACTTTTCACACATTTACACTTTCTAACTCCACTTTACCTCTATCAAAATTTAAAAATACCACATTCTTCTCTTTCACATGTGATTTCATTATTTGACCACCTAAAAAAATAGTGAAAAATCAAATGGGATACTTTATGTGAATAAGAGCTAGGGAGTATATAATATGAGTCTATTGTTTTTTTTTTTCAAATAAAAATTATATATTTTTAAAGCGAAAATGATATTTAAAAAATATTTTATTGATACAAAATAAAAAAATATTTGAAGTTATCGTTAATAATCTCAAACTTAATATCAATTTAAAAAATTATTTAATTTAATTTATTACTAAATAAAACCACTCTAAAGTTGTCCAACATATATTCATTACTCTTGAATATGATGTTTAAAATTATTGACACTTATAAATGTTTCTTACTTATGTCAAAATTTAAATTTTCTTAGTTGTCATTTGCGATTTTAAAATTATTTATTTGTATATTTTAAAATATTAAATTTATCATTTTTGATTATTAAAATCAAGAATTACAAATATTTACAAGGGAACTTTTAAAATTTTTTTTTTGATTAGTTATTTAATATGGGAGTCTATATTAATGTGAGAGAGCAATGATAATATTTGAATGCCAATTCAACGTTAGTGTACTGATTTTTTTGGTGGCTTTTCTTTATTTTTATCCTGAGTCTAATGTCAAACCTCTTTATGAGATTTTAGAGGCTTAAGGATGAACTTACTAAATTATTTCATCATCATTATATTATTAAGTCACTTTCACCTTACTTATGTGGGGCCTTTCATCATCTTTTAATTATGCAAAAGTTTATTAATAATTTTTTAAATATTCATATCATTGATTGATATAAAAAAATATTATGAAATGCCATACTATTCAATCACACAAAACAATTTACTAGCAATTCTAGATGAAAAATAATTTACTTGTATCTATCAAAATTCAAAACTTGTTCTACTTCGTATATAAAATGAATTCCTAAATTTACGTTGTGGCTTTGGGCACACATTCCTCTCGTCCTATTCCTGATAAGGCCATGCCTAACGTACACGTACTTGAGGCTATGTATGTTCTATAAATACCCCCAAGACATTTAAAAATTTTTTATTTTGGAAATAAGAAAAATATATTATAAATCTAAAAGCAGTTTGAGTATATCATAAGTGAAATCACAACGTAAGCATTTTTACATCAATTGACTTCATTTAAACGTCTTATTTTTTCATCAATTAATAACAAATACTATGACTAGAGAAAACTGGCCCATAATGGGTTAACCTTATTGACTCTTGGTGTTGATTGCATTAATTTTGCATTTCTTACCTTCAATTTCTAATTTTCTAGTTTTATGTTTAAGCCCAATCAAGGGCACATTTAAGGGAAATTTAAGATTTGATTGCTTACTCTTAAATTTATATTCACAACAATCAAAAAGATTTATTAAATGTTTTTTATGTTTATATATATTTTTGATTTAAAAGTAAGCTATAAATGCTAAAGTAAAAGCCCATAAAAAAAGCTATAAAAAATACTTTTTGGCCAATTTTGACTAAAGGTTTTTTTACCTTAACTTGTTGGTAAAAAGAAAACAAAAAACCAAAATAGTTTATATATATATATATATATATATATATATATATATATATATATATATATATATATATATATATAATTGAAGACACTAGACACTAGACACTACTGTCACTAAACTCACTACCAGATATAATTGAACCAAAAGGTTCACCACCACCACCATGGCCAAGGCCACTGTCACCATCAGCAACAATACACATCTGTGAAGCATCAGTGCTACTCCTAAGTCCGAGTCAAAGCATACAAGTACTTGTTCAAAGACACACAAATTCATTTAGCATATAAAACTACAAAACTTCAATTAAATCAAAACAGGATAATTCATTTAACATATAGAACTACAAAACTTCAATTATCCCAAATCAATTGCAAAACAGGACTATTATAAACAGATCTGGAACCCAAAAACAGTAAAAACATGGTTGAACATACCTGAGCACCTTGTCACATAGTGCAAAGGAGTATATCCATCAGATCCACTACAACTAAACCTATTAGCGAATTTCAAAATCTCCATTGCAAACATACTAAATCCTTCAGCAACCGCTGCAAAAAGCAAACTATTATCCTCCTTATCAACCATATTACAAAGCAACTCCATATCCATTCTAAGTATTTCCAACCCACAATCTTCATGACCACTTGTTAGAGCGATATGGCAAGGGGTTTGTCCCAAATTATTCTTCTGTAACCATGGTTTCACATCACATTCTGAAGATGGAGATGATCGAAACACATTTAAAAACAACTTTACTATGTTTTGATTACCGATTGAAGCTGCTAAGTGTAAAGGATTTGATTTTTCTTCGTCGCGCTGTTGGAGAATAAGCTCTTTTTTGGTTTGAAATGGTAAAAGCTCGATTGCCTCACTTATGAAATGTTCTTTTTTTTCTAAAGTGGCTAAATGGAAGATGTTGCCATGAAGTCGAGCTTCGGAATCGCTGATTGGAAACAAAGTTAAGTAATACTTGTGTGGTTGATTGGAGGCAATACAGTTTCTTAGGAAGGCTACATCTCCTCTAATGGCTGCTTCCTTGAGTGGATTTTGTGTTTCCATGGTCATCATTGATAATTGGTCAAATTAACTATCAGCTATTAACATGTCTCTTTGTGAAACAGCTCCTATACAGTCATGCGAATTGCAGGTGATAATTTTATAAAGAACACGCTGAAGAATACATGTGAAACGATGCCATTTCTAGATGTAGATCGAAGTCTTCTTAAAAAATCGTAATAAAATAACTATATATTGATATTTGCCTATTAATTGTGACTAAAATAATTACTTAATTAAGCATCATGTTCTTAATCGTTATTTATGTTATTCATAATCTTTTCTTAAGGAAGTGTTGACTTTTGAATAAAAAAACGTTTATTAGTCGTACCAGTTTTAAAGTTATTACGCCTCATTGCTATATCCATTTGAATTGTCTTACTCCTTATGTTTTATTTCAAATATCTTTATAGCAATGATAATATATAATTAAAAATTATAAAATATTAAATATTAATGAATTTTATGTTGAGACAAATCAAAGAAGATTTCATTTGACTATGTTTAAAAACATAAATTACGAATAAAATATATATTAAGAGTGATTAATGATGAATAGTAATCCAAAAGTAAATGAAACACTGATAATTTCAACCCATATTTTAGTCTTCTCATCTAGTATCATTTTTTTTTGTTGTCTCTCTTATTTTGCATTATTTGTATTTCTAAAAGTATACTCATCATTTTCTTTTAATCTCCCCTATTTATTTTAACTATGTTTTAATTTTATCTACACAATTCAATATATGTTTTCCTATATTATCAAATATCCACAATTTTATTTAAATTATCCAATCTCCCCTTTGATGTTAAGAGTGACATTAAATATAATAAATGATAATTCCACGACTCAACAACTTAGTCTATCATTAATGGTATGCGTCAGTGTAAATATATGAATGTTTGTAATATCAAGGACATATCCACATATACCATGTGAAAGGATGAACTAGTTTTAATTTGTTCTCTAAATTTTCAACATTATATTTTGGTTGAAGGGCTGACCAGTTAGCTACTAGGCTCATTTCAAACATGGATTTAACACAAATTCCTGTATGAGTCAATATAACTATTTAATGTAATATTTGAGAATGATGATTTTATTTGAAAATTTGAAATTGGTTTAAATTTATTGTTTAGTAAATTAAAATTTTTTAAATTTGAGTTGGTGTCTTTGGAAGGTACAACTACTATCTCGAGTCCCTTGGAGTTCTCATCAGGAAGGTACAATAACCATTGGAGAGATATTTGTGTAAAAGCTATGAGGTACGAGTATGAAATAAAATGTACGAAAAAATTAGACATTTAATTAAAATTTTTTTTTTTTGCAAAAAATAATAATATAGAAATTCATTTAAAAAGGTATAAAGTATAGTCAATAAAATAAAATGGAAATTCCTAAGTTTATAAAATTGACACGGGTTTATTTTGCAGGAATTCCCAAACTAATTATAAGCTGAAGACTCGCGTGGAGAGCTTAATGTATGTTAGCATGTTTTAAATAAGCCGTATGGCCTCTCAAGTGTGATTTATTGTAATCTTAAACTTGAGTGATTGTATCTTGTATATGTTTGCCTTATCTATGAGGTAAACCATTATATATAAATAGATACTATTTTATATAATCGTGTTTTTATCCATTTTGTAATATATTATTTTTATCTTCATATTTCATTTGTTTTATCTTGAATTGGGTATGTAACAGTAAGACCAACATTTGATAAATGCATCAGACTTTAGAACAAAAAACACTACAACCGCACAATTATATTAGACATCAAAAATTTAGGGATGAGAATGATAAATAATAAGGGTTTTAATAGATTCAATCAATAATACATAAGTTTAGAATAATTTACCTACCATTTTGTGCATACAGTTCAAAACAGTCCGAGATTAGTCGGTATAGAGCTATGCCGACTAATCTCCGACTATTTTGGCTAGTCAGTATTAGTGCGTTTTCTTTGTAGTGGACATGTGCCTCTTAAGTGTAATAGTCATATATAGTTATGTCATCAACACAGTATTTCATTTGAAAATATAATAGGGTTTGTGTTGAAGAAGTTAACGACAATTCATATCCGTAATTCCTCCAAAGAGAAGGTGCGGTCAATTATACCTCTAAATAAAGAGAGCCCTACAAGGAGAAAAATATGAGTAACAAAGATCCCTCATAAATAAAACCTATGACTCAAAACACAAGCAAAATTGTAGCGTTCAACCATTAGCATAAAGAAGTACAATGAATAAAAACAGTAAACATAAATAGAAACGGTAAATAAATAAATAATCAAATAAATAAATTAATAGCACAAAAATAGGCAAAAAGATGAGTAGCAAATAAAAATAAATAAATAAATTAATTAAAAGCCATATAGAAAAAAGACAAATAAAACTATCAAAATTCTAATACATGGATATTCGTCGCCTACCAAATGTAATTTTCTTATTTGTTTGTTCTCTTTCTCAAAGGGTGAACTATTATAATATAAATTCCTATTATCCACACTAGTTGCGCTTTTTTATACGTAAAATCAATTTGTTATTGTACTTATATTACTTATAATTTATAAAAATTTAATTTCGCAAGAATAACATAAAAATTTTTTAAGGGTTCATAGAAATACAATAAGGGCTATATAAATGAAACTATTCAAATTAGAAGTTTTTCTTTCATACATTGAAAAAATTATTTAAGTGGATTCCTCCAATTGGTCAAATGATACCGAATTCCCGATGGTATATAACAACTTTTTTCTCATCTTTCCTTGAGATAAGAAAGAAACGAATCACATTCTATGATGAAATTTTTGGTGTTATCATGTATGGATATTATGTTTTGATGGTAATGATCTCTGTTTTTTTTTTATAAAAAAAATTTCTATGGGGTAGCATCCACTTTCATGAAATGCGAGTAGTAGTATTTTTGTAAGATTTTTTTACGTGGTAACATTTAGTTTATGCCTTATCTAACTGCTGTAGCATTTTCTATTAAATTTATGTCAATTTCCGTTCAATTCATCATTTTGACGTTTCTACAATTTTACCCTTATAAGTGTTGGTTGTTGTTTTTATAATTTGTTTTTTACCTTTTTTATGCTCTCAAATGTTTAATTCACCATTTTGACATTTAATTCACCATTTAATTTATCAACGCTCTCAAATCTTGATAAGAGTAGAAATATCAACATGGTGTATTAAACGGAAATTAACAAGAATTTAACAGAAAATACTTCGATAGTTAAATAAGACATAAATTGAATGCCACAATGTGAAAAAATCTTATAAAAGTGCTACCGCTAGCATTTTATGAAAGTTTAATACTACCACGTGGAATTAAAAAAAATCCTAAAAAATGTTTGTATGTTTAGATAATGATCAATAACATGTGGATTTGGTACTCCCCATTTGTTACTTTTGTCTTGTCTATACAGAATTTGGCATGTTAATGAGACAATAGGTGTTTACCTGCGTGATATCAATTTGGTACTTATTTGATATTCTCAGTCTTATTTATTAATGTTTTTTCAAAAATTATATTATAATTTTGTAAATAATTAATTTTAATTACTACCTTAATGTTAATATTTTATTGTGCTTATGGTCCTTATTTATCTTTTAGCAACTAAATTTATTTTAACATTTTTATAATCTCTATATGTGGTTTGCACATGTTTCCCACTAAATATATATAACATTTTTAATGTTTCTAGTCCCTATAAGTTTTCCATTAACTTTATTATTTTATATATTTTTATGGCTTATAATCTGCATTTTTTACTTCATTAACTTTTTATTCAATAAGATAATATATATACAGAATATAACAATTTGAACTTTTTAAATTTTCGTCGAGTGATATTCCACTATTTTCTCTCACCAAAGATTTCAACTGACTCCAATAATTTCAAGAAATCCTAATGGCTTCAAGAAGCCTTCTAACACATATTAACTACCATCTTTCCTCAACCAGACTTCAAGCTTTTGCTCACTTAATGGCGCAAATATATTATAAACAATGATTTGGTATTAAACAAATATGCTCTTACGAGCACTAAACAATGTGCTCTTACAAGGCATACAAAGAAGCATCTTTTCTTGAACGATTGATGACATTAGAAGCCGACACAACGCTCAAAAGAGAAGTGCTTGAACGAGTATAGTTGGTGCTTGAACAAGCAAAATAATAGCTCAGTTTTTTAGGTGCTCAAACGAGCAGAAGTGTGGCTTGAACGAGGGGCATAGTCAGTGAGCAGTGAATCCTGTTCATGACGTTTTTCTTGGAATGCTAGGAGCTCATATGGTTCTCTTGATTTGTCAAATTCAAACCCCTTTTATTAATTCTTGAATTCTTAGATCACTACTAGAAGATCACTTTATCTTCTATACACGTCTGGTCTTCTTCTAAAGAACAATCTAACAATATCCTTTTGATAAAAAATAAAACATCAACACTATATTTAAAAACAACATTTTAATAAGCATTGCCCTTGAGGGTTTATTAGAAAACTCGATCTCTAACTTAAAATATAAAATTTTGATAAAGTAATAAGATATTTAAAAGAAGAGCTTCCAAACAATTGAATAGTACTTGAAAGCTTTTGGTAGCTATATGTCTTGTTCTCATCTAAATCTTGAAGACCTTATATATTTATTTGTAGACAAATCCATATAATTATTTATGCAATTTAAGTTTTCAACAAATTTAGACTTGTTTAGAAATATTGAGTAAGATTTTGAACTGTCGTTTGAAATTCAAATAAAATTATAGTAGTGCTATTTTTTGGAAATTAGTTAAGCATTCAAGTTCAACTGCTTGACTCAATCAAGTTCAAATTTTAAAAGATAAATTAATAGGTTACATGGAAAAACAATCTTCCCAAAAACTTTAAAAATTAACCTAAAAAAACTAAATAAAATAAATAAAAAGGCAAACACTAAGACATGGAAAGAAAGATGTAAGGGAAAACCTAGAACAAAGACAGCGAGTCGTCGCTTGGAAAGTGGTGACTTGTTTCTCCTTCCAAAGGCTATGCAACAAGTCGTCACTCTTTAAGAGATGACTAGTCGCTTATCTAGCCACTGACAAACTTTATAAAGCGACGACTAGTTGATTATCTTGTGATTGACAAACTTTAAACAACCCTCATTTCTTGCTTGGGTACAGTGTCGGAATCGGGCAAATATTATCATGTTGGAAAGCTCTCTATAATCCTTTCATGGACTTTATGATGTGATTTAAGTTTTCCAATTTTTAGGTTTGATTGAGAAACCTCAATCTAACCGTAGATATTGATGCCCTATATTATTTGCACCTTTCAATATCATGGATGTTGTTGTCTATCCATCAATTTATAAGGCATCTGTAATGTAGTCTATCAAGATATACATGGCGCAAATATAAAGAAAATGCATAAATGCTAACTTATCTTTGTATGGCTAAGTTTATCGAATAAATTCATCGTGGGTTGAATGTCGCATCACACAAATAACTTTAAAATGAAAAATAAATTTTAAAATAATTCAAAACATATTATATATTTGTTTGGACTCATTTTACACTCATATACGACTTATTTAAAACTTTAAAATGTAACAAAATAAAAAATAAACAATTAAATTATGTTCCATAAAGCACCCTAAACTCAGCCCCGACAAATTTAAGTTTGAGTCAATAATTTTCTAGTATGATGGGTCTGTGTATGGTATCAACAAAATATAACGGAAGTGAAGTATATAAATAATAAAATTTTTAAAAGAGCAATTAAGAAATTATTTATTATTTTTTTTTCTTTTACTAGGGCCTATTGTGTTAATTGCCAAATTCATAAATTAATAAATTATTAATAATAAAGAAAAAATGTTTATTATTTGAAATATTTAAATATATAAATAATAACATTAGATTATCATACGCTATAAGCGACCAGCAGTGGCGGATACACAACTCAAAATTATGGGTAGCACTAACATGTTGAATTAAATTAATAAAAATTTTGGCAAAAATTTTGTTTGTAAAATGAATAGACCAAAAACATGTC
Source organism: Amaranthus tricolor (assembly GCF_026212465.1). NCBI lineage: Eukaryota > Viridiplantae > Streptophyta > Magnoliopsida > Caryophyllales > Amaranthaceae > Amaranthus > Amaranthus tricolor. The sequence continues at coordinate 2,409,067 of NC_080049.1, read as the reverse complement.
ATTATTCCAAATTTACCTGTAAGTAAAAAATCACAATAATAATCTTATGTCACTGCCACTATAAAATAAAAAGGGCGATATATGTCATCTGCATCGCATCATACAAAGTCGTTTTATTTTCTCCATAAATTTATTCCAATGTATTATGATATTTGGTTATATAATATTAGATGGTAATGAAAAACTATAAACAATTTTTTTATGATATATCAACTTCTCATTACCATGATTAGGACATGATACATCTCACGAAAATTACACTACAAGTCACAACTATTTACTATCAACAACCAAACGAGCTGAATTGTGATTTTCAGAATTGATCATCATACAAGAATGGAAAAATAGACACTTTTGTCTTTTACATACTCAATACAATGACATATTTTACTATCTTGGTCACAAATGATTATTTTGAAACCATTTTAATTTACTAACCACTCTCGAGACTGCAACTTAAATTGTCTATAATTAAAAAAAAGGCAAAATGTTAAAAAAATACCTAACATAAACCCAACTTTGCAAATAACTACCTTAAATAAAAAATTTTGCAAAAAACTACCTTACATAATACAATATTTTGCAAAAGACTACCTTGTAACGGAATTAGGCGTTTGACCGGTAATTTTGACGTTGACCAGCACGTGCCAGTCACGTGTTACCCTTATTAACCTAATTCTCCTTTCTCCCAAATTCACAGCACTCAATCCTGCTCTCTTCCAGCCATTCTTCCTGAAGCTTTCACCTTCTCATTTCGCTCCCATCCAGCTCGTAAGATCAAGTTCATTGGAATTTCTAAGCAAATCCGGTATGTACTACAAATTAATTATGGTTTTGTTCTTCTTTGTTGCATCTTAGTTATAATTTTAAATTTTTTCGTTTTCAGATTTGCTTCCTCCTGCAGCGTTTTTTGTATTTGAATTTGTTGTTTCATATCTTTTAATTTGTAATTTGATTGTTGTTGTATCTGAATACTGTATTAGGGTTCTTAAAATTAGCTATATCAATCCGTAAGAATTAGCTAAGATGAAGAAATTGACAATCCGTAAAAAAGCCATTGATTCGAAAAAGAAGCAGTGTGAGTTGTCAACTGAGGTGGGTAATGTAAGGGTAGATGATGTCTTGATTGAAAGTTCTGAGTTGGTTTTAGCAAATGTAGATGGTAATGCTGATGAGGTTGAGGATAGTAGTAGTGATGATGATTATACATGTGTTAATGAAGATGAATATGAGGATGATTCTGATTTGTTTGCGGAAAATGTAGTTTATGGTCTTGATGATGTGTTTATAGATGATGAGGAAATTAGGTTGATATTAGATAAGGAGGTTGATGAGCAAAACAACACAGACATGTACTTTAATGATGATGAACCGCAGTCTGATGATTATGATTTGAGTGCCTTGAATGATGATGAGGAAGGTATATGCAGCTATCCTACATTCAACCCTGAGGTTGATTTCAAGGGTAAGATTAATTTGTCTTTAGGCCTTAAGTTTCCTTCGACATATGTGTTTAGAAAAGCACTAAGGTACCATGCTATTGAATGTGGTTACAATTATTATTACCTGCATAATGGTACAAATAGGATCAGTGTGTATTGCTACAACAGATGCGATTGCATGAAATTGAAAGGTAGAATTGTGAACTGTGTTTGTGGGAAGGAGAAGAAGTGTTATTTTAAGGTTCATGCCGTGAAATTGAAAGATGAGGAGACAGTTCAAATAAGGAGTTATTTTCCAAACCACACATGTGGTCACCAACACCAAAATAAGAAAGTCACCGCTTTGTATTTAGCTGAGAAATACATAGATGATTGGAGGGACAATCCAACTTGGGAATTAAAGGCATTTAAGAAACGGGTTAATAGAGAGTTAGGTTGTGAAGTGAAGTATTCTAAGTGTTACATGGCTAAAAGAATTGCAATGAAAATGCTATATGGTGATGCTAGTGAAGAGTATAGCAGGGTTTGGGATTATGCGGAAGCAATAAGGACGTTTAATCCAGGAAGCACAACAATCGTTAAATGCATTGGAATAGACACACCCCCACCTTTGTTCCAAAGGATGTATATATGCTTGACAGCGTGTAAGGAGGGGTTTGTAGCTGGTTGTAGGCCTATTATAGGTGTTGATGGGGCACATCTGAAGGGAAAATTCCCTGGGGTTTTGTTGACTGCTGTTGGTAAAGATGGGAACAATAATATCTTTCCCATTGCATGGGCTGTGGTTGAAACTGAAAATGTAGAAACATGGATTTGGTTTCTAAATCTTCTGGTGGAAGACCTTAGGTCGGTAACTGCATCGAGTAGTTGGATTCAAGCAGAAGGTGAAGCTTTCACCTTCATGAGCGATAGGCAAAAGGTAATTTCTTGTTAATACGTTTCTTGTTTCAAATGTAACTAATGTTATAACCCTAAAAAAACTTGTGTAAAATGCAGGGTTTGGTTGAAGCTTTGAACTCAGTGGTTCCTGAATGTGAAATTAGGTTCTGCTGTAGACATATATGGGCGAACTTCAAGATCAAGTTCCCAGGAGAGTTGTTCAAACAACACTTTTGGAGTGCAGCCAGAGCCTACAACAAGGTATGGAAAATGTGGCCAACAACCACTTTAGCCAAACCACTTCCTCCACCATATCGAAAGATGCCTGGAAGGCCTAACAAGAGGAAGAGAAAGAAGGAAGTTGGTGAAGGTAAAGGAGGTAAGAGTGATGTATCCAAAGTTAAAGAATTCAAGCAACGGAGATGTGGTAATTGCGGTGACCTAGGTCACTACAAAAAGGGCTGCAAGAATCCACCGAAACCACCACCAACAAAGACCCAGTCAAAAGGTGGAAGGCCTAAAATGGGAACCTCTTCTACTCAACAATCTACAACGAATGATGTGCCTAGCTCCAGTGGTCAACAACAAACGCAGTTAAATGCATCTACTTCATGTGTAATGGATCAAAATAGTCAAATATAGACTTGTACTATGTTGAATTAAGTTGCTGTACCCTGTAATGTTGAATTTAGTTAATTGTATTTTAGCAAATGAATGTTGAACTAAGAATGTAATGTTGCTGTACTATGTGTTTGAATACTTAAGTTGATTCATTCAGAATGTACTGATCATGTGGTGCAAATGTGTTTGAATTGTGTTGATGTATCCAAAGTTTGAATCAGCAAATTGAATCAGTATGCAATGTTTCTGTGTTTGAACTGATCATGTGCAGCAATGTTTCTGTACTATCAGCAAATCAGCAAATCAGCAAATCAACAATGTTTCTGTGTTCAATGAACTGATATGTGCAGCAATGTTCAATGTTCATTGAACTGAAATTGTCGATTTAAATGAAGTAGATGTGCTGCTGTTTGAACTGATCAGTAATGTGCAACAATGTGTACTATCAGTTTCTGTTTTTGAATCAAATCAGTAATGTGTTATTCATGAACTGATCAATGTGTTTGATTTGAACTGATCAATGTATTAATGCAGCAACGTTTAGTGTTCAATGTTTAGTATGCAGCATGTATGCAAGAGAGCCATGTTTAGTGTTCATAAGTATGCAAGTGAGCCATGTATTAATGCAGCATGTTTAGTGTTCAATGTTGAACTGATCATCAAACACATCAGTTCATCAGTTCATCAGCAAACACACAGCAAATACTGGTCATAATTGTACTATGTTGAATTAAGTTGCTGTACTAAACCTTGTTGGATTTAGTTAATTGTATTTTAGCAAATGAACTGATCATTGCTGTACTGATCATTGCTGATCTCAACAATTTAGTTAATTGTACTATGTTGAATTAATTGTACTGATCATTGCTGTACTGATCATTCAGAATGAACTGATCATGTGGTGCAAATGTGTTTGAATTGTGTTTGAATCAGTAATGAACTGATCATGTGGTGCAAAAGAATTGAACTGATCAGTTGTATCAGGATCCTTCGAACTGATCATGTGCAGCAATGGTCCTAAGTTCATGAGTATGTTCAATGTTCAGCAAAACAATTCAATGTTCATAAGTATGCAGCATGTATTAATTCATTCATTTTAGTGTTCAATGTTGATTTTGAACTGATCATCAAACACATCACCAACAGAATATGTACACAGCACATAATTTTAGTGTTCAATGTTCATAATTTTAGTGTTCAATGCAATTGAGCCTTGACTAATACACAGCACAGCACAGCAATTGAGCCTTGACTAATTTTAGTGTTCAATGTTCAGAATGTACTATCTTGAACTAGATGTAATCAAATCATTATTGGAATCAGTTGTACTGTGTGTTTGAATCAATACCTACTGAAGTTGAATATGTGCAGCAAATGTGTTTGAATCAGTAATGTGTTTGAATCAACAAATTGAATCAGTATGCAGCAAATCATTAATTGTGTTGTGCAGCAATGTGTTTGAATCAGTAATGAACTGATCATGTGGAGCAAAAGTGAGCCTTGACTAATCAGTAATTGAACTAAAATCAGCCATTTCAGGTTGTGCAGCAATGTGTTTGAATCAGTAATGAACTGATCATGTGTTTGAATCAGGTTGTGCATCCTTGACTAATACACAGCACAGCACAGAAAACACCAACAATTACGCTAATATCCAAATCAAGACCAACAACAACAATTGGCACAGCACAGAACAAAAAACACCAACAGAAAAACACAGCACAGCACAGCCTTGACTAAAAAGTTAATTCATTCATTCATCATCATCATGTTACAATATCCAAATCAATGTTACAAAACACCAACAGAAATCTTGATTTTTACAAGAAACACCAACAGAAAACAAAACAAAAACCCTAATACAAAGCTTTTAATATGATTTCCATGCTCCCTCTCATTCATCCATTTCTTCTTAATCATTTTAATTTCTGAAAAAGCTTGTTCCTTTTCATGTTCCAAGCAAGATATCCTTGATGTCAAAATCTTGATTTCGGTTGCCAATTGTCGCTTTTCCTCCACAAGCTTGTTAGTGAGTTTTCTTTGCCAAACAGCCATTTCAGGTTCATCAACCCATTTAAACTTTTTGCAACCCCTCGATTTTGTATCAGGATCATAAAAAACGCAAGTATTAAACCTTCTTCCAGGATTTTCCTTGGTCCATGAAACCCTTCTTGCAAAGGGAACTCCACACCCACATTTTTCAATTGAAGAATTTTCGCTTGAAGAACAAGAAGACATAGCTGATTAATTGGAAGAAAACGATGATCTTTGAATGAATTAGAGATTCGAATGCAAGGTGAATGAAAGAAAGCTGTGAATTGAAACGAAGAAGATTTAGGGTTCTTCGCTGCGAAGAAGAAGGAATGAAAGCAGTACTTCGAATGCTCTGAATTGAAAAGAAGACGATTTTAGATTAATAAAGGGACCACGTGCAAGGCACGTGATGGTCAACGGTTAAAAATGCCGGTCAAACGCCAAATTCCGTTACAAGGTACTCTTTTGCAAAAAAATGGATTATGTAAGGTAGTTTTTTGCAAAAATTTTTATTTAAGGTAGTTATTTGCAAAATGGGGTTTATGTTAGGTAGTTTTTTAACATTTTGCCTAAAAAAAAAGACTTTTATAAGAATAATATAAGACGATATAGTGATCGTTTGGAATCTTGTATATTGTCATTGCAAATACTCATATATGTGACTGGTAATAAATTTAGCATTTTTCATAATGTAATTTGCACAATTGAAGCCATTGAACCAAAACACCATTATTGGTGTTATCATTCGTGTTTCAAATATTTTTAAGTTGATGTAGAGCAGAGCAAAAAAATTATAAGGTCCTATTTATTTATTTTTGAATATCTAAAATTAGAGTCTTTCGTAATCATAAAGAGAGATTTACTTAAACTAAAATACAAACCTAATACAATTTTAATTTTAATTACTATAATTAAATAAAGACTCAAACTATTCCTAACTACATAAATATTGATTTTATAAATATAACATAAATTAAGTTGTTAAAAGTTAAATTTCATCTTCAATTATCAAGAAAGAGAAAAAAGTGTTGATTTGATGGCTAATAATAGAAAAGTGTAAAAATTTGATAGATTAAAAATTAAGAAATAAGATGATTATTTTTATGAATTAAGTTGATCATTATTGATGCTTAATGAATGAGTAAAAAATGATACAAGAGGAGATGTTGGGAAGTGAAATGGTTGCTTTGTCAAGAAATAAAAGAAAAGATAGAACAAAAATATATTCAATTGGATTTTATCGCCTTATGACCATTAATATGTTAAATAAACTCTATCCATCTATTCTATATTATTATAATATTTTCTTAGTATGATTTTTTTTAAAAAATACGAGGCTCTTTAGTTTTAGGAGCTCTTTGCAGTTGGTAAATTAGGTGGATGTTCGGGTCGTAAGGTCAATTTCTTTGTTAGTTGTTTCAGGTCGGTTTAAAATCGTATCTTATGTACTTAGTTTTTACCTAGTGTTGAATTTATTTTGAAGTTGGTCAAAGTTGGGTTCACTTTCAATATTGGATCCATATCGAATTATCTGGTCTATTTTGGACACGTAGGACACCCACACACCCTACCTCGAAACCGCCCACCCGTGGCGAACCACAAAAATGGACGTACTATCCTCAATGGAATTTAACTAATTAGGTAGGTCAAACTTGATTACAATCACACAGAATAGATCGTATATGAAAGGGCCACTAAGCAAATGTGGCTTATTATTAAACAAAAACACACGAAAATAAAAGATAAAAGTCGTAACGAGACTCAAACATGAAACAAAGTACATAACACAGTTCCATGGCTATGCTGGAAACCTTTTATTGTTGCACACGGCCCATGACAGTCATAAGCTCCAACCACGCTAAGGGCGTGTGTTCTTAACATCCCTGCTTGAGTAGGGGCTGAAATAAAAATATTAGTTGAATATTAGATCGAGTATAAAAGGAGTAACTGATAGAAATAGATAAAATTAACGATTCAATCAAAATAAGTCTTAATTTATGTATTGATTCTCTTGATAATATTTGAAAATAAAATATTCCAATTATTTGGATAATAATTAATATTTATTTTTATTGTAAGTATTTGTTTTATTCTATATATTTTCTCTATTTTCTAATATTCTTCCTATTTAGAATATCGCACTTTAAGGAAAAAGAAATTTGACTATATTTTTTGAAACATATCAGATCAGAAGAAAAATATATCTATGTACGATCTCGCTCGTTAGGTTCACCTTAATGTGTACTATTTTACATTTTAATAGTTTTTTATGATGTGTGTATAAATTAAAGAGGCTAAAATTCTTTTTTAAACTGTGTAAAAAGTAAATTGAAAAAACAAAAACCAACAAAAGTGCGTAATATTTTAGGTATTTCTTTTAAAGTTTAAATACATTGTAATATTGTGATTTATACGATCAACATTTTATATACTTCTTTAAACTCTAAATAAACTCTTGTGAACGCTAAAAGTATTTTCTTTTATAAATTTGAAATATATTTGATTTATGATAAAATAGGCTATGTTATGATGAGGAGAATGAATAAATATTACCTTTTCAGCATAGATACCAAGAGAAAGGAGGTATCCTTGAGCATTTCCAAAGAACCCAACAATGCGACCGTCTAATGGCATTGGAGATGCAAATGATTGAACATTTTTGGTTGCTTGCCCAGTTCCAAATGGTCCATATCCACCGGGACATAAATTAGTGTGTATCTTGATTGTTGATATAAGACGGGTGTTGTTAGCGTAGGCATACTCGCCCGACGTTCCACTAATTTGTGTTATGAATTCACCGCACTTGAGCACAATCTTCAACAAAATAACATAGACAAAAATCAAGAAAAGATGTTGGTTAATCAGAGCATGGTTTCAAAATCTTACGTGATGAGAGAAAATTACGTTAATTTAAATGTTTGATTGAATTGATTTTTTAACAAGTCATTGTTACTAACCTTTGATTCATTTCCACCATCGCCACCAAACATGTTGGTTTCGGAACCACATGGATCGGCTACAACGAACCCAATTGCATCAACAATATATCCATGCCTCACAATGACTTCTTTGATGAACTTACACCCTTCAACTTTCATCGAGAAGTTTTCACTCACACATTGATTTCCATAAGGGCCGTACTTGACGACTTCTTGTTTCTACAACATTTTATGATAATAATGTTAAACAATGGATATTAAGAGGATATATGGTTTTAACTAATCAATAATGATTAGTCTTAACTAATCAACAACAAAAATATCTCAAAAAAAAAAAAAAAACCAACAATAAAAATATTTTATAACCCCAATAACTCTCACTTAAAATACTTAAAATGAGATTTTGAGTTGGATACATGCAACCTTACCAGTACTATACCTCTATTAGTAACTTAGTGCAGGGGTGATTATGACATGTGTAAGGTGCCTAATTGCATAGGACCCTTTAATCTTAATAACGAAGAGGGTGTTTTCGATTAATCTTAATTAAGTAAATTGATGAAAAATATTTTCTATCTTATAAATTAAATAATGATAAGCAAAATATAGATGTATCAATACCCCTGAATTTGTAATAACAAAGAGGTTGCTTTCAATTAATCTTAACTAAGCAACTTGATTAAAAATATTTTCAATCTTATATATAAATGATGATTAGCAAAAAATATATATATACCTGGGCACATGCTTGAGCCATTTTCTTAGCTTAAAAAGATGAAAATCAAAGCCGAAAACTTAAAAGGTATTGTAGGTGTATTGTGCTATGAACTCTGGAGGATGGAACGAGTATATATAGTGTAAGCGAGGGGACAAAGAATAAGTTCTTTTGATCACTTATTTGTTTAATATTCAGTTAAACAAATCATTTATACTCTCTCTATCTCACTCATTTTGCATGAACTGCCATCTAATATTCAATTAATTTGCATTATTTTTATTTTTTGAACTACCTTGTAAAAATGTTAAGATTACTAAAAGTAAATTATTTAAATTAACTTATACAAAATGGAAATGAAATATTTAAAAATGATTTGACCTAATAAGAAAATAAAAATAAAATGGATTTCTAAAATTAGAAAACTTCTTTTTGTTGCGTACATTATAAAAATTATTAAACTAGATTCCTCCGATGGTTCTTTTAAAAAGGAAACGAATCACATTCTATAAAGAAATCTTTTTAAATATTATTTATGGATATTAGGGTTTGAAGAATTTGAATCTTGTTTTATTTTAAAAATTCCGTATAAGCGTTTTGCATGTTTAGATAATGATGACAGGTGATGCTCTCCCCTTTGTTACTTTTGTCTTGTCTATACGGAATCTGGAATCGTTATCACCCCTTTCTTTTTTGTTATTTTTTTATTTTACACATTTAATTTAATTTGCTCATATATGCATTAAAAGAATTTTTATTTTTTTAGATACAATTAAGCTTTAGTCACCGAAATTTAATATATTTTTTTAATATTTATGGTCCACATATATCTTCCATTACTAAATTTATTTTAATATTTTAAAATGCTCATTATTTTTACATGTTTTTCACTAACTTTGTTTTAATATTAATGATGTTTCTAGTCTTTATTTTTTTTCTGCAAACATTTTTTATTTATATATTTTTGAATGCTTATAGTCTTTATTTTTTCATCATTAACTTTATTATTCAATAAAATAATATATTCTCGGTCTAAAACATTTAATCAACTTTTCTCTATTTCCTTTAGTTTTTTAATTTTATTCTCTTCTTAGAGGTTTAAAAAATCCTAATTAATGGCAACAAGCCCCTAAACACATGTTCACTTCTTTCATCTATCCTCAACCAAAATTCAAGCTTTTCCTCATTTAATACCCCTAAAAAACTAACTCTCTGATACCAATTAAAAGGAAAGGATCTCTGACCCTCAAATGATGAGATTAGGTGCAAAAGGATGAAAAAAAATTAAGTATGGATACCGGGGGCAAAGCTAGGATTTCGTCGATATACTAGCAAATTATTTATTATATAAAAACTAGTTAAATTATGAAAATTTTTAAACCCTATATACAGAATTTAACTTGAATCATAACAAAAAATATATTCAACAAATAGAGTTGAAATTTCCCTATAATTATCGCTTTTGAAAAAAAACAAGTGTTTTTGACTCTATTTTTTGCCTAGTTAGTCTCCAAACAAAACAACTATTAAAATTAAGATAACAAAAATATAAACTCACACTAAAACAGATGAATTCAAAATTATAAGTGATAGAGAGTAATGACAATATAATATATAAATTTATTAGTTTATTGAATCAATACTCAATTGTTTCAATTAGGATTTGATCCCTTAACCTTTGGCAAAATAATTGCTCCAAAAATCATTTAGCTATAGTAATTTTAGTTATTTTTTTTCACTCTTTAAATTATATATCATACATTCGTAAGGGGCCAAAGTTAAAAATACAAAGGACTGTATTTTCGGCAAGATGACCTGACCTCCCTCAGCCCCAATGTAGCTTCGCCCCTGGTTGATACACAAAGGCAAAACACCAATGCTTTGATGAACAAAATAAATATAACAATAAAAATAGTGTTTTGAAGTGTATTATAATTCATTAACTATTCAACTACATATTAATAAAATATCACTCACAAATGATGAACTCACTCAAACTTGAGCTCAAGTTCACTTCTTTAATGTAGACTGCATAATTGTGGACTCATTCGACTTGAGCTCAAATTTAACTCAAGTTGAACTCATTCAACTATATATTAATGAAACAACTAGAGTTTCCTCTAAGAAAAAATATTACCTACAAAATAGACCGATATAATAATGTTAGCTAAACCTATATTTTCATTGTCTCTTTAAGTTTGCTCTACACAAATTAAAAACTATAATATATTTGGGTTATATGGTGAGAACTCAAATCGACATAAAAAATATTATTATCATTCTCGATTTTAAAAAGGTCCTATGTAATTAAAATGAAAAATATACAAAATCATAATACTTGGTGATATATATAAAATGAAAAATATGAGAATCCTTCATTTTGGGTTTGTATAATTATTAACCACTCTAAATTTTTGATAATTAATATGGACATATTCACATACTTGTGATATATTTATGTCCAAGCTAAGTTTATATCTTTTGCGTTGTTTTATAATACACCAATATTGTATCATGAATATTAAAATTCCATAAACCATTATAGTTATATTTCATTTACTTTCAACGGTTGTATATATTATAGTTATATTTTATTTACTTTTAACAGTTGTATACATTACGTACATTATATCATATTTTATATTGTGAGCACATGTGATTGTGAAAATTTAATTCATGACAAATAAAAATCACAACAAAATATAAAAAATTTATCACACATTTAATATAATTATATTCATGCTTTTTTTTTATTTTGAATAAAAGAGCAAATGGTTCGTATCTGAAGTATAAATTACGAACTTATGTGTTTTTTAATAAAAAATGACATACTAATTTTTGCTGACAAAAATAACTATTACATTAATTTATATTAAACATTACTACTATTAATAGCACATTTTAAAATCAAATATAAAAACATAGAAATATGTAAAATTATTTTATAATGGTTCAAACGAAAAATATATTATTTTTCTCATAAAAAATATAAGTGACTTATATAAAGATAGTCACAACATAAACCATAATAGAATTAAACATCGCATTTAAGTAACCAAGAGTATAAATAACAAAAATAAATTCTAAAAAAAGTATATTATGTTTTAACCATCTCAAAATATCCAAAACACTAAATAATAACCATTTAATAAATAAAATTGAAAAGATTTTATAAATAATTAAAATAAATGTAATATGTAGTATATAATTTTGTAATACATTAAATGATGTTACCTAACTGTAAAAAAAATAATCAATATAAATTATTATACTCAAAATTCAAAAACAGTAAAGTCAAAGATCATCATAATAACAATGACATCATCATTGCATTTTAGAGGGAAAACTTATCATAAGAAAGTGACACGTAAGCAATTATAAAAAATGATGATGTCAGTAGTATTTTATTTTAGTAATAGTTATAGATAGATTATAGATTAAAGCATTTTAGATAACATTTTGCAAATTATTTATGAAAAATAATAATGATAAATTAAAATTTTTGTAGGAAGATACTTATATAACTTGTGCACACTTGTAGCCCAATGAACCAAAACACCATTTGTACTATCATTCGTGTTTCAAATGTTTTGAAGTTGATGAGGGCCAGAGTGATGAATTTTAAAATTCTGTTTATTTTTCACGAATTTTTAAAATTAAGGGTTTTTTTTTATAATAATAAGAAAAATCTGCTTAAACTAAAATAAAATTTAATATAATTTTAGTTTAACTACTTAGATAAAATAAAAACTCAATACAATTCCTAACTACATCAACATTGATTTTTTAAAAATAACTTAAATTAACTTGTTAAATATTAAATTTTATCTCTAATTAACAACAAAAAAATTAAAAAATTAATGGGTTGATGGCTATTAATAATAGAAAAGTGTAAAAGTTTGATGGGTTAAGAAATCAAGAAAAAAAATGTTGTTTATTTTTATGAATTAAATTGGTAATTAAATATTGATGTTTAATGAATGAGTAAAAATAAAATGATGTAAGAGAATATGTTTGGGAGTTAAATGGTTGCTTTGGAAAGAAATAAAAATGAGTAAAAATAAAATGATGTTAGAGAATATGTTTGGGAGTCAAATGGTTGCTTTGGAAAGAAATAAAAGAATGGAGAGAAAAAAAATGTAATCAAAAGGAATTTATAGTCCTATAAAAATTAATATGTTAAGTAAAACCCTGACCATTTATTCTACATTATTACAAAATTATTGTGGAAATCTGTTTAATTGCACGTTTTTTTTAAGTATCGGCATATATAAATATATATATTACAAAAAATAACGCCAGAGATATTATGCTGTAAAAACACTAGATTTTGATAGTTTTATGTATAAATTAACTTTTTAATTTTAGATTTTATCGATAATATATGATGTTGTATATATATTTTCTAATTTACTCAATTAGCTATAAATAAATGCTAGTAAAAATAATTTAATGGTAGAGATATTAGTCAAGATCAAATGCAATTTATTAATTTACTCAATTTAGTTTAATAAATATAACAATTAATTAATTTGAATATTCCATGTGGCAAATCTTTAGAAAGATGTCATATAAAATTTTTCAGTTCTTTTAGTTAATAGTATAATAGGTGGATTGATTTTAGTTTAATAAAACAAAATCAACTTTACCTTATTTAGTTTAATAAATATAGCAATTAATTAATTTGATTATTTCATGTGGCATATCTTTGAAAGGTTGCCACATAGAATTTTCAGTTCTTTTAGTTAATAGTATGATTATTTCCATATGATTTTTTAAATATAAAGCCCTGTAGTTTTGGGAGATTTGTGTGGTTGGTAAAGATGTTAATTATTCAAGTTATCGGTTTAATTTCGAGTCAATTGTTTCAGGTTGGTTATGTCCACATTAATTTTTACATAATTTTGAATTCATTTTGAAGCCGAGTTAAAGTCGGGTTCAATTTTAAGATTAGGTGGATATCGGATCATCGGGTCTGCTTTGAACAGCTATGGCGGTTATGCATCCCCACACACCTCAAAACTGTCTGCCCTTAGGTAAGCACTAAATTAGACATACTGTCCTTATGGGAATTTGACTAATTAGGAAGGCTAAAATTGATTACAATCACATACAATATATCAGATCATACATGGCCACTAAGCAAATGTGGCTTAGTATTAAACAAAAACATACGAAAATAAAAGATAAAGTCATAACGACACTCAAACATGAAACATAATACATAACACAGTTCCATGGCTATGCTGGAAACCTTTTATTAGCAAGACATAAACATGAGCCTACTTGACCATCTATTGTTGCACACGGCCCATGACAGTCATAAGCTCCAACTACGCTAAGGACGTGTGTTCTTAACATCCCTGCTTGAGTAGGGGCTGAAATAAAAATATTAGTTGAATATTACATCGAGTATAGTAATTGATAGAGATAAATAAGATCAACGAACCAATCAACATCAGTCTTGAATGATATATTGATTACATGTAATCGTTGTTATAGGTATGACTTTTATTCTATATATTCTTTCTGTTTTCTAATGTTCTTCTTATCTAGAATATTTCATTTTAAGGAAATGAATTTTGATTAAGGTTTTTGGGACATATATAGAAGATAAATATATTCATGTGAGATCGCGGTGGGTAGATTCGTCTTAACATATACTTGTTAATTATAATTTTTTATAATTTTTTGATACATATTTATAGAGACTAAAAAATTATTTTAAAAATTTGCAAAAATAAACGTGAAAAACAAAAAAAACGAAGGAAATGATATTTTGTGTATTTCTTTTACAGTTTAAATACATTGTAATATTATGATTTATATTATCGATCATTTTGAACACTTCTTTAAACTCTAAATAAACTACGCTAAAAATATTTTCTTGTATAGATTTGAAATATATTTGATTGATCATAAAATAGGCTATGTTATGATGAGGAGAATGAATAAATATTACCTTTTCAGCATAGATACCAAGAGAAAGGAGGTATCCTTGAGCATTTCCAAAGAACCCAACAATGCGACCGTCTAATGGCATTGGAGATGCAAATGATTGAACATTTTTGGTTGCTTGCCCAGTTCCAAATGGTCCATATCCACCGGGACATAAATTAGTGTGTATCTTGATTGTTGATATAAGACGGGTGTTGTTAGCGTAGGCATACTCGCCCGACGTTCCACTAATTTGTGTTATGAATTCACCGCACTTGAGCACAATCTTCAACAAAATAACATAGACAAAAATCAAGAAAAGATGTTGGTTAATCAGAGCATGGTTTCAAAATCTTACGTGATGAGAGAAAATTACGTTAATTTAAATGTTTGATTGAATTGATTTTTTAACAAGTCATTGTTACTAACCTTTGATTCATTTCCACCATCGCCACCAAACATGTTGGTTTCGGAACCACATGGATCGGCTACAACGAACCCAATTGCATCAACAATATATCCATGCCTCACAATGACTTCTTTTATGAACTTACACCCTTCAACTTTCATCGAGAAGTTTTCACTCACACATTGATTTCCATAAGGGCCGTACTTGACGACTTCTTGTTTCTACAACATTTTATGATATAAAGTTAAACAATATATATTAGGGATAGAGATCAATGATTAATCTTAATTAAGAAGTAATAACATGTCAAGAAATCAACTCAAGCAAAATCTTAAGCTAATAGTAAACCCTATGATATGTTATATATTGATCTGTATAACATTATATAACTCCAATGCTATTAACTGGCTTCCACTTAGAATCAGATTTTATATTGGATGCAACGCAACCTTACTTGTATGATACCCCTGTTAGTAATTAACTTACTCCTGGGGTAACTATGTCATGTGCACGATGCCCAGTTGCATAGAAACCCATAAACTAAGGGGCTCAAATATTAATCGAAGTTGATTTACACTACTTTGGACTTAGTCTAATTACTTATTTTAAGACCTAAAACATATAAAATAAATAGGAACTCCGAGGTTGGTGTGTATTTTGCTCCCACCCTAACTTAGTGGTAACAAAAAAGTTGTTTCTGATTAATCTTCATTAAGCAAATTGATAGGAAAATATTTTCTATCTTATAAATAAATAATGATTAGCATATATATATGTACATACCTGGGCGCATGCTTGAGCCATTTCTTTAGCTTAAAAAGATGAAAGTCAAAGCCAAAAACAGAAAGGTATTGTAGGTGTATTGTGCTATGAATCTTGGAGGATGCAACAAGTATATATAGTGCAAGAGAGGGGACAAAGAATAAGTTCTTTTTTGATGTCGTACTTCAATTTTTTGTTTCAAATTTTTTTTAATTATTTTTTTTTATATTTTGGATTTTTAAAAAAAAAATTCGCGAAGAATAAATTTTTCTTTAAATTATATTGTTGTGCATAGGACGGCAACAAAGAACCGTAAACTTGTAAAATTCTCTAATATCGACCTACGGATAACTCAAAGGTTGATTTGATATGTACATAACCTAATATAAACCCGACTATTTTAGGACCACAACTAATCTATACGTTATTCGACAAGAAAAAAAAATGTGAATATGATAAAATGAATAAATTTTACCCAACTATATATTATGGAGTATTATTCATACTCATATCTATTCACCACTTTTCGAATTTATATTCATATATTCCCTCCTATTTATAGATGAGACATTTGGGTTTTGCATCAAAACCAAGGAGGGGTGGAGGACCACTTAAAGGTGAGTGGAAAACTCTCTTTTTCCATAAAGGATATTAATATTTATGTGTTAGTGTGTTGTTGTAGTAATGTTAAAAGGGTAAAAAAGAATGACAAAAATAGAAATTGTATATTATTGTATATTTTAGTGAATTGGCCCAATAAAAAAATGTCTCATTATCAATGAATAAGAGGGAATATTACATATGCATATGAATTTGAAAAATAGTGAATAGATATGAGTATAAATAATAGTCCGTAATATATAATTGGGTAAACATTTATTGATTTTATAATTTAACTTGGAATGGTAGGAAATATAAAATAATTCACGTTACAATTAATTGCTATTTTAATAGCCTTCTTATCTTGTTTAGATGCGAGATATATACCTCTATTTAGATCAGGCAAAGTGGACTACTGTTTAAGATCTTAAACTTCTTAGAGTCTAAAAAATTAGTTTCATGAATAAAATTGATATTAACCTTACTTAAATTTATATAAAATTTATATTTTTTGCTAAGTAATATAAATTATATGTGATCTTTATATAAAGTAGTTCAAATATCAATAATAAGAAAAAAATATGTATTACTAATTTTATACATTACACCTTAAAGTTTTAGGATTTCTTTTTATCTTTTGCTTTGATGCTCAATCATAAACGAAACTACCTGTTTAGATCATAACATATTGTTGTGAATGAGGATTCTAAGTATGTTTAATCAATTTTTCAAACATCAATGGTAAGCTCCCTTGAGTGGGATGAAAACGTAGAATTTGAAATTTGGGAATTTGTAGAAAAAAAATATGTATTTTCTCTGTTTTTATATGTTATTTTTAAATAAAATCTACAGATTTTAGTGTTAAACTTTCACTACGATATCTTATTAATGTATATGAAAAAATATATTCATGTGAGATCTTGATAGATTCGTATCGATTTATATTTTTAACTATAAAATTGTTAAAAGACTCACAATTAAAATTATTTTACTTATAAATTTGCATTAAAATCTACACAAAATATAAATAAGAAGAACAAATAAAAACAGAGAAAGTTACGAATAACTAATTTAGAGAGAATACAATTCTTTAATTAGGATATTAGGCGTGTTCACAGCTATAGCCTACAGCTACTCATATCTACACCTACTTGTCTTACCAACGTAACTACCTTCTATCGAATAAAGTTATTATGAGTCGTATAAGTGGGCCTGGGCCAGGGATTATAGTAACATATACCCCAATTTCCAAGTACAATGGAATTTAAACATAAATAACAAAAGCAACATACTTTTTTTTTTTTTTTTTTTTTTGGCTATTTATGAATTCGAGTTGGCTTTTAACTCTGTTTTTAAATTGTAAATTTATGATGTTAAAATTAAATTGACTCTTTTAGGGCCTTTAGAATTTGAATGGTCTTTTATGAACACATACAAATCTTCATGACTACTATTAGTAATAATAGAAATAAATTGGCTACGTAAATGAAACTATTCAAATTAGAAGTAATTTTTTTCATACATTGAAAAAATTATTTAAGTGGATTCCTCCAATTGGTCAAATGATCCCGAATTCCCGATGGTATATAACAACTTTTTTCTCATCTTTCCTTGAGATAAGAAAGAAACGAATCACATTCTATGATGAAATTTTTGTTGTTATTATGTATGGATATTATGTTTTTATGGTTATGATCTTTTTTTAATAAAAAAAAATTCTACATGCATTGAACTTTCATGAAATCCTAGTACTAATGTTTTTTAAGATTTTTCCACATTGTAAAATCTAATTTATGCCTTATCTAACTGCCGTAGAATTTTCTATTAAATTCTGGTCAATTTTCGTTTGATTCATCATTTTGACGTTTTTACAATTTTATCCTTATTAAGTGTTGGTTGTTGTTTGTATAATTTGCTCTAAACCATTTTTATGCTCTCAAATGTTTAATTCACCATTTTGACATTTAATTCACCGTTTAATTTATCAACGCTCTTAAATCTTAATAAGGGTAGAAATATCAAAATGGTGAATTAAACAAAAATTAATAAGAATTTAACGGAAAATACTACGGTAGTTAAATAAGGCATAAACTAGATGCTACCATGTGAAAAAATCTTATAAAAATAAATTAGAAGTTTTTTTTTTCATACATTGAAAAAATTATTTAAGTGGATTCCTCCAATTGGTCAAATGATACCGAATTCCCGATGGTATATAACAACTTTTTTCTCATCTTTCCTTGAGATAAGAAAGAAACGAATCACATTCTATGATGAAATTTTTGTTGTTATTATGTATGGATATTATCCTTTGATGGTTATGATTTTTTTTAAACAAAAAAAAAATTCGACATGATTAGCATCGAATTTTCATGAAAGTCTAGTACTAATATTTTTATAAGATTTTTCCACATGTTAGTGTCTAATTTATACCTTATCTAACTGTCGTAGCATTTTCTAATTAAATTCTGGTCAATTTCCGTTAAATTCATCATTTTGACGTTTTTACAATTTTACCTTTGTTTTTATAATTTGCTCAAAACCATTTTTATGCTCTCAAATGTTTAATTCACCATTTTGACATTTAATTCACCGTTTTATTTATCAACGCTCTCAAATCTTAATAAGGGTAGAAATATCAAAATGGTGAATTAAACGGAAATTAATAAGAATTTAACGGAAAATACTACGGTAGTTAAATGAGACATAACTAAATGCTACCATGTGAAAAAATCTTATAAAAATACTACCACTAGCATTTCATGAAAGTTTAATACTACCACGTAGAATTTAAAAAAAAATACAAAAATATAAATAATGTGATCAAAGCAGTCAACGCCTTGTCAAGGAGACTCTATTGTAATCCCCTCTTTGTTTCCTTGAAACACCTACTTCATGTCAATCTTTTCCTCTTGCACTCTCATCATCCTCATTAGTGATTTATGCCATTGAAAGAGCAACAATGTGATCAAAATTACCTAAAGTATTAGGCGATTTGACATTTGCACTAACAATTAGGTTTTCCTCCAAGAAAAAAATATTAGGTTACAGCTAGGCATGGCCACGGGGCGGGTTACCCGGAACCGAACCGGTCCCGAACCGCTTGGAACCGGAACCGGAACCGGAACCGTTTGCGACAGGTTCCGAACCGCCCCGAACCGCGAAACCGTGAAACCGCCGGAAAAAAGTCGCCGGAACCGTGAAACCGCCGGAAAAAACCGTCGTGAACCGGGCCAAAAAACCCGCGGGTTGGAACCGGAACCGGTCCGGGAGAACCGGTCCAACGGTTCCATGGAACCGGTTCTGGAACCGGAACCGGGACCGGTCCGGTTGAACCGGCTCAACGGTTCCATGGAACCGGAACCGGAACCGGAACCGGGACCGGTCCGGTTGAACCGGCCCACCGGTTCCATGGAACCGTTGAGCCAAACTAGCCGTTAGAGAGCCGTTAGAGAGCCGTTGGAATCCATCCTATAAATACTCATCACTTTCAATCATTTTCATTCACAACTCATCTCTTCTCCTACTCTCTCTACTTAATTCTTTAATTACGCAATTATTCTCTTAATTACATAATTAGTCTTCTAATTATTTCTTAATTTAGTTAGTTACATAATTAATCATTTATTTATTTCTTAATTCTATATTTCTATTTTTACTTCTATACTATCAATCATGTCTTCATTTTTGAAAAAAGCCACAAAAAAAGTTACTAAAGTGGCAAAATCATTAGGAGGTTCCAGTTCCTCCAAAAGAAAGGCCACTTCTACTCCGTCGGTATCAACAACACCCTCCATTAGTAATTATAATTATGAACCTAATTATCCGGAAGGGTACGACCCGGAGTTACATCAATATGCAGAAGAAGTGGAAAAAGATATACAAATTGAAGAAGAAGAAGAACAAGAAGAAGAACCAACGACCCCAATTGGGGTACATATATCTCGACAGTCATCAACAAGATCAGATGAAGAACAAGGAGAACAACAACAACAAAGACAAGCTCGTGGTAAACGAGTCAATTTCCAAACTATCGGTTAGTTTTATAATTTTATTCTTCAAATTAATTAAACTTTAAATTATTTATTTATTTAATTATAGTTTTATAATTTTAAATTATTTATTTAGATGAAGATGAACCAGTAAGACAACCTTTTCCGGCAATGCCACCTTCTAGTGGTAGAGCTGTTTCACATGTGTGGTCGTATTTCACAAAAGAACCAACCGAGAATCCAGATATGTTCCTATGCACTTGTCAAATTTGTGAAAGTCAAGGAGTAAAGCCCTTAGTTTCATACAATTTCGCCAGAGGTAAATACTTTTTAAGTTTTTTATACATACATAATACATTCATACATTATATATTCATATTTTATAAACATTTATTTATTGTGTTTTGTGAATACGTGTTAGGTGGTGGAACGGGATCTTTTAACAAACATTTGGCAAAGAAGCATGGAATCACAAAAGAAACTCATGCATCAAGCGGCAGCGGGACCACAAGTGGAAGCCGACAGACACAATGGGACATTCCCAACACAGGTATGCCTTTTAGATATAATCGTAATGACATGATTGATGAATTTTCTAGGTATGTAATTTGCGATGAATTGCCTTTTAACCACGGTGAAAGTAGGGCATATGAGCGTCTCACTAGACAACAATTGCAACCACAATTTAGAGCAATCCCTAGGAACACTCTTAAAAGACGAACAATTAAATTATACGAATCAATGCGCTATGACCTAGTTGAAATGTTTAAATCGTTTAATGGTAGGGTTAGCATAACAACTGACATATGGTCTGCTCCCCCACATTTAGAATCTTATATGTGTGTAACAGCACACTGGATAGATCGAAATTGGATTATTCAAAAAAGAATAATTGCTTTTGAGACTATGCGAGAAAGACACACCGGCGAAAACATAAAATATAGATTAATAGAGATATGTAGGGAATGGAACTTATTAGATAAAATATTTTGTTGTTCAACAGATAATGCAACCGCAAACATAAAATGTATAGAACTTTTATTTAACGAACCCGCCTTTAGTTTAATCCTTGGGGGTAGCTTATTACACATACGTTGTTGTGCGCACATAGTTAACTTATCTTGTCAAGTAGGTATAAAACAATTAAGTGAATTATTAGAACCAATTAGGGATATAGTAAAATGGCTTAGGATCGGAAAGATTAAAAGAAGATATAAACAATTATGTGACCAATACCAACTTAAAAAAGTGTATTGGTCATTAGATACTCCTACACGTTGGGGGTCAACGAACGATTTATTAAGAAAGGCGATTGCTTATCGCCCAGTAATAACACAACTATATAGTGAGTGTACAGATAGTTTCATAGCTGATGAAACTTGGGAATTAGCAATAGGTGTACATAACATATTAGAAGCGTATGACCACGCGACTAAGATTTTTTCTTATGTTTATGAACCGAACGTTCACTTAGTAATAAGTGAATGTATTACTATTTTTTATCACCTGCTTAAACATACACAAGAAGATACTAACCCACAATTAAGGCCGATTCTTGCTGAAATGATGGAAAAATGGAAATCATATTTTACCGATTTTCCTTACATTTATGGAATCGCAACCATTTTGGACCCACGTTTTAAAACCGAGGTCCTAACCAAAGTAATAGGATTTTATTATCAAGCGTTAGATCGCCCGTCTTCCGATGTAGCTTATTATGTCGGAACATGTAAAAAATATTTAGCTGAACTGTATGAATTTTACGCTAGTGTATATAACCCGAAACGCGATATGTCTAGGCGTGCTAGCGTTTCGGCTCGTCCCTCTTTCTATAATTCAGTAATTGCTAACATAATGACGCAAGATGATAGTTTTGTAGGATCTTCTTCTTCCTCGACCACATTTTTAGAACTAGATAGTTATCTAAAACACCACTTTGAAATAGACCCAAGTGTCTATAATATTTTGGAGTGGTGGAAAGAAAAATCTGTTAAATTTCCCATTTTATCGAGAATTGCAAAGGATGTCCTTGCAATTCCCGCGTCAACTATTGCGTCGGAGTCTGCTTTTAGTGCAGGTAGAAGAGTTTTGGATGAAAAGCGATCTCGTCTTGCTCCACATAGTATTCAAATATGTGTTTGCAAGAAAGATTGGGATCAAGCTGAGATTCGAACACAAGGACTAAGGAACGATGATGATCAAGACGACGATGATGATCCATGGATGATGATGGATACAACTTCATCATCGTCAGGAGGAGAGTCAGCGGAAGCATCTAATCAATATCAACCACATGATGATGACGAAGACGAATAGGATCAATCCGACAAGCGACAACGATGAATCAACACTCAACAACTATAAATAAAAGGTATGACAAAGAACTACGTGGGCTTTGATTCCTTCGGGATACGTAGGCAGCTTAGTATTCATTTGGGTACTAGGTTCAAGTCCATTTTCTCCCTCTTTTTTTATTAATCATCTTTATCGACATTATCATTGATTCGTTTCTTATTAATTAATTTTTTTCCATTCATTTTAGTAAATATTTCAATAACGATGACAACTTGACATGCAATGAATTTCGCTAATAATCAAGTAATCATCAAAGGTACGTCCGCGATATTATAGTATTTTTTTATTATACAAAAATTTAAAGAAAAAATTAAAATGGAACCGATGGTCCGACCCGCCCGTCCCGTGAGTTGGAACCGCCGGAACCGCCTCATGAACCGCTAAGGAACCGTTTGGAACCGCCCGGAACCGGAACCGGAACCGGAACCGTTCGCGACAGGTTCCAAATGGAATCGGAACCGGGTGGAACCGGAACCGGATGGAACCGGAACGGAACCGGACCAACCCGGACCGTGGCCATGCCTAGATGGAAGGAATATTATGTTTGTGAATAGCGCAAAAAGGGAAATGGTTATTAAGAAATATTTATGAGTTTAATTAATTTTTTTAAAAAGATTTAAAATTTTTAATTAATAAAGATAACTAAAGAATTGGAAAAGTTGATATGAAAAGTTTTAGAATAGATTAAATTATTCAACATAAAAATTAATAATGTTAAAATATGAATCCTAATTAATAGAAAGAAAATTATAGGAATACCTTGGAAACTTTTCCTCCAAGGCCGCCAATAACGTTTTTGATGGTATTACAGCCGCCTGCGTCAAGAATGACGAACCCAATCCCATCAACAATGTTGGCATGCCTTATTATTACTTCTTTGATGCTCTCACATTCTTCAAGCATGATACTCCAGTTTGTTGCACATTGTGAACCATAAGGCCCATACTTCTCAATTATCTGGTTCTGTATAATAATAAATAATACTTAAAGGGTGATTCTACAATAATCGACTCTCAAACTAAACCACTATAATTTTTTTTTTTTTGAAAATTGGGAAATTATTAGATAAACTTGTGAATAGCTGTGGCGGATCCACAAAAAAAAAGGTAATCTCAATATTTAAAAACAAGTTACAATCACCATTGAATAAATTAAAGTAAATGCCCACATCGTGTTTTGGGTATGTATATATATATATATATATATATATATATAACAGCAAAACACAAGTAGTACAGTGGGTTTCAAACTCTGGTCTTCCCTATAAGAGATAACAACACTAATCATCTTATCTAGAATATATTTACATATACTACTTGATTTTATTTTAGATTTAACTGATATCGACTGATATCGTTGACCACACCTTGTATCCGTCGATGGTGAACGGGAAATCAAAATCAAGGGCATAAAAAATCCCAAAAAAATCCTCAAAACAGGCTACACAATATGAAATTAAATCAAGAAAAAAAATAAACTTATTAGGAAAAGTATTTTTATCAAAAATTATTTTGCAGAAATAATTTGTATATCAGTTGAAATATGCGTATGCAAGCCATTATTTGTAAAGTTAATTACTTTTATATATATATATATATATATATATATATATATATATATATATATATATATATATATATATATATATATATATATAAATATATATATATATATATATATATATATATATATATATATATATAAAAGTTAATTTTCCTCCAAAACATAAAAAAATTTTAATTTAATTTTTCCAAGTCCTCTTTAAAACATCAAAACAAGCCAATAAAAGATAAAAAAGCATCAACTAGTCTCTTGAGAGACCGTTGCTTTGAGAGACGTCTCTTAATGCCGGATCCATTAAAATTTAATGCCTACTTATTGTATTTTTAATGTCTACTTACATTATTCTTAATATCTACTTATTATATCCTTAATGCCTACTTACAATAACTTAAATATGTACTTATAATAATTTTAATGTCTACTTATAATATTTCAATAAATGTAGAATAAGTTGACTTAATTAGAAATAGTTTCTCACAAGAATCGTTGAAAAAACATTAATTCATGAAAAAAAAAGTACCTTTTGACCATAGACTCCAATTGAGTGTAGATATTTGGAGTGCGTTCCAAATAGTCCAACAACACCACCATCAGATAAAGGTGGTGACTCAAAGTTGGTAATGTTATGGACGTGATCTCCATTTCCATAACTTCCATATCCATCTGGACGTAGATTTGTATGTATCTTCATTTTGGCCACGACTCGTTGACCATCCCATTGACCAAGAGATCCACTAAAATGTGTAATGTACTCGTCACATTGAAATGTAATCTGCAATTTATATAAATAAATTTTACAAATATGATAATACTTATTTAGTTCCATCATATTTACCGCTGATAGTTATATTTTTCCATACAACTCACAATCGGGTGAAAGTATGTGAAAAGAATATATACTAGCATGTGGTATTACAGTTTCTTAGAATTTTTCTTTTATTTTATCATTTATATATTTTTTTTTCAAATGAGACAAACTTATTAAACGGATAGTGTATATTAACCCATTTGAATGATGATAGAAGGAACTTTTTATATTGAAATAAAAACGTATTTTTGTTATATATATATATATATATATATATATATATATATATATATATATATATATATATATATATATATATATATATATATATATATATATATATAATTATAAAAACATATATTAAATATGAAATAATAATTGCTAAAATATAATATGACATAATTTATATCATTTGATGCTAACAAAATTTTTTAGCTGATAAGTTTTATAAAAATATTTAAATTATTTATTTTTGAAAATGGTGAATTTACGATACCCGATAAATTTCAATCAATAATTTATTTTTTATAGCTCAATATAAGCAAGAATAATTCAACATCAACGAATAAAATTTTTCCATCTGCGTAGCTTTTATAAGGAAGACATGTGTATTTTTTCAATCTTTTTATTAAATTGTATGATCATAAAATTCAATTAATAATTTATTTTTTATAGCTCAATATAAGCAATAATTCAACATCAACCAATAAATTTTTTTTATCTAGCATTGCTTTTTAATAGGATGATATGTGTAATTTTTCAATCTTTTTATTAAATTGTATGATTTTAATTAATGCAAGTGCTTATCAATTATCAATCAATTTGTGCAAATTCATCTCAGCCAGTATATATTAGTCAGGGCAAATTTTTATCAACCAGTAAAAAGGAAATACAAATGGCAATAATATTTCAAAAGTGCAACTTGATTTTATTGCGAAAATCTTAGTTAGTCATTCTTCAATATGTGCGAAATTATATTAGGTAATAAATTACAAACAATACAAAATATGTACCAATAAACATTCAGCTAATAAAAAAATTACACATGAAAATGTTCTGTAAAACTGTCATTTGTTAATTTACATTAAAATTATTAGTTTATATGATGATTACACAAATGCAATTATGGGCTAGATCAAAACTTTTAGGCATAGAAAACTTAGATTAATTATTATCGATCTCCTAACTTACTGTTAGTATTACCTTCACTATATATCTTTTTGTTATTCATTTTACATATTTTTATATAGTCAAGGATGTTGACAGATCTTATTTAATAATCGAATTGATGAATTTTTAAAAAAATATAAAAATGTGCATGCAACTTATAATAATTGAAAATCAGAAGTAAAATTTATATAAATACAATACCTTTTTTTTGGGTAAACATATACAATAATTTGAGAGAACACAGAAAAATAAAAAATTGACATTCTAATAATGTCAAATCGAATATTTAAATTTGATAAATAAAACTTCATTACTTATTTCTTATTTTTTATATATTTTTTAATTTTCTCATTTTGCACGAGTTGTAAATTTAAATTGATAAAATTCTGGAAAAAAAACAGTTAAATTAATCACTTATAATAATAAACTTTTTTTAGAAATAAGTATTTAAGATGAAAAGTAATGTATATTAAAAGGCACAGGAGAATATTAATTTAAGTTATAGAAGAAAGTTATGCACAAGGGGTTGAAAATAATATGTAGAAAATAAATTAATTTGGGTTTATATTTTTACATAGTTTTTAATGCATATATTTGAGGCTGAATATTTATAAATCAATTTCACATAAACTATGTTTTTTTACTTTTTAGATGTAAATAAAGGTGTTTAAAATATACTTAATAGTTCAATTTTTACCCAACCTTTCAGCCGAACCTGATTTATTGTCCCGACATAAAATGGATTTATTAGTATATAAAAACCAATATTGACACAAAATCTGATATTAAACCGATCCAAAAAATGTGACACGATATCAATCCGATGGTCCCAACCCCAATAAACATTTCTAAATGTAAAAAAGGAAAAAAATCGAAAGTATTTAAAAACCATTTTATATGAAAAATAAGTCGCGTAATGATAGGAATTGAAGCAAACCAGGTTGGGTTTCCCTCCATTGCCACCAAATTTTGTATGAGTAGCAGAGTATCCACAACCACAGTCAGTGGGCTTGATTGTAGTGAATGCAATTGAATCAATAACTGATCCACTCTTTATAATCACTTCGCTTATACGCCCACCATGATCAAGCATTAGGCACCACTTTTCACCTTCCGAGGAACCGTACGGTCCGTGCTGCATGTTAGAAGAGAAATTATTAATATAATAATATTAGCAAAAAAATAAATATACACTAATAATAATAATAATGTCAGAGTCTTAATTCTAAAATATTGATTAAGATAGTTATATAACCTTCTCCAGATCTTTAGCCATTTTTTTCTGTTGAGTTTGTAAATTGAAAAAGATCATAATGAGTTTTGTTTTAGGTTAAATTATTAGAATTAGAAGATAATAAATAAAAACATGAATATGAACTTTAAGAGTTATGGGAATATAAAGATAGTAGAGTAGAGTAGTTGGAAAGACAAAAGTCTTTTCACTTCCTGTAAAGTCTACTTAAACATAATGATGTTATGTTTTTCCTTGTTTAGTGCACCAACTTTTAATGATCCTGGGTGAGAATTACTCCACCTCCATTCATTTTAATCCTATCGTTATTATTTTTTTTGTTTTATAATTTTGAAAGTAAATTTTAAATTTCAATATCTTTAGATACATATAATAAAAAATTATAAAAAATATATAATAAAAAAGTATACATTAATACGAATTTGACGAAATCTCACATAGACTAACTTATATATATATATATATATATATATATATATATATATATCAAAAATGTTAATCAAATTTCTTTCTTCTTAAGATGAAATATTCCAAATGGATGAAAAGAACATTCGAGAACGGAGTGAGTATGAGTTTTTATGCATAAATGTGTATGTTTATTAAATAAAGTAGTATAAATTTGTTCAATTATTTTATTTAGAGAAGAGATACGTTAAGTAGTGAAGATGTTAGAAATGCCTTAACTTAAAAGGACTTTATTGATTCTCAATTTGCTCAAAAGCAGTCCAAAGAGTTTAATGATGCTTTATTTATTAAGGAGTCAAGTAGGAATATAAGAGGCATGACTTACAACTTTTGTAAAAAGAAAGGTCACCTCAAGAAAGATTGTTGGATACTAAAAGCCAAACAATTCGATGAAAGCAAGTCCACGAAAACTATCTCTGCGAAAGCTATAGCTGTGTTGAAAGTGAGGATTATGAGCTAGATAAAAACTTCTAGGCATAGAAAACTTTGATCAATATCTCCTAACTTTGGCTGTTAGTATTACCTTCACTATATATGTTTTTGTTATTCATTTAACATATTTTTATTTAGTCAAGAATGTTGATAGATCTTATGTAATACTCCCTCCTATTAGAGAATGGGATATTTTTGTCATTTTTTTTATCCTTTTACCCTTCCTACAACAATACAATAACACATAAATATTAATGTCCTTTATAGAAAAAGAGAGTTTTCCACCCACTTTTAAGTGGTCTCCCGCTTCTCTTTGGTTTTGGTGCAAAATCTAAATGTCTCATTCTTTATGAATAGGAGGAACTAATCAAATTGATAAGTTTTTTTAAAAAAAATATAAAAATGTGCATGGAACTTATAAGAATTAAAAAATTAGAAGTAAAATTTACAGAAATAAAATCAGAAGAAACAACTAAGAGTAGGAATATGTTTACAGATAATAACATAATAAAACCTAAATCTCAAACCCACTACAAAACTTGGTTTATTTATTACAATTTGTGCTTAAGACTTTTTTTTGAAAGGATTTATGTTAAGGACATTGTTGAGGACAAATAATGAATTTTATGATTAAGCAATCAAATTAAAGTTTTATATTTATATTAATTATGCCTTAATACATTTAATTAAGTCCATCTTTTTATTTATCCAATTATGTATGTATGTATTTATTTATCTAATATATTATTCAATAGTATATCATATATAATCTAGGAGGTATCGAGTATAATGTCCATGCATCATCTAGGCTAGACATGCACTGAATTATTCTCTAAAAACACTGTTAATATTGAATTGTGTAAATACTATAAAGTTCAAGCTAGCTTATTCTTGAATCCTATCCTTTATACTGGATTTCTCTTAACCCATGTACTACTAATGTTATCTTTTTGGAAAAGAGTGTTACCAATCGACTTTTGTTAAAGAGTCATGTGTATGATCTCAGATTGCAAGAAGGAAAGCCGAAGAAACCACACCTTGATGAATTTTACTCAATAATTATGAATTTGCAAAATATTAATGTAAAAGTGGATGATGAGGATTTGACTATTCTATTGTTAGTTTCACTACCGCCTTCATATAAGCATTTTAGGGAAACCTTGTTATATGGAAGAGACACGTTGAGTAATGAGGATTTTAGAAAGGCCTTGACTCAAAAGGACCTTATGGATTCTCAATTTGCTCAAAAGGGCTCCAAAGAGTCTAACGATGTTTTATTTGTTAAGGAGTCAAGTAGGAATAAAAGAGGCATGACTTGCAACTTTTGTAAAAAGAAGGGCCACCTCAAGAAAAAATTTTGGAAATTAAAAGCCAAACAATCCGAAGAAAGCAAGTCCACGAAAGCTATCTTCGCCGAAGCTAGCTATGTTGAAAGTGAGGATTATGATGTTGGTGCTCTTGTTGTTACTAGTGAGTACAAGAGTGGTGATTCTTGGATTTTGATTCGGGATGTTCAAGACACATGACTTTTAACTCTGGTTTCTTCTCAACTTATCAAAAGGTTGATGGAAGAATAGTCACTATGGGTAATAAGGCTAGTTGTCCTATAGTTTGTGTTGGAGATAGATAAGTGCAATTATTTGCACTTATCTGTATTAATTTTATGCTCCTTATGTGGTGTTTTATTGAGTTTTAGGTAGTGTTGTAAGTGGTATTTGATATTCTCATCTCACGTGCTTAATAATGTATTTTATGAAATTTTTGAGGCAAAATTGGAGTTTTATTAAGTCCCGGGGGTGATAAGAGGGTGAGGGCCGGGAGAAATGGCCTAAGACTCCTAAAAGAAGTGAAGATATAGAACAAAACAAGCCCCAATAGTCGTTCAGCATTACGGTCCAGAACAAAAGCAACAAGTCGTCCCGCAAAATGCCACGACTCGTCGCTCATCTAGTAGTCTCAACATAATAGTCTAGTGCCAAAGTGACGACTCTTCCCAAATGATGCCATGACTCGTCGCATATTTTCTAATCTGAGCATTGCATTCTAGAGAAAGAGCAATGACTTGTCCCAAATGTTGCCACGACTCGTCACCAACTCACTGAAGTCACATATTCCAGGCAGTGTCAAAGCGATGATTCGTTCCCTGATGTCACAAGTCATCGCCAGTGTGTCAGGTGTTCTGCTCGTGCGTCCGGCGGTTAATTTTTGGAGCCACTATAAATAGTGGTGGTTATTTATTTTTTAAAAACGACAGTTTTAGGTTTTAATTTTCAGATTTCCTTTTGTTCTTTGTGCTCTTGTTGCTAAACTTCGTTGTTACATTAGATTCTTATGCAATTTACATTTTTGTTCCCTTCAATGAGAAAGTTTTCTTTGTTTATAGCTTTATTTTTTTTTATCTTTGTGCATCGTAATCATTCATCAATTTTATGTTTGGTGTTTCCATTAAGTCATTATTTGTCATGAATTGCATATTTATTACCATGTCTAGTGAGTAGTTTTCCTCTCTAGGGTTAGGGTATAAACCCGAATTCGAAACATGGGATAATATTTTATCGATTGATTGTGTGAAATTTGAGTCTATGATTAAACCTATGCGAAATGAATCTTAGTTTATTTAGCCAATAAAACGGAAGTTTGAGGATTAACACTAATAAGGCCTTAAACCGATATTGATCAATAGAGCGGAAGCTTGAGATTAATTAAATCACGTTTAATTACGCCAAAGACTCAATTTCATACAATTATGAGAGTAATTAACTCCCATGTAAGAATTAGGTAAATCCCAATGCCTCAAATGTAACAGACTCAAAATTCTTAATTTTAATCTTCTGATTAATTTATTCTGAATTTTCAATTCAAATCTCTAATCCTTTGATTATCTATTTCAAACCATCTTTAATTCCTAAATCTTTTTTGATTTGTAATTTCTTTCAAATATTAAACTTTAAAATAGTATTTTGTTTAAAATATTTTTATGAGCACTAAAATATTATTTTATTATTTTATAGTACAAAAAGTAAAAATTTTATTATTATATTCACGGTTTTGTAAAACGTTACTTTTTAACTTTCTTCCTTAAACTAACATTACTACTTATTATTTTAACCTTATAATTTTAATGTAATTATTTTTTTACATAAAAATGAGTCGTATTTTTATTATTAACATTAAGTATAGTTTAAGCAAAATTTTAAATGAACTACATATTTTCATGATTAAATTTACCCATTATTTTAAAGTATATTCACTTGTACATACTAGAACAAAATTTTGATGAACCAAAATCCTTTCTAAGGTAACCCATGATGTTCATCACTTACACAAGCTATCACCATTTTCTTACACAAGCTAACCTTCTTCTACACTCCAAACTCTTACACATTCACTTACACACTCCAACTCTTACACATTCACTTACACACTCTAAATCACTTACACAAGTTAACCTTCTTCTATACTCCTAACACTCTTTTTCATACAATCTAATGAACTACAAAGTTGCCCAAACCCATTATAAATACCCCCCTTAGCCATGAGATCACTTACACCACCATCATCAAATCTTTCTAACATTCTTTCTTATACTTTCACTTCATTAAAATCTTACTACATTAATACCTTTATTAATTGAAGAAATTAAAGAACATGGAGCTTAGAACACTCTTTATTTAGCTTAAATCATCATCATTATTTTGGGAGTTGGGATTAATTATCTTTGGAGCATTATTTTAATTATCTTTGGAGCATTATTATCTATCTTAGAGGATCTTATTTCTTATTATTTTCCTAATTAGTACTTAGTACTAATCCTTGGTGTTAGTATGGTATAACTTCTTACCCTACTCTTTTTGTGGAATTTTACATTATATTTACTTTATAATATGCAAAGTATGAAATATGTTGATATATTTTAGTGGAATTTAGTTTGATGAAATTATGATCAAGATTATATTAAGTATGTGTATGCTAAAAGTATTTTTAGTATGTTAATTTAATAATCTTTGAACAATTTAGGAAGTTGAGTGCAAAATTATATTCTAGTGATATTAAGCATGATTTATGTTGTAAACTAGTGCTAGTATATTTATGAGTTATGTGTTACATTAGAAATGTTATTATATTTAAGAATTTATTTTATGTTAGAATTTTGTATTAATATGTTTATGTTAGCCTTCAAACTAGTTTATAAGGTATTAAGTTATTTTATGAACGTATTTTTACTAAGTATGATTATATTAAGAATATTGTTATTATACTTTATTCTGAGATTTAAGTTTATCCTTAAAGTTATAGTAAATTTCTAAGTTATTGTGTAGAGTTTTTATTTTTTTTAGTGGTTATGTTAATTATTTAAATCTTGAATTTACTATAATAAATTAAATGAAGTTGTTTTGTTAGTGAAAAAGGCTCTAAAATACTCATAGACTATTCGACCATTATCATATTAAAAAGAAAAAGAGTTTGATTTATTTTTTTATATTATTATAAGATATTTTATGATAATATTAAAATAAAATTTTAAAAGTTATTTTTGAGAAAGCTTTATAAGTTATTAAATATTGAAGTGATTTTCTTGAATATATTAGATTTCATAAATTAAAAAAAAAAGAACTTTTGTGACATTTGATTACTATTTAGTACAAAATAATATTTTATTTGCTAACTATTTGACCAAAATTTATATAAAAAGATGTAAAAGTATTTTTTAAACTTGTTCTTAAACTATGTGTGAAATATTGATTTTTGTGAAATTATAAGTTTTATTTGTTTTATTACTAGAATGTTGATTTTTGATAATCTAATAAGTTTACTTGTTTTTCGAAACTTGAAATAATTATTTTTTGGTAAACTTGTTGAATTTTGAAAACTTATCCAAAGGTTGCAGTTTAACTTGAATTTTAATTAGAATGTTTGATTTTGTGAGGAGAATAAAGTTTTATTTATTTTAAAGTTGGAAAATTTGATTTTGGGAACTTATTTCAAGAGAATAGTAGCTACTTGTGGAAAATACTAATTTGGAGACTATTAATAAAATATTAAGTTATTAGTGTGAATTTAATGACCTATTAAAATAAAGTTATAAATAAAATTTAATGTGTAAAAATTAAGTAATGAACATATAAAGACGTAAAGGTAAATTAAACGTTATGATTAAGAATTATATTAAATAAATGAAGTTACCACTTAGGTTGGTCAAATTCAAATTCAAAGTCAAATTGGAGTAATAAAAATGTGATGTACTTGTGTGAAATGTATTGATTGAATGACCCTGATAGTAAGGTAATGTCGAACCATGGACCGGCATGTAAAATTCCGGCGTCCGTGTTGGCCGGCACGTAAAATGCGGTGTAAGACAGGGGGTTCGCTACCTATCCTGTAGAGCTCGAGCATAAATATTGTATTGGAGGGGTGACGACTCCCACCACAGTTAGGGTTTAGGACTACGGTTCTCACCTAACCAGACCCTTACATATATCAGGTGTCATATTGATGTGCTTGTTGATCAGTGATAAACTTGATTAGTGTTGATGCTATGATGCATGGTACGGTTATGATTATTAACCAAATGAACTTACTCAAGTGTTAAGATTACCGAATTGTATAAGTGGCGGTAACGTACTTCTGTCAGAATCGAGAATGATATCTTAATGACTTAAAAGTATGTAACAGAAAACGAACATGGTAAAAAGTATACGATGGTGTCAATTAAGTATAAGTTCGTACTTAAATTATTATTTTGTAAATGTAGCGTATAGTTTCCGTATTTTGAGTTGGATAGGAAGTTATGCTCGGCGTTAAGCGCTGACCGATTCAATCGGCTGTCATCCGTATCATGGATGACAGCATTTTGCAGGATTTAGTTCAGGTTCCGATCCAGGCCGCAACAATTACTATTTATCGAGAACTTAGCTGCTTTTTGTATCTTTATTGATGACTTGATGATGATGTTTTTTTTTTTTGAGCAAACAATATTTCTTATCAGAGGTAATAATATTTTACTTTTGTTTTAAACAGTTTTAGGTTTATGATTTAAAGTTTTTAACAATTCGGCATTTTGCGACTTCCGCAATATTTTTTTTGTATTAATCATTATTATTAAATGCTAATTATGTATCGAGATTGGCACACTTGTTACACCAAAATTTGTCTTATTATAATTATGCTCGTATCAATCATTGTTTTAGTTTTAAGTATTAGTTCCAATTGTATTGTAGTATTAGTTCTCAACACAAGCATTTGTCGATTCGTGTGTCTTAGTCATAAATCGAACAAATTAGTTAAATCACTTTCCCGAGTTCGACCCATATTGCTACACGTACACCGTGCGCTTGCGGTTAAGTTAAAATTTGTACATCGGAGATCTTAAATTTATCATGTTTGACGGTGTTGTGAGAACATTGACCGGAGTCCTTCATGTTCCAGGTATAAATAGAAACTTAATTTCCCTTAATATGTTGGATAAAGAAGGTTTTAAATGCATTGGTGAAAGTATAGTATTGAAGGTTGACAAGGGTCTTAATTTATTCTTGAAAGGATCAATTGATGATGG
Source organism: Amaranthus tricolor (assembly GCF_026212465.1). Lineage (NCBI taxonomy): Eukaryota > Viridiplantae > Streptophyta > Magnoliopsida > Caryophyllales > Amaranthaceae > Amaranthus > Amaranthus tricolor. Next base: position 2,374,139 of record NC_080049.1, on the reverse strand, counting down.
CTTGTATAAGCTTGTGGATTCAACCTTAATTAGTTCGGCTTGTGTGTCTACTACTTCAACCAAGCATGAAAATGATGATGTTGATACTTCTTTAAGCAATGAAATTTCGGGAATAATTCTAACATACCCCAATGAGTCCATGGGATATATGGACTTGATTGGTAATTAACTTTTCATACTCTTGTGAGCCGTTTGAGTGCATTTTAGTTCATGTGCTATGTTTGTGCACATGTGTTGTTTTTGTTTTTATTTTTATTTTGAGTATGTAGTTGTGTAAGTTGTTATATTATGTTGGAGTGAATTAGATAATTCCATTGACTTAGGTGAACTCAAGTCAAGGTGGAGATTGTAATGTTAATGGTGACTTGAGTACACAATGAAGTCATGCACATAGAGATGGTATCTCTTGAGAGGTTTAAATATGTGATTAAGTGTATAATTTAATGTGGAGTTTAAGATGATGATCAATGCATAGAATAAATGGTGTGTTGATGAATGGACATAAATATGGGTGTAATGAAGATAATAATAAAGCATGATGAATGACACTTGATGAGGAACTTGATGAGGAATTTAAGAGGCCAAGAAAAGATTCTACAAGAGGTGTTTTTAACGAGGCACTCAAAGGGTCATGTTGCCTTGAACGAGCTATGTGGTCAGAAGCTAAAAGAGAGGGCCTGGAAAACTATGCTCGAACCAGCACAAGGGAAGCTCGAACCAGCACAGTGGCTGAAGTTGTCAGAATGGTCCTATTAGAAGCTGTTTGAACGGGCACTGGTAAGGCTCGAACGAGCAGCCTTATCAGTGTCTCCATTGGATGCATTTTTGATCAGTTTCAATCCTCTGGTGCATTAGTTTCAAATTAATTCATTGTCTTAATTATGTATGACTTATTAATGTCTAATCTCCTATAAATAAGAGGCTCACATGCCATTGGAAAACAATCCACAAAATACTCCAAGCCTAAACACTAGAATATATCTCTTTTCTATTTTAATTCTCCATTTGAAAGTTCTTTGAACTTCTTTGAAAATATAAGAGATACCATACATCGGAAGACGTAGCCTAATTGGGTGAGCCTCATTAAATCTTTGTGTCATTTTATTGCATTATTATCTCCTATAAACATTGTTTTCATTGATAGTGCAATTTGTTTGTCACAAGACTTCATACAATTTATCTTGGCGATATTAGAGATTGAATCACGTTGTTTGATCTCTAACATAGCGTCGTTTTCGGCGTTGACTATGTATCTATGCCTTACTCTCATCACTTGACTGATTTTTTCACCCTCAGCAAGCTGTTAGCGGTAGTTTTCTGGCAGTCGAGATCCATAAGGCCCGCATTGCTCGATCACTTGTTTCTAAAACACGAACAACAACAACAACAATAATAATAATAATAATAATAATAATAATACCGGTAAAATAAATAAATATAATTATTAATTAGTAGTAGAAGTGTGTGAATATAACATTATGCGTATTATGAGTACCTTGGCAACTGCTTGAGCCATTTGTTTCTTGCTATCAAAATATGTTAGATGAGTAGATATTACATGGCCTGTTCGTTTGCTTGAGGAATTAGGTGTGTACAATCTCAAACATGTGCCCTTCATTGCGACAGTCAATCTGCATTACAAATAGCTCAAAATCTCGTTCTTTACGATCGGACCAAACACATTAAAATCGACTATCACTTTATCAGGGAAAAAGTCATGGAGGGCCTCATTCAACTCACTTGCCTTCCTACATCTAGTCAGCTTGCCGATGTCTGCACAAAGATATTACCTTCATCCATGTTTCAAGCCTTGCTGCACAAACTTGGCATGGTTAATACCCCACCAAATTTGAGGGGGGATGTTAATACTCATGCTTATGCTTTACACGTGACTGCTGCCAGCTCACATTTGGTTTCTCTAACTTTCTAACAGAATCAGTTAGGTTATTATTGATCCTCTTTATTGCTTTCTTGGTCTATATAAATACTTAGTAGTTTTCTCATTGTAATATAACAAGTGTATTATGGAATAATATTTTTGCTTCCTCTCAATTCTTTCAATACTCTTTGTAACATATCCATGATCTAAAATGGTGCCAAAAATCAATCTTTATTTATAGCTAATGATGTAACATATTCTTATGCTTTAACTATCATACTCTCTTTTATTCAGCTTATATGTTTCATTTGATTTTTCACGGATTTTAAGAAGAGTCAAAAGTGAGACTCTAAAGGTAGGAAAGAAAGTGGTATTATGGGTTTTTAATGTAAGAGAGAAAAATTAATATGGGTAATGAAGGGTATAATTGAAAATAGGATAAAGTTACTAAGGGCATAAAAGTCAAAAACCCATACCAAAAATAGAAATAGGACAATTAAGATAACTTGACCATAAAATAAAATGAGATATATAAGCTGAATAGGAGGGAGTATTATTTATTTTAATAGTTTAAGGTTGTCCATAATTCAACTTTAAAATTGGCAATTTTAAATAAGAAAATTTACATTAATAGCAATCAGCTTTAAGCATTTATGAGTGGCAACATTTTTTAAAAGTTTTTTCACATGATAGAATAGGGTTTTAAGTTTACAAAAAGCCGTAATAAATTCTATTAAAAATGCAATATTTCGTTAATTTCGAGTTCTTTTTATATTTTTTAGTTTCGTGGTTAAAGGAATAAAAAGTATAGTAGAATTTCCCTTTATTTTTAGTTTTATAGTTTTGAAAAAATATAAAATATCTCAACCCTCCCCTTCAACAATATTTTAGTATGGACTTATAGGCCGATGCAACACTTTTACATTAAGTTAAAAATTAAAAGTAAAATGCTAACAAAAGATGATTGATGAATAATGCAAATTCTAAATGGGAAAACTTATAAGGAATAGACGGAAATACAATTTATGAAAAGATTAATTAAATGGTTTTACCAATTCTGCTTAAATTGCGTCTATAAATATTGAATGAAAAAGGTTCGCAAACATAAAATATATAGATATTTTCTTATATAAACATTCAAAATAAAATATATAGATAATTAATCATATAAAGCAATGCCATTGTCATTTATGACGCTTTTAAGTGTCGGAAAAATCTCAAAAGTGTCACAAAATACATGGGTCTAAATCATAATTAAAAGTAATCTTATTAATTTTATAATGTCACATTAATTGAAAAAAATTAAATACTTAATTAATTATTTCAATTCTGATATTGTGATTTATTGAGTGAATATTAAGAATTTAATTTAAGACTAATTTAATTCTCATCTCATATTATCATCTTATCCATTTGATTTATTATATACCCATATTTCTATTTATAGTTTCACATGAATTATCACTCCTTAGTAAGAATTAGAGTTGATCCAAAAGATTGGATTCACAACTTTGATCTTGTTGTAACTTGTAACTTGTAATGATTTTATATGATGCGATGTAGATGATATATATCGTTCTTTTCATTTTATAGTGGCAGTGACATAAGATTATTATTGTGATTTTTTACTTACAGGTCAATTTAGAGTAATGAAATGTTTTTGGTCTATTCATTTTACAAACAAAATTTTTGCCAAAATTTTTATCAACTTAATTCAACACGTTGGTGCTACCCATAATTTTGAGTTCTGTATCCGTCACTGCTGATCACTTACAGCGTATGATAATCTGAATTTATTATTTATATATTTAAATATTTCAAATAATAAACGTTTTTTCTTTATCATTACTAATTTATTAATTTAAGAATTTGGCAATAAAGAGATAATATATTAACAAAAAAAACACAAAATAGCATAGCATAGCCCCCATTAGAGTGGAACACAATAGGCCCTAGAAAAAGAAAAAAATAATAAATAATTTCTTAATTGCTCTTTTAAAAATTTTATTATTTATATACTTCACTACCGTTACATTTTGTTGATACCATACACAGACCCATCATACTAGAAAATTATTGACTCAAACTTAAATTTGTCCAGGCAAATGAGTTTAGGGTACTTAATGGAACATAATTTAATTGTTTATTTTTTATTTTGTTACATTTTAAAGATTTAAATATGTTTAAATAAGTCTATAAGTCGCATATGAGAGTCCAAACAAATATATAATATGTTTTGAATTATTTTAAAATTTATTTTTCATTTTAAAGTTATTTGTGTGATGCGACATTCAACCCACGATGAATTTATTCGATAAACTTAGCCATACAAAGATAAGTTAGCATTTATGCATTTTCTTTATATTTGCGCCATGTATATCTTGATAGACTACATTACAGATGCCTTATAAATTGATGGATAGACAACAACATCCATGATATTGAAAGGTGCAAATAATATAGGGCATCAATATCTACGGTTAGATTGAGGTTTCTCAATCAAACCTAAAAATTGGAAAAATAAAATCATATCTTAAAGTCCATGAAAGGATTACACAGAGCTTTCTGAAAACGATCGCCAAATACTTACGATGTTAAGAATAAACAACAATGAGCAAAAATAAGTTTGACAAAGTAACAAACAAGGACACAAAAATTTAAGGAGGTTCACCCAATGATGGCTACGTCCTCCGTGGTGTGTAGTTATGTTTATATTATATCAAATGAATACAAACAACACTTCAATATGAAGAATTACAATTGAGATAGAGATAACAACAATAGGCTATGTGTTTGGCTTAAGGGTTGTGTTTGATGTGTTTTTACATATTTGAAGTGTGGGTATGAGAGCCCTATTTATAGTGCTAGGTACTTGAAGATGAATGGCTCACATAAATACATAGTTAATTTAGGGTAATGAATACTATGAAATAACTCTAAGAACTTGAAAAGGCATTATCTCAAGAGTCACACACATGAGACTCTTCACCTTAATCTTCATTAACACCAATAATTCCCATGAATACTCTTCACCTTATTACACCCTTTTGGATTCCACAACTCAAGAGTCACACACATGAATTCAACCCTTTAATGTGCACTCAAGTCACACATTAGTATACTATCATTTATAATCACATTAGTATACTACCATTCATAACACTTTCCAACATGGTAATATTTGGCCGATTTCGACACCCAAGCAAGAAATGACGGCTATTTAAAGTTTGTCAGTCTCAAGATAAGCAACGAGTCGTCACTAGCTTTATAAAGTTTGTCAGTCGCTAGATAAGTGACTAGTCATTTCTTAAAGAGTGACGACTTGTCGCATAGCCTTTGGACGGAGAAACGAGTCGCCACTTTCCAGGCGACGACTCACTATCTTTGTTCTAAGTGTTCCCTTACATCTTTCTTCCCATGTCTTGGTGTTTGCTGTTTTATTTATTTTATTTAGTTTTTTTTGGGTTAAACTTTAAAGTTTTTTGGAAGATTGTTTTCCCATGTAACCTGTTAGTTTATCTTTTTTAGGATATTGTTAAATTGTTCTTTAGGAGGAGACCACGCGTGTATCGAAGATAAAGTGATCTTTTAGTAGTGATCTAAGAATTTAAGAATTAATAAAAGGGGTTTGAATTGGACAAATCAAGAGAATCATATGAGCTCCTAGCATTCCAAGAAAAATGTCATAAACAGGATCCACTGCTCACTGCCTATGCCCCTCGTTCGAGCACCTAAAAAACCAAGCTATTATTTTGCACTTGATGAGTGCTTGTTCAAGCACCAACTATACTCGTTCGAACACTTCTCTTTTGAGCGCTATGTCGACTTCTGATGTCATTAATCGTTGAAGAAAAGATGCTTCTTTGGATGCCATGTAAGAGCACATTGTTTAGTACTTGTAAGAGCACATTGTTTAATACCAAATTCTTAGACGTTCAAACTCCCTCATTAAGTACATTAATCATACACTTTAACTATCATGATTACACCATATGTTTAAGACACACTTCAATACCTTTATAACTTCATGTATTGATTCACCTATTTAAACACACATTTAATTCATACTTTAACACACACACATTTAAATGCACACTTTAATGCAAATTAATTGGTGCACTTATGTCACCATATATTAACATTAATAGGACTGAATCATTGTGTGAAATCTATGTAATATATGACATAAATCGACTATACTTGTACTCTGGATTCGTCAATATCTTCATTGTATTTCTATAAACTCTTAAAAATTTTGGATGTTATTCTTGCGAAATTAAATTTTTATAAATTGTAAATAATATAAGTACAATAACAAATTGATTTTACGTATAAAAAAGCAATACTAAATGCGCAACTAGTGTGGATAATAGGAACTTATATAATAATAGTTCACCCTTTGAGAAAGACAACAAGCAAATAAGAAAATTACATTTGGTAGGCGACGAATATCCACGTATTAGAATTTTGATAGTTTTATTTGTCTTTTTTCTATATGGCTTTTATTTAATTAATTTGTTTTTATTTGCTACCCATCTTTTTGCTTATTTTTGTGTTATTTATTTATTTATTTGATTATTTATTTATGTACCTATTTTATTTATGGTTATTGTTTTTATTCATTGTACTTCTTTATGCGAATGGCTGAATGACAATTTTGTTTGTGTTTTGAATCATAGGTTTTATTTATAAGGGATCTTTGTTACTCATATTTTTTTCTTTAGAGGGATTACGGATATGAATTGTCGTTAACTTCTCCAACACAAACCCTATTATATTTTCAAATGAAATACTGTGTTGATGACATAACTATATATGACTATTACACTTAAGAGGCACATGTCCGCTACAAAGAAAACGCACTAATACCGACTAGCCAAAATAGTTGGAGATTAGTCGGTATAGCTCTATACCGACTAATCTCTAACTGTTTTGAACAGTCTGCACAAAATGGTAGATAAATTATTCTAAACGTATGTATTATCGATTGAATCTATCAAAACGCTTATTATCTATCATTCTCATCCCTAAATTAAATGTCTAATATAATCGTGCGTGGTTGTAGTGTTTTTTTTTTTTTTAAAGTCTGGTGCATTTATCAAATATTAGTCTTACTGTTACATACCCAATTCAAGATAAAACAAATGAAATATGAAGATAAAAATAATATATTACAAAATGGATAAAAACACGATTATATAAAATAGTATCTATTTATATATAATGGTTTACCTCATAGATAAGGCAAACATATACAAGATACAATCACTCAAGTTTAAGATTACAATAAATCACACTTGAGAGGCCATACGGCTTATTTAAAACATGCTAACATATGTATATTAAGCTCTCCACGCGAGTCTTTAGCTTATAATTAGTTTGGGAATTCCTGCAAATTAAATCCGTGTCAATTTTATAAACTTAGAAATTTCCATTTTATTTTATTGACTAGACTTTATTTATATAACCTTTTTAAATGAATTTCTATATTATTATTTTTTGCAAAAAAAAAAACAAAAATAAATATTTAATTAAATGTCTAATTTCTTCGTACATTTTATTTCATACTCCGTACCTCATAGCTTTTACACAAATATCTGTTCAATGGTTATAATGTTATTTTTAACAACAGATTCTATTTAGGACATACCTTCCTGATGAGAACTCCAAGGGACTCGAGATAGTTGTTGTGCCTTCCAAAGACACCAACCATGGGTCCATCAATGAGCATTGGAGAATTGAACTTCTGAACATTGGTAACATCTTTTCCTTGTCCATATGGCCCGTAACCATTCGGGTTTAAGTTGGTGTGTATCTTAAGTGTAGCAATCAAGCATTGGTCTTTCTGGTCTTGGTAGTTACCATATGTTCCACTCACACCAATTAAGTACTCACCATCAACGAAATCAATCTGTTTAAAAATTTAAATTATATAAATGATAATTTAGCATTCAGAAACATGAAGATAGACCAATCATAAATAATAATTAAATTATCAATATATCGTACATACCTTGGATTCTTGTCCGCCATTGCCACCAAAGCTGACACTGTAGGTGCTCCCATCTGGCTTAGCAACTTTGAATCCGATCGCGTCAACAATGTATCCATGCCTTACTGTAACTTGACAGAATTTTTCACCCTCAGCAAGCTGGAAGCGGTAGTTTTCTGGCAGTTGAGACCCATAAGGCCCGTATTGCTCGATCACTTGTTTCTGTGCAAACAAATCTCAGTTAATATGCAATTTCTCAAATGATATGAATTGACCCATGTGCGTTAAAGTAATTATTTATCGATAAAAATAATAAGCTAATTACACAATACCCCTCATAAATATATTGGAGTAATTACGTAAAATAAATATATAAAACAGAAGTAATAAAGTGCGTCAATTATTTAACGTTATATTTGATGAGAGTACCTTGACAACTGCTTGAGCCATTTCTTTCGCGCTGTCAAAATATGTTTAGATTTGTTGTCTTGTGGTGATATGTTGTGGTTGAGAGGAGGTTTCTATTTATAGGCAATTGAAGTAAGCAGATTACAATAAGTCCAAGAACATATTCTGCTGGTCCATTAACTTTTCCACTAAATTTTTTTTATTCGATTAACTTACTAATAACACAATCAATTTAAGCATTTATGCTTTTTATATTAAATATATTTGCGCCATATGTATCTCGGTGTATCTCTCTTATATAAAAAAAATTAATGAAGAAAAAATACAGATAATAAACATTAAAAATGTATTAAATAATAAAGTTAGTGGGAAACTAATGGGGACTAGAAACATTAAAAGTGTTACTCAAATCCTATTCACCTTTGGAGTCCCATTTGACTTTTCACGGATTTTAAGGAGAGTCAAAAGTGAAACTCTAAGGGTAAGAAAGAGAGTGGTATTATAGGTTTTTAATGTAAGGGAGGAAAATTAGTATGGGTAGTGAAGGGTATAATTGAAAATAGGATAAAGCTATTAAGAGTATAAAAGTCAAAAACCCATACCAAAAATAGAAATGGGACAATTAAAATGACTTGACCGTAAAAAGAAATGGGACACAGAGCTGAATAGGAGGGAGTAATATATATTTAGTGGGAAACATGTGAGAACAACATATAGAGATTATAAAAATGTTAAAATAAATTTAGTTGCTAAAAGATAAATAAGGACCATAAGCAAAACAAAAGATTAAAATTAGGGTAATAATCAAAATTAATTATTTACAAAAATATAACATAGTTTTTTCAAAAGCATTAATAAATAAGACTGTCTAAAAAAAATGAGAATGTCAAATAACTACGAAATCGATATCACACAGGTAAACACCTATTGTCTCATTAACATGTCAAATACTAATAATACTAATAATAAAAGAAATTATGCATTATAGTTTGTACTAGTTCCAAATACAGTAAATAGTACTAGTTAGTACTTGTGCGTCCGATTTTTTTTTTTTTTTTGATGTTATATTTTTATAAGGTAAAAAAATTATTAAGTAAACAAATTATGCATTATAGTTATTATACTCCATTTCACTCTAGATAGTTCAATGCATTGTGTTATATTTTTTATTTATCAGTTAATTGTCAAAATTTAGTTTATGTCGAGCATTTCTCACCAAATCGGTAAACTATGCTTTGTTTATATATATGAAATAAGATATTTTTTATTTTTAATAACTAGAAAATGACTAATACCTATACAATACACAATTATGGGTATTTTTAATAAGAAATGACTTACTAATTTTTGCTAACAAAAAAAAATATTATGGTGTCTTATATGAAATATTTCAACTATTAATAACATACTAAAAAAAAATAAAATGTAATAATAGCTAAAAAATATTATATTATATTTTTATATCAAATGTGAGAAATTTATCATGAAATTATATTTAGCGCAACATATATAATATTTTTCAAAACTTTGTCAAATGATGTTTTTAAAGTGAAGTTAATACATATAATTATAATTATACACTCTCCGTTCTCTAATGTTCTGCCCTTTTGAAATATTTCACCTTAAGGAGAGAAAATTTTGATTAATGTTTTTGACACATAATAAAAAGACCGTAAAAATCCACATGGCTTTCTCATAATGATTTGCCATAAGAAATAATTTTTACCAAAGTTAACATCAACTTATTCCTTTAATAAATCAGTAGTATATTACAATTAGATATATTCTGTTAAATTTTCAAGAAATATTATATTTTTGAATTTAAAAGCTACATGAAATTTCCATTTAAAGTTTCTTAGAATATATATGCCTTTTTATGCTGAAGTATTTGTTAATTAATAAATTTTTTATATTAAATTTTTTATTTCTAAAATATTTCATCAAGAAACAAAAGATACAGGATAATCAAAATTTATTTTGAGAATGACAGAGAATCATTATGATAACTTTGTTGGAAATTATCTAGATTTGCCTTAAAAAGTATGACAGCTTTAATTAATACTTATATTAACTACCAAATTTTATTTCACAAAAAGCACCATATTATTATCGTCATCATACCCAGTGTACTCCGCTCATAGGGACCATGAGTAGGATCTGGGAAGGAAAGAAGACGGCAACTCATACCCATAAAGGAGGATGCGGTAAAAGAGTCTCCCGACTCAAAATTGATCCTTCCAAGAAGACGGCAACCCATGCCATAAGTTTGACCAATAATAATTATTAACACATAAATATACATAAAAAAAACTAAGCATATATATTCTCAAAATTCTTTATCATTTTTATAAGACTTATTATAATTTTATACTGATAATATGCGATTGCATCTCTATTTAAAATCTATATTTTATATATATTTTCGTACTAACAACTTTATGTATTGTACGCATTTCTATACTAGTCATGACATAATTACTTGTGTTGTAAATTGAGCAGTTGATATATGAGATTTTCATGAGTGGTTGACTCATAGTTAGTTTTTAGTGCCAAATTGCTATCGTATTTTGTTTTAGTTATATTTTATTATAGGAGATGTATAGATTTCTGCCTTTTGAATTTATATTCAACAAAAATTTTGGTTAATTTCAAATAAAATCTGTTTTAGTATTAGGTGCAACATCTTATGTGTTACATATTCTGCTGGTCCACAATTGTAAGCATTTTCTTTTTTTAATATTCGATTGAGTAACTATTACACCGATCAATTCAAGCATTTATGCCATTTAAATATATTTTTAGCAATTGTAACTTAATCCATTCTAGCGGTTGTCAAATCTTATTAACCTTTTAGTTATATCCATGATCTTAATACTCTCTCTATTTCTTTTTGTTTTTCTTATTTATTTTTTGCACAATTTTGAAAATAGATTTTAAACCTTAATATCTCTAATTATGTATGATAAAATATTATAATAAAATACATATAAAAAGTATACATTAAGACGAATCTAACGAAATCTCACATTGATATATATTTTATCGTCTAAATATGTGTCAAAAACATTAATTAAATTTCTCTCTCCTTAAGTTGAAATATTCTAAATGGGAAAAATATCAGAAAACGGAGGAGGAGAGTAATTAATTTAAGGTTGTCGAATCCATCCTTCATTGGCAATTTTAATTAGTAAAATTCTATTTAAGCATTTAGGAGCGGTAATATTCTTTTAGTGCTGGAACAAGATTTTAACTTTATAAAAGCCGTAACAAATTCCATTTAAAGTGCGATATTCTGTTAATTTTGGGTTCTGTTAATATTTTTTATTTTATTTTGTTTTAGTAATACCTGGTTCATTAATAAAGAATCATACGATATTTACATTAGAGATAAAAATTAGCAAATACATAACAACATTAACCAAAATTAATTCAAAATTGACAAAACTACGATCATTGTGTATGAGATCTAACAATTCTGAACATCTTCTTCCACATTGCTGTTTGATACAGCCTTTTTTGAGGGGTCTTTCGATCTATTGTAGTCTTGAGATAGAATTGAATTTCATGTAGTTGATGGTAATTGCAATTTTGTGTTTGCTGCATTATCACATTAATCTCTACCAACAAATCAACTAGAGACCAAAATTCATAACCTTAAACTCTCACGAGGAGAGAGATTAAAACCTATATATGGGTAAAGTCAACCCAATGAATGGCTAGAACAACTCTTTTGTAGGGAGAGGATAAAAATTTATTCTAATCATATTGAAAAAGCTTAAAATAGAGAAATTAAAGACTTACCATCAATCAAAAGGTTGATGATAGCTCCTAACCAACCATAAAGATTAGAATTTTCTAAAGAGAGATGAGAGACAAAAAAAGAAGGCATCTAGGATATAAATTTTTCTCTTCCTGATATTTTTTAGTTTTGTGATTAAAAGAAGAAAAGGTAATGGAGATTTTCCCTTTATTGTTAGTTTTATAGCTTTGGAAAAATAAAAAATGTCCCAACCCTCCCCTTAAACAATATTTTAGTAATTAATTTTACATGGATGCAAGACTTATTTTCCGTTTAATTCATCATTTTGACGTTTCTACAATTTTACCCTTATAAGTGTTGGTTGTTGTTTTTATAATTTGCTCTAAACCATTTTTATGCTCTCAAATGTTTAATTCACCATTTTAACATTTAATTCACCGTTTAATTTATCAACGCTCTCAAATCTTATTAAGGATATAAATATCAACATAGTGAATTAAACGAAATTAACAAGAATTTAACAGAATATAATACGATAGTTAAATAAGACATAAACTAGATGCCACCATGTGAAAAAATCTTACAAAAATGCTACCACTAATATTTTATAAAAGTTTAATACTACCACGTAAAAAAAATTCCTAAAAAATGTTTGCGTGTTTAGATAATGATCGACGACATGTGGATTTAGTACTCCCCATTTGTTACTTTTGTCTTCTCTATACAGAATTTGGCATGTTAATGAGACAATAAGTGTTTACCTGCGTGATATCGATTTGGTACTTATTTGATATTCTCAGTCTTATTTATTAATGTTTTTTAAAAATTTATATTATATTTTGTAAATAATAAATTTTAAATACTACCTTAATTTTAATATTTTATTGTGCTTGTGGTTCTTATTTATCTTTCAACAACTAAATTTATTTTAACATTTTTATCATCTCTATCTGTGATTTTCACATGTTTCCCACTAAATATATATTAACATCTTTAATGTTTCTAGTCCCTATAAGTTTTCCACTAACTTTATTATTTTATACATTTTTATATCTTATAATCTGCATTTTTTTACTTCATTAACTTATTATTCAGTAAGATAATATAAATACAAAGTATAACAAATTGAACTTTTTAAATTTTTGAGTGATATTCCACTATTTTCTCTCGCCAAAGGTTTCAACTGATCCCAATAATTTCAAGAAATCCTAATAGCTTCAAGAAGTATTCTAACACATATTCACTACCATCTTTCCTCAACTAGACTTCAAGCTTTTGCTCACTTAATGGCGCAAATATATTTAATATAAATAGCATAAATTCTTAAATTGATTGTTTGTACCAATAAAGTTATCATAATGATTTTTTATCATTCTCAAAATAAATTTTGATTATCATGTACCTTTATTTTCTTGATGAAATATTTTAGAAATTAAAAATTTGATATAAAAAATTTAATAATTAACAAATACTTCAGCATAAAAAGGCATATATATTCTAAGAAACTTTAAATGGAAATTTCATGTAGCTTTGAAATTCAAAAATACAATATTTCTTGAAAATTTAACAGAATATATCTAATTGTAATATAGTAGTGATTTACTAAAGGAATAAGTTGATGTTAACTTTGCTAAAAATTATTTCTTATGGCAAATCATTATGAGAAAGCCATGTGGATTTTTACGGTCTTTTTATTAGATTGCACGATGTTATCCACTATTATAGTATTGCTCGTTCCGTACTTTTTGCTTTTCTTGTTTACTTTTTGCACGATTTTTAATATATAAAATTTTAAACCATAATATATTTAAATACACATAATAAAAAACTATAAAAAATACATACTAAAAAGTATACATTAAGACGAATCTAACAAGATCTCACATGGATATAGTTTATTTTCTAATTATGTGTCAAAAACATTAATCAAAATTTTCTCTCCTTAAAGTGAAATATTTTAAATGAGCAATTAGAGAACGGAGAGTGTATAATTATAATTATACGTATTAACTTCACTTTAAAAACATCATTTCACAAAGTTTTGAAAAAATATTATATATGTTGCGCTAAATATAATTTCATGATAAATTTCTCACATTTGATATAAAAATATAATATAATATTTTTATCATATTATTGCATTTTATATTTTTTTTAGTATGTTATTAATAGTTTAAATATTTCATATAAGACACCATAATAATATTTTTTGTTAGCAAAAATTAGTAAGTCATTTCTTATTAAAAATACCCATAATTGTGTATTGTATAGGTATTAGTCATTTTCTCGTTATTAAATATAAAAAATATCTTATTTCATATATATAACCAAAGCATAGTTTACCGATTTGGTGAGAAATGCTCGACATAAACTAAATTTTGACAATTAACTGATAAATAAAAAATATAACACAATGCATTGAACTTTCTAGAGTGAAAGTGAGTATAATAACTATAATGCATAATTTGTTTACTTATTATTTTTTTTACCTTATACAAGTATAACATTAAAAAAAATCGGACGCACAAGTACTAACTAGTACCGTTTACTGTATTTGGCACTAGTACTAACTATAATGCATAATTTCTTTTTATTATCAGTATTATTATTAGTATTATTGTTTTCTTTTTATTTTGTAGTTGGTTCTATTTATTTATCTTATTTATAGGCATTTAATTTATCTTTCACGTGTAGATACGTCTTTTTATCTTTCTTGAACCGGGTACTCTTTTGGCCGCGCTATTCTTTATGGGTATAAGTTGCTGCCGTCTTTCCTTCCTCAGACCCTGTCCATAGTTTTTCTATGAGTGGGATACACTGAGTAGGATGATGATGAACTATGGACCAAGATACATATGGAGCAAAGTAGTGATAGATATGAGTATAAATAATAGTCCGTAATATATAATTGGGTAAACATTTATTGATTTTATAATTTAACTTGGAATGGTAGGAAATATGAAATAATTCACGTTACAATTAATTGCTATTTTAATAGCCTTCTTATCTGGTTTAGATGCGAGATATATACCTCTATTTTAATTAGTCATCTTCACTCTTTGAAAGTAGGTAATTTTCTATTTGTTTTATATACAAGAATATAAAAATTTAGATCATGCAAAGTGGACTACCCTTTAAAATCTTAAACTTCTTAGAGTCTAAAAAAAATTAGTTTCAGGTATAAAATTGATATTAACCTTACTTAAATTTATATAAAATTTATATTTTTTACTAAGTAATATAAATGATATGCGATCTTTATATAAAGTAGTTTAAATATCAATAATAAAGAGAAAAATATGTATTATTAATTCTATACATTACACCTTAAACTTTTAGGATTTCTTTTTATTTTTTGCTTTGATGCTTAATAATAAACCAAACTACCTATTTAGATCATAACATATTGTTGTGAATGAGGATTCTAAGTATGTTTAATCAATTTTTCAAACATCAATGGTAAGCTCCCTTGAGTGGGATGAAAACGTAGAATTTGAAATTTGAGAATTTGTAGAAAAAAAATATGTATTCTCTCTGTTTTTATATGTTATTTTTAAATAAAATATGTACTCAAATTAGAAGTATTTTTTTTCATACATCGAAAAAATTGTTTAAGTGGATTTCTCCAATTGGTCAAATGATCCCGAATTCCCGATGGTATATAACAACTTTTTTCTCATCTTTCCTTGAGATAAGAAAGAAACGAATCACATTCTATGATGAAATTTTTGTTGTTATTATGTATGGATATTATCCTTTGATGGTTATGATTTTTTTTAAACAAAAAAAAAAATTCGACATGATTAGCATCGAATTTTCATGAAAGTCTAGTACTAATATTTTTATAAGCTATTAGGATTTCTTGAAATTATTGGGATCAGTTGAAACCTTTGGCGAGAGAAAATAGTGGAATATCACTCAAAAATTTAAAAAGTTCAATTTGTTATACTTTGTATTTATATTATCTTACTGAATAATAAGTTAATGAAGTAAAAAAATGCAGATTATAAGATATAAAAATGTATAAAATAATAAAGTTAGTGGAAAACTTATAGGGACTAGAAACATTAAAGATGTTAATATATATTTAGTGGGAAACATGTGAAAATCACAGATAGAGATGATAAAAATGTTAAAATAAATTTAGTTGTTGAAAGATAAATAAGAACCACAAGCACAATAAAATATTAAAATTAAGGTAGTATTTAAAATTTATTATTTACAAAATATAATATAAATTTTTAAAAAACATTAATAAATAAGACTGAGAATATCAAATAAGTACCAAATCGATATCACGCAGGTAAACACTTATTGTCTCATTAACATGCCAAATTCTGTATAGAGAAGACAAAAGTAACAAATGGGGAGTACTAAATCCACATGTCGTCGATCATTATCTAAACACGCAAACATTTTTTAGGAATTTTTTTTACGTGGTAGTATTAAACTTTTATAAAATATTAGTGGTAGCATTTTTGTAAGATTTTTTCACATGGTGGCATCTAGTTTATGTCTTATTTAACTATCGTATTATATTCTGTTAAATTCTTGTTAATTTCGTTTAATTCACTATGTTGATATTTATATCCTTAATAAGATTTGAGAGCGTTGATAAATTAAACGGTGAATTAAATGTTAAAATGGTGAATTAAACATTTGAGAGCATAAAAATGGTTTAGAGCAAATTATAAAAACAACAACCAACACTTATAAGGGTAAAATTGTAGAAACGTCAAAATGATGAATTAAACGGAAAATAAGTCTTGCATCCATGTAAAATTAATTACTAAAATATTGTTTAAGGGGAGGGTTGGGACATTTTTTATTTTTCCAAAGCTATAAAACTAACAATAAAGGGAAAATCTCCATTACCTTTTCTTCTTTTAATCACAAAACTAAAAAATATCAGGAAGAGAAAAATTTATATCCTAGATGCCTTCTTTTTTTGTCTCTCATCTCTCTTTAGAAAATTCTAATCTTTATGGTTGGTTAGGAGCTATCATCAACCTTTTGATTGATGGTAAGTCTTTAATTTCTCTATTTTAAGCTTTTTCAATATGATTAGAATAAATTTTTATCCTCTCCCTACAAAAGAGTTGTTCTAGCCATTCATTGGGTTGACTTTACCCATATATAGGTTTTAATCTCTCTCCTCGTGAGAGTTTAAGGTTATGAATTTTGGTCTCTAGTTGATTTGTTGGTAGAGATTAATGTGATAATGCAGCAAACACAAAATTGCAATTACCATCAACTACATGAAATTCAATTCTATCTCAAGACTACAATAGATCGAAAGACCCCTCAAAAAAGGCTGTATCAAACAGCAATGTGGAAGAAGATGTTCAGAATTGTTAGATCTCATACACAATGATCGTAGTTTTGTCAATTTTGAATTAATTTTGGTTAATGTTGTTATGTATTTGCTAATTTTTATCTCTAATGTAAATATCGTATGATTCTTTATTAATGAACCAGGTATTACTAAAACAAAATAAAATAAAAAATATTAACAGAACCCAAAATTAACAGAATATCGCACTTTAAATGGAATTTGTTACGGCTTTTATAAAGTTAAAATCTTGTTCCAGCACTAAAAGAATATTACCGCTCCTAAATGCTTAAATAGAATTTTACTAATTAAAATTGCCAATGAAGGATGGATTCGACAACCTTAAATTAATTACTCTCCTCCTCCGTTTTCTGATATTTTTCCCATTTAGAATATTTCAACTTAAGGAGAGAGAAATTTAATTAATGTTTTTGACACATATTTAGACGATAAAATATATATCAATGTGAGATTTCGTTAGATTCGTCTTAATGTATACTTTTTATATGTATTTTATTATAATATTTTATCATACATAATTAGAGATATTAAGGTTTAAAATCTATTTTCAAAATTGTGCAAAAAATAAATAAGAAAAACAAAAAGAAATAGAGAGAGTATTAAGATCATGGATATAACTAAAAGGTTAATAAGATTTGACAACCGCTAGAATGGATTAAGTTACAATTGCTAAAAATATATTTAAATGGCATAAATGCTTGAATTGATCGGTGTAATAGTTACTCAATCGAATATTAAAAAAAGAAAATGCTTACAATTGTGGACCAGCAGAATATGTAACACATAAGATGTTGCACCTAATACTAAAACAGATTTTATTTGAAATTAACCAAAATTTTTGTTGAATATAAATTCAAAAGGCAGAAATCTATACATCTCCTATAATAAAATATAACTAAAACAAAATACGATAGCAATTTGGCACTAAAAACTAACTATGAGTCAACCACTCATGAAAATCTCATATATCAACTGCTCAATTTACAACACAAGTAATTATGTCATGACTAGTATAGAAATGCGTACAATACATAAAGTTGTTAGTACGAAAATATATATAAAATATAGATTTTAAATAGAGATGCAATCGCATATTATCAGTATAAAATTATAATAAGTCTTATAAAAATGATAAAGAATTTTGAGAATATATATGCTTAGTTTTTTTTATGTATATTTATGTGTTAATAATTATTATTGGTCAAACTTATGGCATGGGTTGCCGTCTTCTTGGAAGGATCAATTTTGAGTCGGGAGACTCTTTTACCGCATCCTCCTTTATGGGTATGAGTTGCCGTCTTCTTTCCTTCCCAGATCCTACTCATGGTCCCTATGAGCGGAGTACACTGGGTATGATGACGATAATAATATGGTGCTTTTTGTGAAATAAAATTTGGTAGTTAATATAAGTATTAATTAAAGCTGTCATACTTTTTAAGGCAAATCTAGATAATTTCCAACAAAGTTATCATAATGATTCTCTGTCATTCTCAAAATAAATTTTGATTATCCTGTATCTTTTGTTTCTTGATGAAATATTTTAGAAATAAAAAATTTAATATAAAAAATTTATTAATTAACAAATACTTCAGCATAAAAAGGCATATATATTCTAAGAAACTTTAAATGGAAATTTCATGTAGCTTTTAAATTCAAAAATATAATATTTCTTGAAAATTTAACAGAATATATCTAATTGTAATATACTACTGATTTATTAAAGGAATAAGTTGATGTTAACTTTGGTAAAAATTATTTCTTATGGCAAATCATTATGAGAAAGCCATGTGGATTTTTACGGTCTTTTTATTATGTGTCAAAAACATTAATCAAAATTTTCTCTCCTTAAGGTGAAATATTTCAAAAGGGCAGAACATTAGAGAACGGAGAGTGTATAATTATAATTATATGTATTAACTTCACTTTAAAAACATCATTTGACAAAGTTTTGAAAAATATTATATATGTTGCGCTAAATATAATTTCATGATAAATTTCTCACATTTGATATAAAAATATAATATAATATTTTTTAGCTATTATTACATTTTATTTTTTTTTAGTATGTTATTAATAGTTGAAATATTTCATATAAGACACCATAATATTTTTTTTTGTTAGCAAAAATTAGTAAGTCATTTCTTATTAAAAATACCCATAATTGTGTATTGTATAGGTATTAGTCATTTTCTAGTTATTAAAAATAAAAAATATCTTATTTCATATATATAAACAAAGCATAGTTTACCGATTTGGTGAGAAATGCTCGACATAAACTAAATTTTGACAATTAACTGATAAATAAAAAATATAACACAATGCATTGAACTATCTAGAGTGAAATGGAGTATAATAACTATAATGCATAATTTGTTTACTTAATAATTTTTTTACCTTATAAAAATATAACATCAAAAAAAAAAAAAAAATCGGACGCACAAGTACTAACTAGTACTATTTACTGTATTTGGAACTAGTACAAACTATAATGCATAATTTCTTTTATTATTAGTATTATTAGTATTTGACATGTTAATGAGACAATAGGTGTTTACCTGTGTGATATCGATTTCGTAGTTATTTGACATTCTCATTTTTTTTAGACAGTCTTATTTATTAATGCTTTTGAAAAAACTATGTTATATTTTTGTAAATAATTAATTTTGATTATTACCCTAATTTTAATCTTTTGTTTTGCTTATGGTCCTTATTTATCTTTTAGCAACTAAATTTATTTTAACATTTTTATAATCTCTATATGTTGTTCTCACATGTTTCCCACTAAATATATATTACTCCCTCCTATTCAGCTCTGTGTCCCATTTCTTTTTACGGTCAAGTCATTTTAATTGTCCCATTTCTATTTTTGGTATGGGTTTTTGACTTTTATACTCTTAATAGCTTTATCCTATTTTCAATTATACCCTTCACTACCCATACTAATTTTCCTCCCTTACATTAAAAACCTATAATACCACTCTCTTTCTTACCCTTAGAGTTTCACTTTTGACTCTCCTTAAAATCCGTGAAAAGTCAAATGGGACTCCAAAGGTGAATAGGATTTGAGTAACACTTTTAATGTTTCTAGTCCCCATTAGTTTCCCACTAACTTTATTATTTAATACATTTTTAATGTTTATTATCTGTATTTTTTCTTCATTAATTTTTTTTATATAAGAGAGATACACCGAGATACATATGGCGCAAATATATTTAATATAAAAAGCATAAATGCTTAAATTGATTGTGTTATTAGTAAGTTAATCGAATAAAAAAAATTTAGTGGAAAAGTTAATGGACCAGCAGAATATGTTCTTGGACTTATTGTAATCTGCTTACTTCAATTGCCTATAAATAGAAACCTCCTCTCAACCACAACATATCACCACAAGACAACAAATCTAAACATATTTTGACAGCGCGAAAGAAATGGCTCAAGCAGTTGTCAAGGTACTCTCATCAAATATAACGTTAAATAATTGACGCACTTTATTACTTCTGTTTTATATATTTATTTTACGTAATTACTCCAATATATTTATGAGGGGTATTGTGTAATTAGCTTATTATTTTTATCGATAAATAATTACTTTAACGCACATGGGTCAATTCATATCATTTGAGAAATTGCATATTAACTGAGATTTGTTTGCACAGAAACAAGTGATCGAGCAATACGGGCCTTATGGGTCTCAACTGCCAGAAAACTACCGCTTCCAGCTTGCTGAGGGTGAAAAATTCTGTCAAGTTACAGTAAGGCATGGATACATTGTTGACGCGATCGGATTCAAAGTTGCTAAGCCAGATGGGAGCACCTACAGTGTCAGCTTTGGTGGCAATGGCGGACAAGAATCCAAGGTATGTACGATATATTGATAATTTAATTATTATTTATGATTGGTCTATCTTCATGTTTCTGAATGCTAAATTATCATTTATATAATTTAAATTTTTAAACAGATTGATTTCGTTGATGGTGAGTACTTAATTGGTGTGAGTGGAACATATGGTAACTACCAAGACCAGAAAGACCAATGCTTGATTGCTACACTTAAGATACACACCAACTTAAACCCGAATGGTTACGGGCCATATGGACAAGGAAAAGATGTTACCAATGTTCAGAAGTTCAATTCTCCAATGCTCATTGATGGACCCATGGTTGGTGTCTTTGGAAGGCACAACAACTATCTCGAGTCCCTTGGAGTTCTCATCAGGAAGGTATGTCCTAAATAGAATCTGTTGTTAAAAATAACATTATAACCATTGAACAGATATTTGTGTAAAAGCTATGAGGTACGGAGTATGAAATAAAATGTACGAAGAAATTAGACATTTAATTAAATATTTATTTTTGTTTTTTTTTTTGCAAAAAATAATAATATAGAAATTCATTTAAAAAGGTTATATAAATAAAGTCTAGTCAATAAAATAAAATGGAAATTTCTAAGTTTATAAAATTGACACGGATTTAATTTGCAGGAATTCCCAAACTAATTATAAGCTAAAGACTCGCGTGGAGAGCTTAATATACATATGTTAGCATGTTTTAAATAAGCCGTATGGCCTCTCAAGTGTGATTTATTGTAATCTTAAACTTGAGTGATTGTATCTTGTATATGTTTGCCTTATCTATGAGGTAAACCATTATATATAAATAGATACTATTTTATATAATCGTGTTTTTATCCATTTTGTAATATATTATTTTTATCTTCATATTTCATTTGTTTTATCTTGAATTGGGTATGTAACAGTAAGACTAATATTTGATAAATGCACCAGACTTTAAAAAAAAAAAAAACACTACAACCACGCACGATTATATTAGACATTTAATTTAGGGATGAGAATGATAGATAATAAGCGTTTTGATAGATTCAATCGATAATACATACGTTTAGAATAATTTATCTACCATTTTGTGCAGACTGTTCAAAACAGTTAGAGATTAGTCGGTATAGAGCTATACCGACTAATCTCCAACTATTTTGGCTAGTCGGTATTAGTGCGTTTTCTTTGTAGCGGACATGTGCCTCTTAAGTGTAATAGTCATATATAGTTATGTCATCAACACAGTATTTCATTTGAAAATATAATAGGGTTTGTGTTGGAGAAGTTAACGACAATTCATATTCGTCATCCCTCTAAAGAGAAGGTGCGGTCAATTATACCTCTAAATAAAGAGAGCCCTACAAGGAGAAAAATATGATTAACAAAGATCCCTCATAAATAAAACACAAGCAAAATTGTAACGTTCAGCCATTAGCATAAAGAAGTACAATGAATAAAAACAATAAACATAAATAGAAATGGTAAATAAATAAATAATCAAATAAATAAATTAATAGCACAAACATAGGCAAAAAGATGAGTAGCAAATAAAATAAATAAATTAATTAATTAAAAGCCATATAGAAAAAAGACAAATAAAACTATCAAAATTCTAATACGTGGATATTCGTCGCCTACCAAATGTAATTTTCTTATTTGTTTGTTGTCTTTCTCAAAGGGTGAACTATTATTATATAAGTTCCTATTATCCACACTAGTTGCGCATTTAGTAGTGCTTTTTTATATGTAAAATCAATTTGTTATTGTACTTATATTATTTACAATTTATAAAAATTTAATTTCGCAAGAATAACATAGAAAATTTTTAAGAGTTCACGGAAATACAATAACGACATTGATGAATTCAGAGTACAAGTATAGTCAATTTATGTCATATATATTACATAGATTTCAAACAATAATTCAGTCCTATTATTGTTAATATATAGTGACATAAGTGCAGCAATTAATTTGCATTAATGCGTGCATTTAGATGTATGTGTGTTAAAGTATGAATTAAATGTGTGTTTAAGTAGGTTAATCAATACATGAAGTTATAAAGGTATTGAAGTGTGTCTTAAACATATGGTGTAATCATGATAGTTAAGTGTATGATTAATGTACTTATTGAGGGAGTTTGAACGTCTAAGTATTTGTTATTAAACAATGTGCGCTTACAAGTACTAAACAATGTGCTCTTACAAGGCATCCAAAGAAGCATCTTTTCTTGAACGATTAATGACATCAGAAGTCGACATAGCGCTCAAAAGAGAAGTGTTTGAACGAGTATAGTTGGTGCTTGAACAAACACTCATCAAGTGCAAAATAATAGCTTGGGTTTTTAGGTGCTCGAACGAGGGGCATAGGCAGTGAGCAGTGGATCCTGTTTATGACGTTTTTCTTGGAATGCTAGGAGCTCATATGGCTCTCTTGATTTGTCAAATTCAAACGCCTTTTATTAATTCTTAAATTCTTCGATACATGTGTGTTCTTCTCTTAAAGAACAATCTAACAATATCCTTTTGATAAAAAATAAACATCAATACTACATTAAAAAAAACACTTTAATAAGCATTGCACTTGAGGGTTTACTGAAAACTCGATCTCTAACTTAAAATATAAAATTATGATAAAGTAATAAGATATTTAAAAGAAGAGCTTCGAAACAATTGAATAGCACTTGAAAGCTTTTGGTAACTATATTTCTTGTTCTCATCTAAATCTTGAAGACCTTATATATTTATTTATAGACAACTCCATATAATTGTTTATGCAACTTAAGTTTACAATAAATTTCGACTTGTTCTTTAGAAATATTGACCAAGAGTTTGAACTGTCGTTTGAAATTTAAATTAGTTAAGCATTCAAGTTCAAACTACTTAACTCAATCAAGTTCAAATTTTAAAAGATAAACTAATAGGTTACATGGGAAAACAATCTTCCCAAAAACTTTAAAAATTAACCTAAACAAACCAAATAAAATAAATAAAAAGGCAAACACCAAGACATGGGAAGAAAGATGTAAGGGAACACCTAGAACAAAGACAGTGAGTCGTCGCCTGTAAAGTAGCGACTCGTTTCTCCGCCCAACGGCTATGCGACAAGTTGTCACTCTTTAAGAGATGACTAGTCACTTATCTAGCGACTGACAAACTTTATAAAGCTAGCGACGACTCGTTGCTTATCTTGTGACTGACAAACTTTAAACAGCCGTCATTTCTTACCTGGGTGTCGAAATCGGGCAAATATTATCATGTTGGAAAGCTCTCTATAATCCTTTCATGGACTTCATGATATGATTTAATTTTTCCAATTTTTAGGTTTGATTGAGAAACCTCAATCTAACCGTAGATATTGATGCCTTATATTATGCGCACCTTTCAAAATCATGGATGTTGTTGTCTATCCATCAATTTATAAGGCATTAGTAATGTGGTCTATCAAAATACACATGGCGCAAATATAAAGAAAATGCATAAATGCTAAATTATCTTTGTATGGCTAAGTTTATCGAATAAATTCATCGTGGGTTGAATGTCGCAGCACACATTAATGAAAAATTAATTTTAAAGTCATTTAAAACATATTCTGATTTATTTTAGACTCGCTTTAGACACTCTTGTCTCTTAAATCTTGGCTTGTTATTCTGATTTATTTTAGACCAGACTTGTTAATGAAAAATTAATTTTAAAGTCATTTAAAACATATTATATATTTGTTTGGACTCATTCTACACTTATATACCATTATAGACTTATTTAAATATACTAAAACTTAAAATGTAAAAAATAAACTATAAACAATTAAATTATGTTCCATTAAGCACCTTAGACTCATGTGCCAATTTCTAGTATGATGGGTCTGGGTATGATATATATATATATATATATATATATATATATATATATATATATATATATATATATATATATATATATATATATATATATATATATATATATATATATATATATATATATATATATATATATATATATATGAAAAGAATTATGACCTAGAAATAACCAAATAAAAAATAACCAAATCCGATATATAATTCGTAGGATCAAAAGAACAAAACATCAACCCAAAGACAAACAAAAACAATCAATAATTATCAATCAAAAAAGAAAATAAAATCAAATAAATTTAATCAAATAAAAATAATAAATCTCATGATGTTAATTTATAGAAAAAAATTAAGCTTGATATTTTCTTTTTAAAACAAATTAATGCCATTAAATCCAAAAAAAAGGAAAATATAAAAATTTATCAAAGTTAACGGAATTGGATGTCTTTTAATGGATTTTGCAACAAAATTTTTAAAATTAAAACCTTGCTGCTATCATGTGGAAAAAACTTTAAAAAATGTTACTATTCACGATTCGCTAAACCACAACGCTACCATGTAGAATTTCTCAAAAATAAACCATACCAATCTAAAAAATAATTAAAAAATCAGAACAATGAAATGAATCATAAAACCAAAAGGAGATTAAAAAAATCTAAGAAAATGTAAATATAAAAATAAAATCTAAAAAAACAATTCAATTCAGATTAAGAAACATAAAATTTGAAATAAAAATCAGAAAAAGAATTATATCAAAATCCAAAAAATGAAATTATAAAAATGAAAGGAAAATTTGAAAGATAAATATCTTAAGAAACTTTTAAGGAGTTAAAACCAAGCAAAACTCAATGAAGTTAAACGAAAACTGAATACAGATATATTCGCTAAAATTGATGTTAAAAATTATTTTTCACCAATTTTGACGACAAAAATGGTTACATAAAGCGATTTTTATAGCCATTTTTGTCGTCAAATCTATGGTACCAAAATTTTCTTTTTAGTGTTAAGGAGTAAAATCCTGGCTAGTTATAGAAGAAAAAAAAAACATAAAAAAAAAAGAGAAAAGAAAGAAAAGAAATGCACAAACCTATAAGTACAATAGATTTCAAAAGCATCATTGTCAACTTCCTAGGAAACTTGAGGGAGAAAAAGGTCGATGAGGACAGTACGTTTCTCTTTTTGATAAAGATTTCCAAAAAATAACAGTTATAACATCAGGTTCATCCTCATCAGGTACCTGTACATAGTTTCCAGCGTAAACCTTGTTGATTTGAGTTTTATCCTTTTGTTTTTTGTTGACCTTATCTTGAATTGGTGTGATCTTTAATTAGGGAATTATTATTTGTCGCCACCTTTTTCATTTTATCGCCACCCCCCCTTCTAACAAAATTACCATATTACCCCTACATTAAAAAAAGTTACAAAAATGCCACTTAAGTTAAAAAATATTTAAGAAATGTAAATGGCACTTAATAACATTGTTATCGCTTAATAACATTATTATCGGAATTATATATATATTGAATTTTCAGAGGCTTTATGGTAGTATATTCGAATTCAAACACGATACCTTCTCTCTAAAAACTCTCTAAAAACAATACGTAAAGTTAAACAAGCTAGAACTCAAGATCGAACATCAATGGCATACCAAGACGTGCATGATAACGATCCGGTAAGTAATTAATCGGTTCGATTTTTGCAAAAAAAAAAAAAAAAAAAAGGAACGAAGTCGCACAAACCAGTCGCACAAAACGTGCGACTGGCTTGTGCGACTGCTTCATATTTTTTTTTTGTATTTGAATAAAAAAAAATAAATAAATAGAAGTCGCACAAAACGTGCGACTGTGCGTCGCACGTTTTGTGCGACTTCTATTTATTTATTTTTTTTTTAACTTCGAATTATAAAATTTATTTTGTTTAATTAAATTATTTTATTTTAATCTATTGTTGTGCTATAATAATGGTATTTTATTATAATTATTTTGTAGAAATAATTATTTTTTAAGTTATTATTATTTTGATATATTATGATAATGTTATTATAATTATTATTTGCAGGACTTTGAAAATTTAGGAGATAATATAGATTATTCTGATAGATTTGTTACCGATAGAGAATTTGATTCTGTAGATGATTTACATACTTGGGCTAATGAGATAGCACTAACAATTGGATTTCAATTTACACGTGCTTCATATAAAAAAAAAGAAGGGCGTTCTAGAGTGAGTCTGTACTTAAGATGTCACCGTTACGATAAAAGAAGTGTTGATTTGCATAACTTAGACAATGCTCCCCGACCAGGTTCCAAAAGTAGGGGTTGTGGGTGTAAATTTATGATTTTAGGAACTAGTCGTAACCCAAAGGAAAGACCTTGGACGGTTAGAGTGTTTCCTGGTGAAAAAGGAATACATAACCACCCGTTCTTCATGTACATAGATGGTCAAATAAGAGTAAATAGGATGACTGTGGATATCAGGCAGCACATACGAGATCTAAGTGCAACTGGCATGCAACCAGCATTTATAATGTCTTCAATTAGAAGAAATTTCCCTCGTTTTTATGCTAGTATGAATCAAATTTACAATGAGAGACAGTCAATCAGGAGAGAAGAGATGGATGGTAGGACTCCTCTTCAACACTGTTTGTATATGGCCACGGAGCATAATTATGTAGTTTGGAGGGACTTGGATAGTGAGGATCAGTTGACTAGATTATTGATTGCGAATCCAACTTCTATCCAGATGCTACGTTCGTGGCCCCATGTTGTGTTGATCGACACAACGTACAAAACGAATAAGCAAAAGTGGCCCCTTTGCGAAATCATTGGAATGACGCCAACGAATCATAATTTCTTGGTTGCATTATGTTTGATGCGAGATGAGGCTGCTTTGTCTTATTCTTGGGTGTTGGAGAGGTTGAGGGATATTTACGGGACAGTCCAGACGCCGGATGTAATCGTAACGGATCGGGATGAGGGTTTGTCTGCAGCTATTCTTGCTGTCTTTCCAGGTAAACATGTTTTAATTATTAATTATCGTCGATCTATGTATTATATATTTCTGAATTAATTTTAAATTTATGTTTAATACAGATGTACGACATCTATTATGCGTATGGCATATTGGCAATGACGTGGAGAACATGGTCGATAAATTGTGTGGCGGCAAGAAAAATCAACAGGGCCAGTTATTCAGGCAAACAAAATGGAACCACTTGGTTAACAGTATGACGATCGCCGATTTTGAAAACAGATGGGAAGGGATTGTGTCCACTTGGTTACTAGGAACCGGAGAGTCGTGCAATATTTGGCAGGAACATGGATTCCTCACAAAGAGAAATTTGTGCGTGCGTGGACGAATGATTGTTTGCACTTGGGTAACCAGACTACCAGTAGAGTTGAAAGTCAACACTCTTCCTTCAAGTACTACTTGGGTAGCGGTAATAGCTCATTCGATACGCTGTTTAAAAGGGCGCACGCACAAATTACGAATCAACAATCAAAAATAAGACAAGCTCTTGAGGAATCTAAGAATTCCATTTCAAGGACGTCGCGACTAAATTTTCTACGACCGTTGTATCGTCATGTTTCTATATTTGCCTTGGAACTATTGATGATGGAGCACAACCGGATGCTAACCCTGGGCAGTTGTCTTTTAGAAAAATGCGGTTGTGTCATTCAAAAAACCCACGGATTACCATGCGCGTGTTACTGTTACTTGTCTATCAGGTCTAATGGTGCTTTGTACTTGGACGATATACATCCGTTTTGGAAAACGTTAAAGTATTTAGATGCAGAAGAAGACGCCAACGAAGAAGTACGGCACGCAAACGCCGATGATAAAGAGTACTTTCAATCGTTGGTGGATGAAGTTTTAAAATCCGACCCCTCAGTACTACGACGCGTCTCTCAGGTACTTGAACATGAGCTACACCCCGATGGTGACGACATACCTGAGCCCGAAGCAAGTCCACCGAGGAAAGGAAGACCAATGACAAGCAGAACCTTGAGGAGAAACAAAAGTGCGTTTGAGTACAATAGATCGTCCTCAAGGGGTCGCGGATCAAGATCATCATCACGCGGGAGATCCAGTGGTAGATCCTACAGTCTATCAGTCTGCTCAGCTCGCGGATTGGCTTCGGCGGGGACCACATCTCTGCCCTTGTCTTGTTCGGCATGTCAGCTTGACGCGGATGGGGGCGGAAGGCTGGGAAGTACTCGTAAATCCATGTCTGCAACAGTGTCAGGCAACCAGCAATAGTCTTGCACCCAGTCCTTGTCGCCATATCCAGTTGGCGATACATGTGAGCAAGCGTCACTGCACCCCAAGCAATATCAGCCTGATCAGCGATAACAGTAACAACAGGGTGAGGACACATCCCGACTCTAGTCTTATCCACGAACAACGTGGAACCTACTATAGCCATGTAGTAGGCGGTACGTTGAGTATCCATAGACTGAGAACGGTGGCATAGCTGCAACAGTGCACCAACATTAATGCTGCCGCTTGTGAAGTGCCCCTTCGCACGCAGCTCCGACAATGGCATACCAAAAAGGCCGGCCAGGCCAAGCTGCCATTCATTATCAGACGGTTGCACGGGAAGTGAACCGTCAATGCCAATTCCCAAGATGCGTTGCACGTCGTGCAACATTATGGTCATCTCCCCCAACGGCATGTGGAAGGTGTTGGTATCAGGCTGCCACCTTTCCACAAATGCCGTAATGAGAGCACTGTCGATGTGCTGGTGCATTATATACGGCAGACGACCAAGGGGAGTACCAGGTAACACTCTGTACAATTCATCAGACATGTCCTGAAGTCTAATGATTGAATCCAACGTTTTCTTCCGAGCACGACATTCCAAAATCGGAGGGGTGCGCTCCGATCCCTCAAATATAGCCTTTGCTACGTGCCCACCGTAGCTGGGTATTAAAGTAGTATCAACAGGGCCCCCGGGCTGGGCTGATGTGATTAACCAGTCCGTGTCCGCGGACTGCGATCGCCTCCTCCCCCGTGGAGCCGCATCCTCAGCCTGGCTTACTCCTGCCTGATCAGAAGTGCCACTCGAGCCCTGCCCTCTAATCTTGAACTTAACAGCATGGCCTCTTACGATCGTCCAATCAATAGGATGACATGCAGACTCATCCTGACCAACAGACTCTTCCCGACTAAGAGACTCGTCGTAATCAGTATCATCGTCATCTGAGCCGACCGTATGACTATGTAGGCTACTTTGGCGCTCAAAGCGACTACGCACTTGCTCTAGGGTACTTGAACGTTGGGCCTGACTATGTATGGCCGCTTGTTCTTGCCTTGCTCGCCTTGCAGATCCCGTAACCCCCCTCTCATGGGGATCACCTCTCAGTAAAGTAGGCCTAGATCTATTGCCGCTTAATAAACCTCTAAAAAACCCTTTTCCTTTACCTTGATTTCCAGCCATTTACTAGAATTTTCATAATTTAAATTAAGACAACATTTTAAATTACTTAAAATCAAATAAATTAAAAACAAGCAACACGTAAAATATTTCACGTTTACAAACAATTAAACAATTATTATATTCATAAATATTTAAACAACTCAAATTTAATAAATTAATTACACTAAACAAATTCATTACAATAAAAAAAAAAAATTGAAAAACCGGTCGCACGAACTGGTCGCACAAAATGTGCGACCGGTTCGTGCGACCGGTTTCAATTATTTTTTTTTCTTTTTCGAATACGTAAATCAATAACTACTTCTTACAACAACATTATCATAATACATATTATTACAACATTTACTAAATAACATTAACTAACAACAAACTCTTTCAAAAATTAAAAAAAAAAAAACAAAAAAAAAAATTGGATTCGGCCTAGTCGCACAAAACGTGCGACTGGGCCGAATCCATTTTTTTTTTCCTTCGATTGATTTAAAAAAAACTTACCTCGAATTTTTGTTGACGATTTCGATTCCAAAGTTTTAGCTCCGCTTAATTTTATGTGAAGAATTTGATTTTATGGAAGTGATGAAAGTGTTATTGAGTGGATTTGAAGTGTTTTTATAGAAGTTATAAGCTTAGTGGCATTTTCGTAATTTTTTAAATTTCAGGGGTAAAGTCGTAATTTCATTCGAGGGGGTGGCGATAAAATGAAATTGGTGGCGACAAATAAGAAATGGGTTTAATTATACGTCCTGAACTTGCTCGCTCAGAAGCCCACCCAAACATCCAGCGAAAGCTGTTATCAGATTTTCAGATTGTACTGCAGAGAATGTTCCCCCTTTGCTTTTCTCTGCTATTGTTTTGAGTGCCTATAATATCTCAAACAAATCCAATCAAATAAATTTTTTTTTAATTTATTTGAATTAAATTGTTTTAATTGTCAAGGAATTAACTAACTAAAAGTTTAAGCTGATAATTGAGTTAATTTTAAGAAAATGATAATAAATAAAGAGAGAATAAATTGTGTTGATGAAATTAAATGAGCGTTAAAATGTATGAATGAGATTAAAAGAAAACAGTGGATCACCTCTCGAGGGACTTTTGGTGGTTGGGAACCTTGAATGGCCCCGGAATAGTCCATGGGAACTCTTTATTATTTAGTGTAATTAAAGATAATAAAAATTAATATAGTGTATTAAATAGTATGAAAAAGTAAATGTAGGAAAATCTAAGAAACAAAGAGACAAGTAATACTAAGTCGATCCCTAAGAATACTTGCACCAGAATACTTGCACCAACACTCACTAGCGTATTTGATATCAAGAAATGTACGATAATTTTAGGGACAAAGTGTACTAATCTTAGGGACAAAATGTCCATAAACTTGACTATGAGTAGTCGCCTATTTATCAGCAACTCATCTCTTTTGTACACAATAGCGACTTAATTCAAGGATAGGCCACAAGTCGTTGCCTAATTTGCAACGATTTGTCGCTTTTGTTCTGACCTTCAATTTGTTGTGCCACAAGTCGTTGCTTTTGTCATGGGCTTTACAACTACTCCTGGCTTCCTTTGTGCCTTTTTTGTTTCGACCTATTTTCACATGTTAGGGGCTTTAGGCCATTTTTTAAAGTCTTCAACCTCTTATTACTTTGTAGAACCTATATAACTTTAATTTTCGTCTTAAAATTACGTGGATAATCACGATCAAGTTTATAAGGCAAAAATATACAAGTAATCATCATAAGCATACAAACTACTTCAAATATCATCAAAAGGAGTATAATTAGTACTAATACGTACAAATAATTGCACTTATCAATTGTAGGATAATCCTTTTGTGTCATTTATTTTTTTCTAATAAAAAATAATTAAAATGCAATTGAACTATATGTAAAAATGGCAATGAATTGCACAATTTTTACATAAATTACAAATATTTTTTATAATAATCACACATTTAATAGTAAAACTGTTGGGATGAGTTATCTTACATCGATAAATAACTTTATAAAATATTTAGCTGTACAGGTAACCATTATGAAATTTCCATACAATTCAGAGAATAGTTATAAATTAAAGCTTAATTATATTATTGGTTACAGCATATCATATTTTACATTTATACTAAAGGAACTCTTAGAATATATAACATACTTATACTCAAGTCGAAAAGATTAACGCAAATTAATTGATCAATTTTATTTTAGGGGCACTGATCTGTGGAAATTTTATAGTGGCAGGCAATTGCTGCTACGGCGCAATTTAAATTGTTGATGATTCCAATATTGAATTGAAACTTAATTTATGTAAATATTAAATAAAAAATATTGGTTTACTTAGTAACTAAAAATACTTAAAATGTAAAGAAATTATTTAATTAATTAGTAATTGAAAATTATGGGCCGGGGATGATGGCCCTTCCTTCACATATAAAGTTTTGTTTCTTCTCGTTAAGCGTAAAAACATTTTTTTTTACGGATAAGATTTTAGTTGGACCATTTTAATATTTATATATGAAAAATCCCTAAATATCTACTTCCTCCATATTTTTATTTTCTTAAAGTCCAAAATATATTAACTTGGTACACACAAAAATAACTAGCACCTAATTAATAAAGTTATGGAGTGTTAGTTAGGAAATGTGACTAATTAGAGTCGTGAATTAATAAAAATATGAGCTTACGAATGAATTATTAAAGAAAAGTACAAAATAAAAATAGTATTTACTAAGTCCATATTAAACGTTTTCCAGTAATAAGATGTTTTACAACATTTGTTCCATAAATTGCAACAAGTAAAATATTAGTGTTTCTAATGAGTGGGGCAAAAATGCTTTATGTGGATATGATGAAAATAATTCTATAAATTAGATGTGCAAATTAAAAATAATACTTTTATTACAAGTTGCAACAAGTACATTATTAACGCTTTTAAACTATTAACATCTCTAATTATATATAATTAAAAATTATAAAATGTTAATTTATCGAAATTAATGTACTAAGATAAATCTAACAAAAATTTTCATGAACATACGTGACTATTTTTTGGTAAAAGATACTGAAATTATTTCCCAAAGATCGTTACGACGCTAAGAACTTATATGAACGATGTAAACAACAAAGAATAAACAACGTTTGATAATGTAAACTAAGCAAAGAGACACAAAGATTTAAGGAGGTTCACCCAATGATGGCTACGTCCTCCGTAGTGTTGTAGTTTCTGTTTATATTATATCAATGGAGTATAAAATACTCTTACAAATGAAGTATTACAATTGTGTAAGAGATAAAAACAAAAGGCTATGTGTTTGGCTTAGGGGTTGTGTTTGATGTATTTGATGTGTGAGTATGAGAGCTCTATATATAGTATTAGGTACATGAATGCCAATAGCTCACTTGAATACAGTATTAATATAGAGTAATGAATATAAAATAACTCCAAGAACTTGAAAGGCATTATCTCAAGAGTCACACACATGAATACTCTTCACCTTAATCTTCATTAATCTTCATTAACACCAATAATTCCCATGAATACTCTTCACCTTATTACACCCTTTTGGATTTCACAACTCAAGAGTCACACACATAAATATACACTTTAATTATGCACTCAAGTCACACATGATACCATTCATAACAGATACAATTTTACATAATGTCGTCAAAGCAAAACTCATAAAATAAAAGTACTCTTATCTTTTAATAATAAATAGAACTTTAAAATTATGACATGCAGAATAATCATAATTGGGAATAGAGCTTATGTGTGAACGTTGGCTTGTGTCAAACTACAATGCAATCGAAAGAGCCTATGAGGAACAATTTTAAAGGAATATTGATATTCTATTCTAATTGTTACATATGATTTCTTCACACTTCTGTATATTATTTTTATCATTTATATATTAAACTATGCACATGTAAAAATTATAAGAAGTTAATATTATAAAAGTATGTGTTTAAACGATTTAAAGAAGATTCTGCTTGACTATATTTTTTCTTACACATTAGCCTCGATAATATAAAATAAACTTGAACGATAAATAGTATCAATAACTGTAATACAATAGATATTTCAAAATGGAGGAAGTATTACTATCAATAGCAATTTTAAAGCGATACAATAACACATACCTGCGTCATCGTCCGTAGTCTCAACAATAACCTCATCATCATCATATTTTTCGACCGACATCTTGGGACTTTTAGCTGGACTACTCTTACAGGTCTGCTCAATAAACTTGTAATAGTACAACCCTTTCTTGCATCTCAACCAAATCATTCTTGTATTTATAGAGGCCCAAGGTAGAAAAGTGTTACTAAAAATTGGTTTGGACATGTAAAAAGGAATATTAGAGATGTATTAGTAACAATGAGGGTGAAGTATTTTAGTAGAGGAAAAGAAAAGTCGATCTAGATTCAAAAGAACGTGGCAGAAGCAAATAAAACTTGACTTATAAAAATTATATCTCAGTGAGGACCTGACCAGAGATAAAAGTAGTTGCACACGTCATATTCGTGTCTAGGACTATAGATAGTTTTGTCTCCTTTACCTATTACAAGAGTTATCTATTCATTTTTTTATTTTTTATTTTTTTTTTTGTGTTTCCTTCAAGGGATACTCATTTATCTTTATTATAATGGTTCAATTACAATTTTAATGTGATTGGTTTGTTGTTGGTGCATTCTCTGCACATTTTTTTGAGATTATTTGAGTTTGTGCAATACTCTTTATCCTATTTATGGAGGGGTATAGATATGGTCTGTTTACTACCTTCTTAACGGACTTTGACTTGAGCAAAATACTAAATTATTGACTATTATTATTATTATTATTATTATTATTATTATTATTATACCTTTGTTTCTTTTTGTTCTTTCCGTTTACTTTTTGCGCAGTTTTCAATACAAATTTTAAACCTCAATATTTCTAAATACAAATAATAAAAAATTATAAATAAAATACACAATAAAAAAGTATATATTAAGACGAATCTAACAAGACCTTACATGTATATATTTTATGTTCTTAATACGTGTCAAAAAAATTAATTAAAATTTTCTTTTCTTAAAATGAAATATTTCAAATAGGCAAGTAGTATATTGCCTTGGATACCTTTCGTTTCTCAAAGGCATGCAAGACCCCAACGAGCTCAAAATATTCCAAAAAGAGAATTGAATTAATAATGAAGGGTCACATCACTGTTCGGATTGCTCATGATTCTAGGTGATGACTGATAATATTCGCTCTCTTCCTATAATTTTTGCAAAATTTTGTTAATCAGTCGCTTTATTTTATAATATTTTTATTTTAAATATATTTTAATCACATCTTATAAACATTATTTATTTAATTATCTTTATTAATTAGTTAATAAGCATACAAAAGTATGGTGTTGTGACTGTTGTCAACTCTTGAATACCAGCAAGTAATCATATACATTTTATAATTCAGAAATTTTTATGCAATTTTTATGCCACCTGCAATCATATTGCCATTTTAAAATATAATTTTTCCGTCACCATATAAAAAAACTTTTAAATACCGTGTATAATACGGATAAATACCTAGTAGTTTGTTACTCATCAATCATATGAGTTTGACATGTTGCACTCATTTTATATATGAGATCATTTAGTTATAAGAAAATATTTTCTATTATAAAATTACAAGTACATACTTTTGGGAAAAATATAAATGATAAGCAAAAGAAAATTTAAAATCCTTGATACGTTTTGACATATTTAATTAAATATTGTCTAATTATTTTAAAAGCTAAAATACATATAATTTTCGTATTTAATTTTCATATTTAACTTGTTTCTACTTTTAAGTAACAATAGCTAAGCAGGCGGTGAGTGTTTTTTGTTTTGTTTTAAAAAAATCATATTGAATCTTTTTAAATAGGCCGTGAGAGTTTTCTATTTTGTTTCGATTAGTTCTTATTTACACCTATTCTATTATTTTAGAAACTAGAGGAAAGCTCTTGTAAGGGGCTGTTCTTTCTAATTATAGGTTTAATATAATATAATAATAAAGATTTTGAGTTCTTCCGAATACACTTCATTCCCTCGGGAATTTCTATTCTAACAACCTTTTCCTTACATAAAATATCCGCTGAATATCTCTCCAACCAATCCATGCCCAAAATGATATCAAATGTTCTCAAATCAAATTGTATAAGTCAGCTGGTAAAAGATTCCCACAAATCTCCAATGGAAAATCATAAAAGACACGATCACACATGAAAGGTGTACCATCAGGTAAATTGATACACAAGTGGGATTTTTGAGGTTTCAAAGAAAATAGAAGATATGCGGAAAAAACACTAGAAATAAAAGACCTATCCGCTCCACAATCAAAGAAAACATTTGCTGTTAAATTACCAACAGCAAATTTCCAAAAATTACTTTACTTTCAATTTCAAACTCCTGGTGTAAACCATCACAATGATCTCCAATTGCATGCAGGCCTAATGATGCTCTAGTCTCATTCCTTTGATTGCCAAATGCTCTGTTACCTGCAGCTTCAATTGTTTTTTTGCTCTGATTGAACGTTTCCCTACAGTTATTAGCCAGATGTCCCTCCTTGTGACACTTGTAACATAAAATCTTCCTATTACAGTTTCGGCCTCGATGATCTTTTCCACATAACCTACATTTTCACTATGTCGGCCTTGCTACAGTCTGAAACGGCTTCTTCCCCTCACTAGATTCATTCTTTCTTTTATTAAACCTGTCTTCATTTTCCAATATAGGCTCGTACTCTAAGGCTTGATTGTACAAATCATCAAAATCTTGGTATCCAGGAGTGCCTTTTTGGATCCTGAGGTTCAGACCCTCAAAAAATCTAATCCCCTTACCCCGATCAGAGATCACTATTTCGATAGCGAATCTAGCCAACTCTCTGAACTTACTTGCGTATTCGATCACTGACATAGTTCCTTGCCTCAGAAATAAGAATTCATTCTCTTTCTTTCTCTGAAGCGAGGGTGGGTAAAATTGATCACGAAGCTTCTTCATAAATTGTTCCCAAGTAGAATATATGGCAGTTTGTTTTACAGTCCTCCACCACAATTCAACAGTGCATGTTAAGTAGAATGCGGCTAATTTATTTTCAACTTTGACGGGCAGTTTATGGCCTCCAATTGCTTCTCCATTTCTGCAATCCAATCCTCATAGCGAATTGGATCAGGTTCTCCATCATATTTTATAGGTTGATGACTAGACAATCTCTTATAGAATTTCCCTTCATCATCTTCATGGGAACGACTCATCTGTTTCTCCATTAAATTCAACAGCCTCTCATTATTCCTTTCCATTATTCTTAACTGATTTTCCAGAGCCTGAACTCTTGCATATTGCGTCGTATCTTCAGAAAAATTGTCCCTCGTCTCCAAAATTTCACCTCTTATGATACACCATTTACCACCACCTCTCGGCATCCTTTAATTAAGTAAGAAAGTTTTGCGTTAGCTATAATTTTAATCGCAAATCACATTTTTTTTAGTACATAATACACATAAGCACATCATCATTGTTTTTTTTACATAAATAAAAAAAAAAATTTCATTTAAAATACTAAATTTTTATTTTCAAAAACGTAATTTATCACAGAGTTTCTTAGTATCGGATAAGAAGATCCGACTGTTCGAATAACTTTGGCTCTTATACCAAGTGTAACGGACTGTGTTTTTCTAAATATAGGTTTAATATAATATAATTGTAAGTAATGCTACAGCGGAAGTCTATCGAGTCGTGATTATAGCGAAAAAAATAAAACAAAATAGTATTTTCAAAAAAAAAAAAGAAAACTTAAATCAATAAATGTAATTTTACATATTACATCTTTCTTTAATACATAATTATTGTTTTTACATACCCATTATATAAATTACATACATATTATATCTTAATATCACATACACAATACAATAGCTTCTTAATAACCTCATGTAAAGTCATCTACAGCATTTGCTCCCATTATAAGGGAACAGTCGATGGAAATCGGTCAGCTAATAAGCCGAGTATAAAAACTTGACAGCATAATACAAGTATACAATTATGTTCATTTCAATAAGTAATATGTAAAAGGATTTTATGCAATATAGAGGATTAATTATTATTTTTTTTGTGTTAATTATATATATATATATATATATATATATATATATATATATATATATGTATATATATATATATATGTATATATATATATATGTATATATATATATATATATATATGTATATATATATATATGTATATATATATATATATATATATATATATATATATATATATATATATATATATATATATATATATATATATATATATATATATATATATATATATATATATATATATATATATATATATATATATATATATATATATATATATATATATATATATATATATATATATATATATATATATAAAACTTCTGGTCTTCCTGCTTGAGTACCAGGGCGTGATTTACTAACACTTCTGCTTGAGTGTTGAATTCGATTACTTATATAATGAATGCAACACATATGATCTTTGTTTGATATATGTAAGAGCCTGTTAGGGTGAGGTAAACCAAAACCCCTAACTTAGTGAGAGTCGTCACTCCTCCAGTACAATGTTGCTCGAGCCACAGATCATGTTAAATAACCTAACTGTGTTTGCCGTATTTTACGTGCCGAAAAACACGTCCCACGTTTTTTACATGCCGGAAGCAAGGTTCGACATTTCTTTACTATCAAGCCTTTTTATTATCCTGTTGCTGTTTTCATATAAATGCAACATTACAATAACATATAATAGAAATAGATTTATAACAACTTACATATAAATAATCATTTATTATTAAACTAAATCAAAACTTAAATGGGTCTTTAGTATTTATTTATAGATTAATTTTCAATTAGTTTTATTAATTTCTTAATAATCAATTCTTAAATGTCTATATATCATAAATGATAAAATAAATAGTTCCATCATAAATAAATACTAAAAATGTTTTAAAAAGGAAATATTGGATTTATTATAGATCCTAGCCCATTTATCCAAATTTTAAGAAAATAAAATTTTATTTTATTTAATTATTTTCTTAATAGCTTAATTTTAGACTTAGTACAAGAATAATTAATTTCCTTAAGATTAAAATCTAAAAAAAATATTTTAAAAATTAACTTCTTTTTAAATAAGTTGGTGTATATTTTTATTCACCAAAATAAAATAATTTTAATTATTGTTTTCACTTTTTTTTCTTTTCGCCTATTATAATAGTTTAGATTATTAATTTATTTCTTTAAAATTTAAATATCAATAAATTTCACAAAAATTATTTAAATGAAAAAAATACAGCAACAATAAAATAAATTATTTTTCAGAATTATCTATTTTTAACCCAATTTATGAATTTCCTTATTTTATGCATTTTTTTAGCAAAAATTAATAATAATATTTATACTCAACTATAATTCACGAAATTAATACACAATTTATATCTCATATATATATATATATATATATATATATATATATATATATATATATATATATATATATATATATATATATATATATATATATATATATATATATATATATATATATATATAGATATATATATATATATATATATAGATATATATATATATATATATATATATATATATATATATATATATATATATATATATAGATATATAGATATATATATATATATATATATATATATATATATATATATATATATATATATATATATATATATATATATATATATATATATATATATATATATATATATATATATATATATATATATATATATATATATATATATATATATATATATATATATATATATATATATATATATATATATATATATATATATATATATATATATATATATATATATATATATATATATATATATATATATATATATATATATATATATATATATATATATATATATATATATATATATATATATATAAGAAGACAAATTTGAATGTTTCAAACGTAATATTGAAAATGAGACTAAGGAAGTAATTTGAATATCTGGTTGAATTGTAATTAATTTTAGATTTAATTATGAAATTATAAGAAGAAAAATTTGAGAATAGCAAAGTTATTTATAAGTTGTTAACTTTGCATGCTTTTAAACTACAATACTTAACACTGTTTAAATTATAATACTCCTGGGAAAAATAAAAAATTTAAGATCTCCAATTGCATGCAGGCCTAATGATGCTCTAGTCTCATTCCTTTGATTGCCAAATGCTCTGTTACCTGCAGCTTCAATTGTTTTTTTGCTCTGATTGAACGTTTCCCTACAGTTATTAGCCAGATGTCCCTCCTTGTGACACTTGTAACATAAAATCTTCCTATTACAGTTTCGGCCTCGATGATCTTTTCCACATAACCTACATTTTCACTATGTCGGCCTTGCTACAGTCTGAAACGGCTTCTTCCCCTCACTAGATTCATTCTTTCTTTTATTAAACCTGTCTTCATTTTCCAATATAGGCTCGTACTCTAAGGCTTGATTGTACAAATCATCAAAATCTTGGTATCCAGGAGTACCTTTTTGGATCCTGAGGTTCAGACCCTCAAAAAATCTAATCCCCTTACCCCGATCAGAGATCACTATTTCGGTAGCGAATCTAGCCAACTCTCTGAACTTACTTACGTATTCGAACACTGATATAGTTCCTTGCCTCAGAAACAAGAATTCATTCTCTTTCTTTCTCTGAAGCGAGGGTGGGTAAAATTGATCACGAAACTTCTTCATAAATTGATCACGGGCAGTTTATGGCCTTCAATTGTTTCTCCATTTCTGCAATC
This sequence comes from Amaranthus tricolor, assembly GCF_026212465.1. NCBI lineage: Eukaryota > Viridiplantae > Streptophyta > Magnoliopsida > Caryophyllales > Amaranthaceae > Amaranthus > Amaranthus tricolor. The sequence goes on along the minus strand of NC_080049.1, from coordinate 2,332,778 downwards.
CAATCCTCACACCGAATTGGATCAAGTTCTCCATCATATTTTATAGGTTGATGACTAGACAATCTCTTATAGAATTTCCCATCATCATCTTCATGGGAACGACTTATCTGTTTCTCCATTAAATTCAACAGCCTCTCATTATTACTTTCCATTATTCTTAACTGATTTTCCAGAGCCTGAACTCTTGCATTTTGCGTCGTATCTTCAGAAAAATTGTCCCTCGTCTCAAAAAGTTCACCTCTTACGATACCCCTTCTACCACCACCTCTCGGCATCCTTTAATTAAGTAAGAAAGTTTTGCATTAACTATATTTTAAATCGAAAATCACATTTTTTTTAGCACATGATACATATAAGCACATCATCATTGTTTTTGTTATATATATAAAAAAAAAATTTCATTTAAAATACTAATTTTTTTTTTCAAAAACGTAATTTATCACGGAGTTTCCTAGTATCGGATAAGAAGATCCGACGGTTCGAATAACGTTGGCTCTGATACCAAGTGTAACGGACTGTTCTTTTCTAAATATAAGTTTAATATAATATAATAGTAAGTAATGCTAAAGCAGAAGTCTATCGAGCCGTGATTATAGCGAAAAAGAAATAAAACAAAACAGTATTTTCGAAAAAAACAAAGAAAACTTAAATCATTAAAATATAATTTTACATGTTACATCTTTCTTTAATACATAATTATCGGTTTTACATACCTATTATATAAATTACATACATACTATATCCTAATATCACATAGACAATACAATAGCTTCTTAATAACCTCATGTAAAGTCACCTACAACATCTGCTCCCATTATAAGGGAACAACCGATGAAAATCGGTTAGCTGATAAGTCGAGTATAAAAACTTGAGAGCATAATACAAGTATACAAATATGGGCATTTCAATAAGTAATATGTAAAAGGGTTTACGCAATATAGAGGATTCATTTTTTTTATCTTAATTATATATATATATATATATAACTTATGGTCCTTCTGCTTGAGTACCAGGGCGTGATTTACTAACACTTCTGCTTGAGTGTTAGGGCGTGAAATTCGATTACTTATTTAATGAATGCAACACATATGATCTTTGTTTGATATATGTAAGGGCCTGTTAGGGTGAGGTAAACCAAAACCCAAAGTTAGTGGGAGTCGTCACTCCTCCAGTACAATGTAGCTCGAGCCACAGATCAGGTTAAATAACCTTACTGTGTTCGCCGTATTTTACGTGCCGGAAAACACGTCCCATGTCTTTTACATGCTGGAAGCATGGTTCGACATTTCCTTACTATCAAGCCTTTTTATTATCATGTTATTGTTTTCATATAAATGCAACATAATAATAACATATAATAGAAATAGATTTATAACAACTTACATATAAATAGTCATTTATTATTAAACTAAATTAAAACTTAAATGGGTCTTTAGTATTTATTTATAGATTAATTTTCAATTAGTTTTATTAATTTCTTAATAATCAATTATTAAATGTCTATTTATTATAAAAGATAAATAAATAGTTCCATCATAAATAAATACTAAAAATGTCGTAATAAGGACATATTGGGTTTATTATAGATCCTAGCCCATTTATCCAAATTTTAAGAAAATAAAATTTTATTTTATTTAATTAATTTCTTAATAGCTTAATTTTAGACTTAGTACATGAATAATTAATTTCCTTAAGATTAAAATCTAAACAAAATATTTAAAAATTAACTTATTATTAAATGAGTTGGTGTATATTTTTATTCACCAAAATAAAATAAATTTAATTATTTTTTTCATTTTTCTCTCTTTTCACCTATTATAACAATTTAGATTATTAATTTATATCTTTAAAATTTAAATATCACAAAATTTCACAAAAATTATTTAAATGAAAAAAAATGCAGTAACAATAAAATAAATTATTTTTTCAGAATTATATATTTTTAACCCAATTTATGAATTTCCTTATTTTATGCATTTTTTAGCAAAAATTAATTATAATATTTATACTCAACTATAATTCACGAAATCAATGCAAAATTTATATCTCATATATATATATATATATATATATATATATATATATATATATATATATATATATATATATATATATATATATATATATATATATATATATATATATATGTTTAAAAAATCAATTTAAACATAATTAAGTGATGACTCAATAATTTTAATTATGATAACAAGTTTTCGAAGATCCTAAAACTTGATAGAATATATCTTAGAATTTCAACCATAAACTTAAACTTTTAATTATGTTGATTTTTTAAAAGGAATATCTATTAAATTGTCTTTAATATTCATATATTCGTGTATAATACACGCAAAAGTGTTTGTGATCTAGTGTTTCCTTTTTTTCCTTGGTGCTTTATAAATGATTTATTCGTCACATTTTGTTAGTTACACATAATTTTTTTTCATACTTTTCAAGTATAATTTAATTCTTAATATTTTAAAATATACATTAAAGAAAATGATAAAATGTATATACTAAAATTCTATAGAAGAAGACAAATTTGAATGTTTCAAACGTAATATTGAAAATGAGACTAAGGAAGTAGGATTATTGCTGACAAGATTTGAATATCTGGTTGAATTGTAATATCGAGTACACTACACTTCTTTTTAACTTGGAATACGCCGTGGTCATCAAAAAATAGAACTAGGCAAAAAAACAAAAATTGTGAAAATAAGTAATTAATTTTAGATTTAATTATGAAATTATAAGAAGAAAAATTTGAGAATAGCAAAGTTATTCATAAGTTGTTAACTTTGCATACTTTTAAACTACAATACTTAACACTGTTTAAATTACAATACTCCTCGGAAAAATAAAAATTTTAAAATCTTATATTTACTCTATTTGATAATAAAAATCTCATTTTTGTATTATTTATGTATCTAAAGTACTTTTTCAATTACTTTACTTGTTAATATTGGTTTTTGTGAACTCTTTTGAAACAAATATGTGGTGCAATAACAAGAAAGAGTTTCGGTGCAACTATACAAATTTGAAGATGCAACAAAAAGTGATTGAGAAGTAAAATGTATAAATGATACAAATTTGAGAAATGTTCACGGAATTAAGAAATATGAAACATTTGTGATTGAATTAAGATAAAGTAAATAGTGAAAATATTCTATGGTGATTTTAATTGTAAGTGTGGAACATGTTGAAACCACATAAATAAAGTAAAATGAAAATTAAATAGATAAATACAAATAGAATTTTTGTGAATTAAGTATTTTAGAATGGTTATTTTTTTTATTGTAATGGAAAAATATGTATCGATCAAAATAATAGATTATTAAGATATTGTAAAAAAGTAAGACAATTTTGTCTCATATATGTAAAAAAAATATTAAATATAACCAAAAAATCTAGGATGAAAAATTAAATGATTGTTCGTGGGATTAACAAATAAAATTGCTTAAATTACATAATAAAATATCATTTAGAGGAACAGAGGAAGTGTTGTGCGACAACGGAAGTAAAAATCAAAAAACAATAACGAAAAACAATAAATATTCAAACATACAATAAAGAAAATCACATTGTGAAATTAACGTGGTTCACTATCAACGTGATAGTTACATCCACCGGCACCGAGAATAAACGTTTCACTATAAATCAGGATATTACAAGATGAACGAGAAGCCACAATAATGGCCCTCCAAGCTTTTTCTCTCTTAGTTTTCCTCACTTTGTGTTGTATGCATCGCATGCCCTAATTCAAATTACATGGGCCATTATATAGTATACCTCATAATAAAAAGAAATTAGGGTTAAGAAAATACAAAAGAAACCGTCAAAAACTATGAGTAACCGGCCAAAAAAAGTGGCAAAACCATTATCCCACAAAAACCGCAGTGTTCCGCGCCCCGCGTAGAACTCTGTGGCATGCGCTCAGCAATATGCCCAAGATAGAAGCTTCTCCGCGTCCCGCGTAATATTCTGCACCTCACGCATCCGTTCCCTGCGCATGTCTCCGCACCCCGCACAACCAGCATTTTTGACCCACACTTAATTCATCTTGTTCATAATCTTGGACTTGGACTTGGTTCGAGTCACAAAATCCCAACAGAAAGTATAAAGGTGAGATATAATTCATATATAAAATAAAAGATGATATTATATTTTTATCATCCGAAAGGATAAAAGTGAGATTTTAAAATTTTAATTTTTGTAATTGTTGTGTATCTCAATAATAAAGTTGGTAAATATCTTAAAATGTTGAAAAAAAGTTTCCCCTTATTTAAAACCTGTTTAATTATATTATTCTAAAATTTGTACTTGGTCAGTAATAGTCCCTAAATATAAAAAACATTATACAAATCGGTAACTTTAATTTCTATTCAATCAGGAATTTGAAAGCAGTGTCGTTACTAATTATTTTTGGCGAAACTTAAAAAAAATTCTTATATAAGTAAAGTTTTGGTTTTTTTTTCTGCAACAATGCATCATATAATTTCTTTTTTTTTTCCATTACATTAATGTCAAAAAAATATATAAATTAAAGATCATATAATGATAAAGATACTTATGCACAAACTAAATTTTAATAATAAAGATTAACTTAATTTATGCCCCTTCATAAGGCAATTGCACCTTAAAACTACCTTCAAGAACGACCCTGTTTGAAAGTTGATGACTTATTTTTCATATTCTAATGCTGCCATTTTTCAGAGGTTTTATGATGACTTTATCTTTCGTTGCCACAATATTTGAGATCTTTAATTTCAAAAAATTGAGTCGATTATATGAACTAGAAAATTACTTTTAAATGATCATTTACAATGATTTTTTTTCATTCATTTTAATTTTTTACTTTTTCAATTTGTAAGTCTAAATCTTTTATATATTTTTCGAAACGGTTGACTCAATTTGTAGGTATCAATGTCAAAAAAAGTGTGATTTGTAGGAAAATATGAGAAGTATCACTAAGATAAAAATAAATAAAAAAAAAATATAGATATTCATTAAAAAAAGAATTTGAGTAGTAAATTTCACTATTGATGGATGAAAATAAAAAATGAAAAATGTAGCAAATTTATATAAAAGAGAAGTAGTCGTAAGACTGTTTTGCATAATATATTTGAGTTCTATTAAGCTTACTTATTCTAATTAGTTAATTAAAATTATTTAACCTAATTAGTTAAATTAAATTTGAGTCTCAATTATTTCTACTTTTAACAAAATTTAGTTAAAATATGTTTAATCATTTTAATTTAACAAGTTTGATCAACATAAACTAACTTTATCCGTTAAAAAAAAAACATAAACTAACTTTATCCGTTAAAGAAAAAAAACATAAACTAACTTTAGTTTAACAAATATAGCTTCAGTTCTAATATAAGTAAAATTGTTTACTTACTTATTAAATGTAGTAGAATTTTATAATTGTTAATAAATCAAAAAAGAAAAAAATAAAATAGTAAATATAAATTTTGTTATTCAATAAAAGCATAATTAGTTCGATTAAACTAAATTCAATTTAGTTGAAATAGTTTTGAGTATATATAATGAACATAAATATCTTTAATATTATTAAAGAAGTAGGGTTCAACGAAGATAAAACTGCTCAATAGAGCTTATTAAAAAATAAATTATAAGAATATATAACATATTCACAAGGTAGCGTGATATGTTATACTCTCGATATTTGAATTCAATAACAACCAACCTAATTATATTTTCTTTGTAGATTCGAGAAAAATAGTTAAGCCCAATAAAATGATAAATAATATTACTTTTTAAGTGTAGTTAATAAAAAAAACGAAGAGAATATAAAATTCCGATTTTTATTTATAGTATGTAATAAATAAGGAGTATAAATACATTTATTAGTTATTACATGCATATACATCTCAAATAACAAATTAATCACCACTCGCTTAACCTAAAAATAACAAATAAATACAATAATAATTAATCTAAACTCAAATGAGTAAAAATAACATTATTATGCATTGACAAGTCCTTAGATACTAAACGGTAACATAAAAATATAACTTTAAATAAAAAATTTAAATTTTATTTTTTATACTCTTTAATTCTTAGGGGATTAATATTTAATTTTTTTTAAGAGGGCCAGGGATATTTGGTCCTGACCCATGCTTAACATTCACTTTATTTTTTTTAGGAGGGATATAACTCGAAGGATTTGGTGCAGACGGCTGACGTGATCTACCTGACTTCATCTCCAATGGAAGATGACCATCCAAATTGAATAAGCCCATTAAAACATAATAGTAATGAAATAACTACGATTATTATTTTCTTAACATATTTAGGAAGGCACATTTTTTTGGACATATTTGGACGTATGAGTAAAATAATAGTATGTATTAATAATTTGCTATTTATTTTGAGAGATGTTTAGAAATGACTTGCAAAGATATGAATATTTAATGCACATAATGTGGGTATTTATAAGCATGCATGATTTATAAGACCGTCTCTATGCATGTAAAAATAATGGTCAAAGACACTAATATGCACGGCTATAATACACGTTTTAGAATTCATATAGACTTTGAAAATAATGTCTTCATCATGAAGCAATGGTTTGTGTTTATAGTATGCACGGTTGGATATAAGGCTGGAGCAAAAATTGTAAAATATTTTAAATTCTTGTGCAGTCTCAAAATTTAAAATATTTTTCTAATAACTTTGTATATTTAGATACTAAATGTATACTACATAATTTAATATTGAGCTCCCAATTTTTCGAGGCCCTATGCGATGGAACATGTTGAACATGTTTAGAACCTCCCATGGTTGGACACTTCTTAGATTGGGAATAATGCGTTGCTCGATGTCTGTTAGATGAATGTTAGAGTATATATATAACATATCATGGACCTCAACCATTTAGAGTATATAACATATCCTGAGGCCTCAACTATTAGCTTAAACTTTTGGTTCAGTTGGTTCCTTGACATGGTATCAGAAGCCAACGTGAAAAGAGGTCACGGGTTTGAATCTCAACCACCCCTCATTAAAGTAGAATATTTAGCGTCAAGTATGAGGAGGGCCTGTGCTGCATCCATACTTCTAGCTCTTCAGGTTCTCGCGTGAGGGGACATGTTAGCTTAAGTTATATATAAGTTATATATATATAACTTATGGTCCTTCTGCTTAACTACCAGGGCGTGATTTACTAACCTTTCTGCTTGAGTGTTAGGGCGTGGAATTCGATTACTTATTTATTGAATGCAACACATATGATCTTTGTTTGATATATGTAAGGGCCTGTTAGGGTGAGGTAAACCAAAACCCCTAACTTAGTGGGAGTCGTCACTCCTCCAGTACAATGTTGCTCGAGCCACAGGTCAGGTTAAATAACCTTACTGTGTTCGCCGTATTTTACGTGCCGGAAAACATGTCCCACGTTTTTTACATGCCGAAAGCATGGTTCGGCATTTCCTTACTATCAAGTCTTTTTATTATCATGTTACTGTTTTCATATAAATGCAACATTACAATATCATATAATAGGCATACTTTTATAACAACTTACATATAAATAATCATTTATTATTAAACTAAATCAAAACGTAAATGGGTGTTTAGTATTTATATATAGATTAATTTTTAATAATTAACTTCTTTAATCTCTATTGATTATAAATGATAAAATAAATATTTCCATCATAAATAAATACTAAAAATGTCTTAAAAAGGACATATTGGGTTTATTATATCCTAGCCCATTTATCCAAATTTTTAGAAAATAATATTTTATTTTATTAAATTAATTTCTTAATAGCTTAGTTTTAGATTTAGTATATGAATAATTAATTTCTTTAAGATTAAAATCTAAACAAAATATTTAAAAAAAAAAAATTAACTTATTATTAAATGAGTTGGTTTATATTTTTATTCACCAAAATAAAATAATTTTAATTATTTTTTTCACTTTTATTTCTTTTCACCTATTATAACAAGTTAGATTATTAATTTATTTCTTTAAAATTTAAATATCACAAAATTTCACAATAATTATTTAAATGAAAAGAAAATGCAGTAACAATAAAATAAATTATTTTTTCCAGAATTACATAATTTTAACCCAATTTATGAATTTCCTTATTTTATGCGTTTTTTTTAGCAAAAATTAATAATAATATTTATACTCAACTATAATTCATGAAATTAATATAAAATTTATATCTCATATATCACATATATACGTACAGAAAAATTTTCGTTTAAAAATATTAATATTTACTATTTTAATTAAAATTATTTCAGATTATGCGGTTTTTGGAAATTAAAATGAAGAAATCATATAAATTAAATTACAATGAATTAATTCACCAAATTTACAGAGAATTTAATTTATATATTATAAACACATATAAAATTTATGGGCATAATTTTATGTAAATAAATATATGTAAGAATTTATACATTTAATAATTTCACTATTAATCAATTTTCTTTGTTGTAGAATTTCTAGCCACAAAATTAGCTTCCTCACCTTGAATTTCTTTAATTAACACTAAATACTATTATTAGGAAATTTTTGATGATTTTTAGGAATTTTTCTAAGGTTTTTAGAGTTTTTTTAGGAATTAGCTTTTATTTGAGAGTAATTTTTCTGATTTTCCTTCTCTTATTTTATTTTGTTTTCTTTTACCCACGACATGCTTTATAAATAGGCCAAGATTGTAAAATTTATTTATTATTTTAATTTTTTTTTCCTTCATGGGCAAGAAAATAAGGATAAGAACTAAATGGAAATTATGCCACCTATCCCACTTGCCGCGAACTCCAAGATATTATATATATATATATATATATATATATATATATATATATATATATATATATATATATATATATGTATATATATATATATATGTATATATATATATATATATATGTATATATATATATATATATATATATATATATATGTATATATATATATATATATATATATATATATATATATATATATATATATATATATATATATATATACATATATATATATACATATATATATATATATATACATATATATATATATATATATATATATATATATATATATATATACATATATATATATATATATACATATATATATATATATATATATATACATATATATATACATATATATATGTATATATATATATATATATATATATATATATATATATATATGTATATATATATATATATATATATATATATGTATATATATATATATGTATATATATATATATATATATATATATGTATATATATATATATATATATATATATATATATATATATATATATATATATATATATGTATATATATATATATATATATATATATATATATATATATATATATGTATATATATATATATATATGTATATATATATATATATATGTATATATATATATATATATGTATATATATATATATGTATATATATATATATATATGTATATATATATATATATATATATATATATATATATATATATATATGTATATATATATATATATGTATATATATATATATATATATATATATATATATATATATATATATATATATATATATATATGTATGTATATATATATATATATATATATGTATGTATATATATATATATATATATATATATATATATATATATATATATATATATATATATATATATATATTTATATATATATATATATGTATTTATATATATATATATATATATATATATATATATATATATATATATATATATATATATATATATATATATATATATATATATATATATATATATATATATATATATATATATATTTTAATCATAAATTAATATAGGAAATAAAAAGATTAAGTTATTATAGGTAATTTAGCTAGACTTAATATTTAGGTAATATATTTTAAGAGAAATAAATCATATTTAAAAGAAAATTAAGAACTTAAGAATGATTGGAATAAAATTCGAAACGGCATTAAAAAGAAAATAATAAAACGAAACGATTATGGAATTTGTCAAAATATTTAAGATTAAGAAAAAAGATTTGTTACAACTCTTCCCCCCTTAACATAGTTTCGTCCCGAAACTTGAACCTAAAAAAACAACTAGGGATAGCGTTCTCTCATATCAATTTCGCTTTTCTAAGTTGCTTCTTCGACATGATGGTTCAACCATAGCACTTTAACTTGAGGTATTCTTTTATTCCTCAATTCTTTCACTTGACGATCCAAAATTCTAATTGATCTTTCTTCATAAGTTAGGTTTTCATCAATTTGGACGGGTTCGTGAACTAACGCATGTGATGGGTCGTGGATATACTTTCTCAACTGAGAAACATGGAATACATCATGAACTCTAGGTAAACCCGGGGGTAAAGCTAGTTCGTATGCCACTTCCACTACTCTTTTCAAAATTTCAAATGTCCGATAAATTGAGGGCTTAATTTCCCTTTTATCCCAAAGCGTTGGAATCCTTTCGTTGGTGAAATCTTTAGAAATACTTTATCACCTTCATCAAATTGCAAAGCTCTGCGACGGTTGTCTGCATAACTCTTATGTCTAGTTTGTGCTGCCTTTATGTTCTCTTGCACCACCCTCAAGCTATCAATAGAGTCTTGGAAAAGATCTGGTCCTTCAGGCACATTTCGGTCCATCTGATCCCAACACAACGGCACTCGACATTTTCTCCCGTATAAGGCTTCGTTTGGTGCCATCTTGATGCTGGTTTAATAGATGTTGTTGTATGAAAACTCTATCAAAGGCAATTTTCTGCTCCCATGAACCATCAAATTCAAGTATACAACATCTCAAAAGATCCTCTAATGTCTAGATGGTTCTTTCGGTTTGGCCATCAGTAGCCGGATGAAATGCAGTACTTAAACATAGTTTAGATCCGAATGCTTCTTGCAACTTTTTCAAAATCGTGACAAAAATTTTGGGTCTCTGTCAGACACAATGGTTCTCGATACTCCATGTAATCTTATAATTTCTCGAACATAAGCATCAGCCAATTGTTTTACTGACCATGTTCCCTTCATTGGTAGAAATCTTGCAACTTTGGTCAATCTATCAACTATTACCCAAATTGTGTCATTTCCTCGTTGCGTTCTTGGTAATCCAACTACAAAATCCATGGACTTTCCTGCCTTTCAAATTTCACCTTCTGGCAAATCAAACACCGAGATACAAATTCAGCTACATCTTTTCTCATACCTTTCCACCAAAATAGTTTTCTTAATTCTTCCATCATCTTATCTCTACCAGGGTGTAAGTGAAACATTCCTTAGTGTCCTTCTTTCAAAATCTCTTCTTTCAGCTTTGTGTTATCTGGTATACACAATCTCCCGTTCATTCTTAGTTCGCCTTTCTCACCCACTTCGAACGCTTCTGTTTCTTTTCTTTGAACTCGAATGATTAACTCGATTATCTCGGGATCTTCTTGTTGTGCTTCTATAATTCTTTCGAACAAATTCGGTTGTATAGTCATTGCTCCCAAATACTCAACAACTTGATAGTGGTTAAAAATTTCTAGATCTAACTTCTAGATTTCTCGGTATAGTTCCCAACGTACCGTCATTATAGCATTTACAGATATCCTCGGCCTTCTACTCAATGCATCTGCCAATTTTTTTGCTTTTCCAGGATGATAATTTATGTCAACTTCAAAGTCTTTAATGATTTCCAGCCATCGCCTTTGTCGCATATTCAGCTCCATCTGATTGAAGACATATTTCAAATTTTTATGATCAATAAAGATCTTGCATGGTACTCCATAGAGATATGTCTCCATAACTTCAGGGCAAAAATTACGGCTGCTAGTTCAATGTCGTGTACTGGATAATTCAACTCATGTGGCCTTAATTTCCTTGACACATAAGCTACTACTTTGCCTTCTTGCATTAGCACACATCCCAAACCTTCCTTCGATGCATCACAATATACCTCAAATTCTTTCCCACAGTCGGGCATGGTCAACACAGGTGCAGTCGTAAGTCTCCTCTTAAGCTCTTCTAGTAATTTACTATGCTTCTCGCCCCATTGAAACCGAACTCCCTTTTTAAGTAACTCAAACAACGGTCGGGAAATTTTAGAAAAAGTTTTCACAAACTTCCTGTAATAGCTTGCTAAGCCTAAGAAACTTCTTACTTCAGTAACACTCTTTGGATTTGGCCACTCCATTATCACTGCCCTAATCTTTTCAGGGTCAATAGAAATTCCATCCTTCGAAAAAACGTGCACTAAGAAAGATATCTTTTCTAACCAAAATTCACATTTACCAAACTTGCCATAAAGTTTCTCCTTTCTCAATTTCTCCAAAACCATCCTTAAGTGCTTCTTATGTTGCTCTTCATTCTTCGAATACACCAATATATCATCAATAAACCCAACTACAAAATTATCCAGCTAAGGGTTGAAGTATCTTTGCATGAGGTCCATGAATGCTTCTGGAGCATTCGTTAGACCAAATGGCATTACTAGAAACTCATAGTGGCCGTATCTGGTTCTGAATGCAGTCTTAGAAATATCTTTTTCAGAAATCCTTAATTGATGATAACCAGACCTCAATTCTATCTTCGAAAAGACCCTTTCTCCCCCCAACTGATCAAAAAGGTCGTCTATCCTTGGTGAAGGATAACGATTCTTGATGGTAATCTTATTGATCTCCCTATAATCAATGCATAGCCTCATACTCCCATCTTTCTGACGAAGAGAACCGGAGCTCCCCATGGTGAAACAACTAGATCGAATGAAACCTTTTTCCAGCAATTCATCTAGCTGCTTCTTCAGCTCAGCCAATTCATCTGGAGCAAAACGTTAAGGAGTTTTAAAAATAGGGGGGTATCAGGAATAAGGTCAATATAGAAGTCTACTTCTCTTTTTAGAGGTATACCGAGTAATTCTTCAAGAAACACATCAAAATATTCTTGAACGATCGGGGTTTCTTGCAAACTAGGTTTAGGTTTCACTTCTTCAGTAGTAACAAAACATAAGAACCCTTCATCTCCTTGTCTTATCATTTGTGATGCTTGAATTACAGAAATTGTCTCTAGCTGAGATCTTGAGTTCTTTCAAATACACTTCATTCCCTTGGGAATTTCTATTCTAACAACCTTTTCCTTACATAAAATCTCCGTTGAATATCACTCCAACCAATCCATGCCCAAAATGATATCAAATGTTCCCAAATCAAATTGAATTAAGTCAGCTGGTAATAGATTCCCACAAATCTCCAATGGAAAATCATAAAAGATACGATCACACAGGAAAGGTGTACCATCAGGTAAATTGATACACAAGTGGGATTTTTGAGGTTTTAAAGAAATAGAAGATATGCGGAGAAAAGCACTAGAATTAAAAGACCTATCCGCTCCACAATCAAACAAAGCATTTGCTGTTAAATTACCAACAGGAAATTTTTCAAAAATTACTTTACCTTCAATTTCAAACTCCTGGTGTAAACCATTATAATGATCTCCAATTGCATGTAGGCCTACTGATGCTCTAGTCTCATTCCTTCGATTGCCAAATGCTCTGTTACCTGCAGCTTCCAATGTTGTTTTGCTCTGATTGAACGTTTCCCTACAGTTATTAGCCAGATGTCCCTCTTTGTGACACTTGTAACATACAATCTTCCCATTACAGTTTTTACCTCGATGATCTTTTCCACATAACCTACATTTCCACTGTGTCGGCCTTGCTACAGTCTGAAATGACTTCTTCCCCTCATTCTTGACCTTCTTGTATCCACCGCCCCGACTAGATTCATTCTTTCTTTTATTAAACCTGTCTTCTTTTTTCAAAATACGCTTGTACTCCAAGGCTTGATTGTACAAATCATCAAAATCTTGGTATCTAGGAGTGCCTTTTTGGATCATGAGGTTCAGACCCTCAAAAAATCTAATCGCCTTGCCCCGATTAGAGATCACTATTTTGGTAGCGAATCTAGCCAGCTCTCTGAACTTACTTGCGTATTTGATCACTGACATAGTTCCCTGCCTCAAAAACAAGAATTCATTTTCTTTCTTTCTCTGAAGCGAGGTTGGGTAAAATTGATCACGAAGCTTCTTCATAAATTGTTCCCAAGTAGAATCTATGACAGTTTTTTTTACAGTCCTCCACCATAATTCAGCAGTACCAGTTAAGTAGAATGCGGCTAATTTCATTTTCAACTTTGACGGGTAGTTTATGGCCTTCAATAGTTTCTCCATTTCTGAAATCCAATCCTCAAAGCGAACTGGATCAGGTTCTTCTTCATATTTTGGAGGTTGATGACTAGAAATCTCTTATAGAATTTCCCTTCATCAATGCATAGCCTCATACTCCCATCTTTCTTTCTGAAGAAGAGAACCGAAGCTCCCCATGGTGAAACACTAGGTCGAATGAAACCTTTTTCCAGCAATTCATCTAGCTGCTTCTTCAGCTCAGCCAATTCAGCTGGAGCTAAACGGTAAAGAGTTTTAGAAATAGGGGTGGTATAAGGAATAAGGTCAATATGGAAGTCTACTTCTCTTTTTGGAGGTATACCGGGTAATTCTTCAAGATCAAAATATTCTTGAACGATCAGGGTTTCTTGCAAACTAGGTTTAGGTTTCACTTCTTCAGTAGTAACAAAACTTAAGAGCCCTTCATCTCCTTGTCTTATCATTTGTGATGCTTGAATTACAGAAATTGTCTCTAGCTGAGATTTTGAGTTCTTCCGAATACACTTCATTCCCTCGGGAATTTCTATTCTAACAACCTTTTCCTTACATAAAATATCCGCTGAATATCTCTCCAACCAATCCATGCCCAAAATGATATCAAATGTTCTCAAATCAAATTGTATAAGTCAGCTGGTAAAAGATTCCCACAAATCTCCAATGGAAAATCATAAAAGACACGATCACACATGAAAGGTGTACCATCAGGTAAATTGATACACAAGTGGGATTTTTGAGGTTTCAAAGAAAATAGAAGATATGCGGAAAAAACACTAGAAATAAAAGACCTATCCGCTCCACAATCAAAGAAAACATTTGCTGTTAAATTACCAACAGCAAATTTCCAAAAATTACTTTACCTTCAATTTCAAACTCCTGGTGTAAACCATCACAATGATCTCCAATTGCATGCAGGCCTAATGATGCTCTAGTCTCATTCCTTTGATTGCCAAATGCTCTGTTACCTGCAGCTTCAATTGTTTTTTTGCTCTGATTGAACGTTTCCCTACAGTTATTAGCCAGATGTCCCTCCTTGTGACACTTGTAACATAAAATCTTCCTATTACAGTTTTGGCCTCGATGATCTTTTCCACATAACCTACATTTTCACTATGTCGGCCTTGCTACAGTCTGAAACGGCTTCTTCCCCTCACTAGATTCATTCTTTCTTTTATTAAACCTGTCTTCATTTTCCAATATAGGCTCGTACTCTAAGGCTTGATTGTACAAATCATCAAAATCTTGGTATCCAGGAGTGCCTTTTTGGATCCTGAGGTTCAGACCCTCAAAAAATCTAATCCCCTTACCCCGATCAGAGATCACTATTTCGATAGCGAATCTAGCCAACTCTCTGAACTTACTTGCGTTGTAATGCCCCGAATTTTTCTCTGTGGCATAATTTCCATTTTATTCATCTTTCTAGTTACTTTTCTTTAAGTCTAGTTTTTAATTTAAAATAATTTATTATGATATTATTTGTGGATTATTATAACTATCTCTTTTATGCTTTATAATGTGATTTAAAAGGAGCGTAAGTTATTATTATTATTATTATTATTATTATTATTATTATTATTATTATTATTATTATTATTGTTGTTGTTGTTGTTGTCGTCGTGTTAATATATTATTTTCATTAAATTTATGTACTACTATTATATGTCCTAGGTTATTTATTTTTGGACCAACTTGTGGTAACAAGTTTTAAATTAGGATGACTAAATATATTTTTTTTTAGTACACTATTATCATGATAAGCTTTTAAAATTAGTGTTTAATTAGGTTAATTGATTCTAATTTATGCTTAATTAATTGGTACATTCTAGAATGGAATGAATGCATGAACATCCTTCAAATCTTTTCATTTTCTTTTCTTCAAGTTGATTGAACTTCCTAATGCTCATAAATTCTCAACCATTATGAAGAGTCTTTTGGGATGGTTTTTCCCCTCCTATAAATACTAGCCTATTGTTATGGAAATTTTCATTCATTCATAAACTAGCTCATAAACTTTCTTTCTCTCATTCTTTTCTCTCAAAATAAAAAAAAAAGAATACTTGCTTTATTTTTCTTCAAGTGTCAAAATATTATCATATTTTTGGGTAACTTTTGAAGACTTATTTTGAATTATTCAAGCTTACTTCAAGGAATTTATTTTGCAAATTATTTGGGAGATTTTCTTGGAGTTTTCTTTAATCTTCTAAAGATTATTACTTTCCTCCATTATCCAGGTAACTAGATTTTTCTTCACTTAGTTTCTTAATTAAACATAGAAGTCTTGTTTAGAATTAATTAAAATTTAAATTGATTAATTCGGTTTTATATAGTAAATTTTGCTTTAATTATTTTTGTGCATATATTATTGTTATTTTAATCTTCTATGATGTGTTATAACATAGATTAAATTAGGATTGGTTAAAATTTATTTTCGTGATTTGAATAATTTTATTTTAAATTATTATGAAAATCTGGAAAATCTACACTTTTTATTAATAGTAATTTGGCTGTAATTTATTGATTTTAATTTATTTTCACATTATTTTAACACTAAAATATGTTACAATCAGTAGGTAATAGTGTAAATTGATTTTGATGAATTTGGATTTAATTTTACAAAATTATTATTTAATGATGGCTTAAACTACTTAATTTGAATTTTGTGAATTAATTAAGGTTAAGAGGAATTAAAACCTGATTTAATTTATTAATTTATTATTTTTGGTCATGTACCTAATTGCTTGGTTATGTGTTAATTTCATGTACTACTTATTTATTTAATTAGATAGTTTATGACCATTTGTTGTTAAAGTCATGTAAATAGAGAACTTGACTTTGGCATTGACTTCGACCTTGACCATTGACTTTTGTTGACTATTATAATGGCTATGTGATTTTATTTTGATGGTTTATAAAACTGTTTTGTTGCTTGTCGACAAGTTTATACTTAAGAATAAAATAACATTGTCTGTAGTATATTCTTGCCAAGAGTTGTAGTAAGGTGTATTCTTGATTAAGTTCGAATTATCCTTATTCCAAACTCAGACATTACAACTTAAACTGTATGATTTTGATCTTGATTGGTTTTGAACTACTCCTTTGGAGTTTTGGTATTTTGGAAACGGTCATTGTGGCCTTTGGGTTCTTAAGGGTAAATCCATAGTGGTTCCTTATGAACATTTGATTTGGTTTTGGAATTTGACTTTTGGGTTCTTAAGGGTAAATCCATATTTGGAATTTGACTTTTGGGTTCTTAAGGGTAAATCCATAGTGGTTCCTTATGAACATTGGTTTTGTTGTTATTTGGAAATCGTTGGGTAAGTCCATAGTGGTTCCTTCGATTGGACAGCACATCTATAGTAGATTGGTTTTAGATTTAGTTGTCGTTCTCGTTATGCTGGATCTTCGGAAAACGAGAGAGATTGGCCATTCTTAGACAGGGTTATATCATTGTGGTTGACCCGAGGTTCGCCCTGACTTTATCTAGGCTTAGTGGGCCGCGAATTTGTTCACTGCGTCTGTTCCAAGTACGACTTGAAAATATTGTTAACTTGATTTTTGTTAAATTGTTTTGGAAAAGTTATCCTTGGTTTTAATTGATTTGGTTACCCTACTTTGGTATTAATTGAATTGATCAACATTATTTGACTCTATTGGTTTGGCTTGTATGGTTGGATCGTTGTTAATTGGTTTGAATTTTAATTAAGTCTCGCATTAGTTCTTTGTTTAAATTTGAACCTTTGTGTTAAGGACAGTCTAGTTACTGGCCACTAAGTGGTAATTTGCGGTTTAGTTGTTGCAGGTGATGATTGAATTCACTCGGAGCGACTGGGGAATAAGACTGAGAGATGTAGGGTTACCTAGAACATTAAGTTGAAGTTTAGATGTTTTATTTATTTTTGTTTATGGGAGTGTTTTACTCCCTGGATTATTATGTAATGACTTTTTGATTTACTTTATTCGAAGTTATAAATTTATTTTGAAAATTTTAGTGACCCAACTTAGTGTATTGTTTCCGCCAATACACCCTATATTAAGACGGGTCATTACATGCGTATTCGATCACTGACATAGTTCCTTGCCTCAGAAATAAGAATTCATTCTCTTTCTTTCTCTGAAGCGAGGGTGGGTAAAATTGATCACGAAGCTTCTTCATAAATTGTTCCCAAGTAGAATATATGGCAGTTTGTTTTACAGTCCTCCACCACAATTCAACAGTGCATGTTAAGTAGAATGCGGCTAATTTATTTTCAACTTTGACGGGCAGTTTATGGCCTCCAATTGCTTCTCCATTTCTGCAATCCAATCCTCATAGCGAATTGGATCAGGTTCTCCATCATATTTTATAGGTTGATGACTAGACAATCTCTTATAGAATTTCCCTTCATCATCTTCATGGGAACGACTCATCTGTTTCTCCATTAAATTCAACAGCCTCTCATTATTCCTTTCCATTATTCTTAACTGATTTTCCAGAGCCTGAACTCTTGCATATTGCGTCGTATCTTCAGAAAAATTGTCCCTCGTCTCCAAAATTTCACCTCTTATGATACACCATTTACCACCACCTCTCGGCATCCTTTAATTAAGTAAGAAAGTTTTGCGTTAGCTATATTTTTAATCGCAAATCACATTTTTTTTAGTACATAATACACATAAGCACATCATCATTGTTTTTTTTACATAAATAAAAAAAAAAATTTCATTTAAAATACTAAATTTTTATTTTCAAAAACGTAATTTATCACAGAGTTTCTTAGTATCGGATAAGAAGATCCGACTGTTCGAATAACTTTGGCTCTTATACCAAGTGTAACGGACTGTGTTTTTCTAAATATAGGTTTAATATAATATAATTGTAAGTAATGCTACAGCGGAAGTCTATCGAGTCGTGATTATAGCGAAAAAAATAAAACAAAATAGTATTTTCAAAAAAAAAAAAGAAAACTTAAATCAATAAATGTAATTTTACATATTACATCTTTCTTTAATACATAATTATTGTTTTTACATACCCATTATATAAATTACATACATATTATATCTTAATATCACATACACAATACAATAGCTTCTTAATAACCTCATGTAAAGTCATCTACAGCATCTGCTCCCATTATAAGGGAACAGTCGATGGAAATCGGTCAGCTAATAAGCCGAGTATAAAAACTTGACAGCATAATACAAGTATACAATTATGTTCATTTCAATAAGTAATATGTAAAAGGATTTTATGCAATATAGAGGATTAATTATTATTTTTTTTGTGTTAATTATATATATATATATATATATATATATATATATATATATATATATATATATATATATATATATATATATATATATATATATATGTATATATATATATATGTATATATATATATGTATATGTATATATATATATATATATATATATATATATATATATATATATATATATATATATATATATATATATATATATATATATATATATATATATATATATATATATATATATATATATATATATATATATATATATATATATATATATAACTTCTGGTCTTCCTGCTTGAGTACCAGGGCGTGATTTACTAACACTTCTGCTTGAGTGTTGAATTCGATTACTTATATAATGAATGCAACACATATGATCTTTGTTTGATATATGTAAGAGCCTGTTAGGGTGAGGTAAACCAAAACCCCTAACTTAGTGAGAGTCGTCACTCCTCCAGTACAATGTTGCTCGAGCCACAGATCATGTTAAATAACCTAACTGTGTTTGCCGTATTTTACGTGCCGAAAAACACGTCCCACGTTTTTTACATGCCGGAAGCAAGGTTCGACTATCCTGTTGCTGTTTTCATATAAATGCAACATTACAATAACATATAATAGAAATAGATTTATAACAACTTACATATAAATAATCATTTATTATTAAACTAAATCAAAACTTAAATGGGTCTTTAGTATTTATTTATAGATTAATTTTCAATTAGTTTTATTAATTTCTTAATAATCAATTCTTAAATGTCTATATATCATAAATGATAAAATAAATACTTCCATCATAAATAAATACTAAAAATGTTTTAAAAAGGAAATATTGGATTTATTATAGATCCTAGCCCATTTATCCAAATTTTAAGAAAATAAAATTTTATTTTATTTAATTATTTTCTTAATAGCTTAATTTTAGACTTAGTACAAGAATAATTAATTTCCTTAAGATTAAAATCTAAAAAAAATATTTTAAAAATTAACTTCTTTTTAAATAAGTTGGTGTATATTTTTATTCACCAAAATAAAATAATTTTAATTATTGTTTTCACTTTTTTTTCTTTTCGCCTATTATAATAGTTTAGATTATTAATTTATTTCTTTAAAATTTAAATATCAATAAATTTCACAAAAATTATTTAAATGAAAAAAATTACAGCAACAATAAAATAAATTATTTTTCAGAATTATCTATTTTTAACCCAATTTATGAATTTCCTTATTTTATGCATTTTTTTAGCAAAAATTAATAATAATATTTATACTCAACTATAATTCACGAAATTAATACACAATTTATATCTCATATATATATATATATCTATATATACTATATATATATATATATATATATATATATATTATATATATATATATATATAGTATATATATATATATATATATATAGAATATATATATATAGTATATATATATAGATATATATATATATATATATATATATATATATAGATATATATATATATATATATATATATATATATATAGATATATATATATATATATATATATATATATATATATATATATAGTATATATATATATATATATATATATATATATATATATATATATATATATATATATATATATATATATATATATATATATATATATATATATATATATATATATATATATATATATATATATATATATATATATATATATATATATATATATATATATATATATATATATATATATATATATATATATATATATATATATATATATATATATATATATATATATATATATATATATATATATATATATATATATATATATATATATATATATATATATATATATATATATATATATATATATATATATATATATATATATATATATATATATAAGAAGACAAATTTGAATGTTTCAAACGTAATATTGAAAATGAGACTAAGGAAGTAATTTGAATATCTGGTTGAATTGTAATTAATTTTAGATTTAATTATGAAATTATAAGAAGAAAAATTTGAGAATAGCAAAGTTATTTATAAGTTGTTAACTTTGCATGTTTTTAAACTACAATACTTAACACTGTTTAAATTATAATACTCCTGGGAAAAATAAAAAATTTAAGATCTTAGATTTACTGTATTTGATAATAAAAATCTCATTTTTGTATTATTTATGTATCTAAAGTACTTTTTCAATTACTTGACTTGTTAATATTGGTTTTTATGACACTCTTTTGGAACAAATATGTGGTGTAATAACAACAAAGTGTTTCGGTGCAACTATACAAATTTGAAGATGGAACAAAAAATGATCGAGAAGTACTTTAAATGTATAAATGATACTTGCTCTGTTCCTAATGTTGTTACCATGAGAAATGTTCACGGAATTAAGAAATATGAAATATTTGTGATTGAATTAATGATAAAGAAAATAGTGAAAATATTCTATGGCGACTTTAATTGTAAGTGTGGAACATGTTGAAACCGTATAAAAAAAGTAAAATGAAAATTAAATAGATAAATACAACTAGAATTTTTGTGAATTACGTATTTTAGATTGGTTTGGTTTTGATTGTAATTGAAAAATATGTATCGATCAATATATTAGATTATTGAGATTTTGTTAAAAAGTAAGAAAATTTTTTCTCATATATGTAAAAAAAATATTAAATATAACCAAAAAAAATCTAGGATGAAAAATTAAATGATTGTTCGTGGGAATAACAAATAAAATTGCTTAAATTACATAATGAAATATCATTTAGAGGAACAGAGGAAGTGTTGTGCGACAGCGGAAGTAAAGATCAAAAAACAATAACGCAAAACGATAAAGATTCAAACACACAATAAAGAAAATCACATCGTGAAATTAACGTGGTTCACTATCAACGTGATAGTTACATCCACCGGCACCGAGAATAAACTTTTCACTATAAATCGGGATATTACAAGACGAACGAGAAGCCACAACAATGGCTCTCCAAGCTTTTTCTCCCTTAGTTTTCCTCACTTTGTGTTGTACGCATCGCATGTCCTAATTCTAATTACATGGGGCCTTTATATAGTATACCTCATAATAAAAAGAAATTCGAGTAAAGAAAATACAAAAGAAACTGTCAAAAACTATGAGTAACCCGCCAAAAAAAGTGGCAAAACCATTATTCCAAAAAAACCGTAGCGTTCCGCGCCCCGCGCAAGCGCGCCTCGCGTAGAACTCCGCGGTATGCGCTCAACATTCTGCCCAAGACAGAAGCTTCTCCGCGGCCCGCGTAATATTCTGCACCTCAATCCGTCCCCCGCGCATGTCTCCGCACCCCACACGTCCAGCATTTTTGACCTACACTTGATTCATCTTGTTCATGATCTTGGACTTGGTTCGAGTCACAAAATCCCAACAGGAAGTATAAAGGTGATATAATTTATATATAAAATAAAAGGTGATATTATATTTATATATAAAATCAAAGGTGATATTATATTTTTATCATCCGAAAGGATAAAAGTGAGATTTTAAAATTTTTAATTTTTGTAATTGTTGTGTATCACAATAATAAAGTTGGTAAATATCTTAAAATGTTGAAAAAAAAGTTTCCCGTTATTTAAAACCTGTTTAATTATATCATTCTAAAATTTGTACTTGGTCAATAATAGTCCCTAAATATAAAAAGCATTATTCAAGACTTGCAATTCTTGTTGTTTACTCTTATGTTTTACGGGGCAGCTTGAAAACCAGGAGTAGATTATTATACAAATCGGTAACTTTAAATTCTATTCAATCAGGAATTTGAAAGCAGTGTCGTTACTGATCATTTTTGGCGAAACTTAAAAAAGACTCATATATAAGTAAAGTTTCGGTTCTTTTTTTCTCCAACTATGCATTATATAATTTCTTTTTTTTTCCATTACATTAATGTCAAATAAATATATAAATTAAAGATCATATAATGATAAAGGTACTTATGCACAAACTAAATTTTAACAATAAAGATTAACTTAATTTAGGCCCCTTCATAAGCTAGGCCCTAGGCAGTTGCACCTTAAAACCACCCTAAAAAACGGCCCTGTTTGAAAGTTGATGACTTATTTTTCATATTCTAATGCTGCCATTTTTCAGAGGTTTTATGATGACTTTACCTTTCGTTGCCACAATATCTGAGAGCTTTAATTTCAAAAAATTGAGTCGATTATATGAACTAGAAAATTACTTTTAAATGATCGTTTACAATGATTTTTTTTTTCTAAACAGTTGACACAATTTGTAGGTATCAATGTGAAAAAAGTGTGATTTGTAGGAAAATATGAGAAGTATCACTAAGATAAAAATAAATAAATCAAAAATATAGATACTCATTAAAAAAAGAATTTGAGTAGTAAATTTCACTATCGATGGATCAAAATAAAAATTGAAAAATGTAGCAAATTTATATAAAAGAGAAGTAGTCGTAAAACTGTTTTGCATAATATATTTGAGTTCTATTAAGCTTACTTTATTCTAATTAGTTAATTAAATTTATTTAACCTAATTAGCTAAATTAAATTTGAGTCTCAATTGATTCTACTTTTAAAAAAATTTAGTTAAAATATGTTTAATCATTTTAATTGAAACAAGTTTGATCAACATAAACTAACTTTATCCGTTCAAAAAAAAAAAACATAAACTAACTTTAGTTTAACAAATATAGCTTCAGTTCTAATATATGTAAATTTGTTTACTTGCTTATTAAATGTAGTAGAATTTTATAATTGTCAATAAATCAAAAAAGAAAAAAATAAAATAGTAAATATAAATTTTATTATTCAATAAAAGCATAATTAGTTCGATTAAACTAAGTTCAATTCAGTTGAAATAGTTTTGAGTATATATCATGAAAATAAATATCTTTAATATTATTAAAGAAGTAGGGTTCAACGAAGATAAAACTGTTCAATCTCTAATCAAGGTATAGAGCTCATTAAAAAATAAATTATAAGAATATATAACATATTCACAAGGTAGCGTGATATGTTATACTCTCGATGTTTGAATTCAATAACAACCAACCTTATATTTTCTTTGTAGATTCGAGAAAACAGTTAAGCCCAATAAAATAATAAATAATATTACTACTTAAGTGTAGCTAATAAACAAAAGCGGAGGGAATATAAAATACAGATTTTTATTTATAGTATTTAATAAATAAGGGGTATAAATACATTATTAGTTATTACATGCATATACATCTCAAATAACAAATTAATCACCACTCGCTTAACCTAAAATTAACGAATAAATACAATAATAATTAATCTAAACTCAAATGAGTAAAAATAACATTATTATGCATTGACAAGTCCTTAGATACTAAACCGTAACATAAAAATTTAACTTTAAATAAAAAATTTAAATTTTATTTTTTATTCGCTTTTATTCTTAGGGGATTAATATTTAATTTTTTTTAGGAGGGCTAGGGATATAAGTCTAAGTATTTGGTCCCGATGACCATGCTTAACATTAGCTTCAGTCCCCATTATATTCTTCACATCAACATCAAAATTTTGTTTTAACAGCCTCGTGCTATTTCCAAATTGAACAACGCCATTAAAACATAATTGTAATAAAACAGCTAAGATTAATATTGTCTTGCACATTTTTTTTAGACATATTTAGATGTATAACTAAAATAATTATATTGGCTTAATTAATTTTCTATGTAATTTTGAGAGGAAATATTTTGTAATACATGCAAGGAGATGTGGGTATTTATAAGCATGAATTAAGGTTGATACTTGATGATGAGTTTGAATATGGACTTCATTATTTCATATTTTTGTGAATAACGCATGGTAAGGATCGTCTAAGACCAGCTTGATCGTATTAGAAGTAAAATATTGAACAATAAAGATTTCCTTGTGATTGCCATGACAAATGACTTGATTGTAGTCCTTTCTTATGATAGTAAAGTTAAAAAAATGGTCAAAGACACCATAATACTCTCTCTGAGAACAATTGTCTTATTTGATTTTTAGACATTATTTATTGATTACTCTTAGTTTGCATTTTATTGTTGGAAGTCATGAGAAGCTCACCTCTCCACCTTTGCAATCCGTGTGCCTCACCAAGCAACCCATGTGCATTAACAAGAAACACAAAGTTAGTTAGATTACTTGTAACTAACTTCTGTCTTACATAACAGAATGTGGTTCAACTTTTGTACTGTTTGATAGCTTCTTACATTCCTTTGTATAAATAGATAACTCTATCCCTCATTGTATTTTACCAACTCTATCAATAAAAGATTGAATGTTTCAAGATTGAACTGAGTCTTCTTGATTGATATTTGCTTAGCTTTAACATGGTATCAGACAATTGATATTTCGATCTGTTCATTATGTTTCTTCTTCTTCTTTCGCTGTTTTTCTTTCCAACGGCACAACAATTTTCACCTTCTCCAACCACCGAATCTACAAATCACCCGGCCAATATATATTACCTACATCCCTCTGATGTAGGACATAAAATCATCACATGTATGTTTTCAATGGTTCTGGATATAGTGATTGAAGGAGAGCCATTATTCTTGATCTCTCTGCCAAGAACAAACTCACCTTTGTTGATGGTAGAACTCCTAGACATGTCAAGGATTCATTTGATTTGAATGCATGTAGACGTGTTAATGATGTTATAATTGGGTGGCTTTTGTTCTCTCTTAGTTTGGGACGAACTTCATGAAAGATATGGACGTTCCTCCAATGCACAATTATACTCCTTACAAGAAGAACTTGGTCAATTGTATCAAGATTCAGATGAATCCATTGCTGAGTTTTACACAAAGTTTAAAACCATTTGGGATAAGCTTGATCATCTCAACCCCTTACCTACATGTTCCTGTGCTGAGTATTCTTGTAACCTTACACATAAATTTTACAACATTCAACAAAATCAAAGATTAACTCAACTTTTAATGAAGCTTGACTCCAAAAACACCAAGTGCGCAGCACTATTTTGATGATGCCTGAACTACCTACTATTGCCCAAGCTTATCAAACCCTTGATCAGGAACAAAGACACCAAAGTCTCAGTAAACTTCATGACTCACATCATGAATCTCTAGCCTTCAATGCTGATAAGAAACCCTATCTTGAGAAAAACAAAGCACATGTTCTCACTCATTTTGGCCATAGATCAGACAAGCCTAAAGTTTCTGGCCTTGAACGTTCTGGATCCTATTTTTTGTGAACATTGTAAAACATATGGCCACAGTCTTGAACGGTGTTGGAAGGTGGATGGTTATCTTCGAAGTTTTAAGAACAACCCTTAAAGAAGGCCCAATGGATCTGCTCATCTTGCACAAGGAGAGGCAGACACTGAGGATGAGGCCCTTATCACCACAAAACTCACCCACAGTCAATATAAACATCTTATAAACATGCTCAACAAAGGAGCCATTTGCTCTTCTGATAATGTCACTGCTCTTTTTGCAGGTATTTCTTATTTTGTTGCACATAATGGTAACTCTTCGATTCTTGATAGTGGAGCTTCGGATTACATGACTCATGATCTATCTCTCTTTCATTACTATATTTATGTTAGTTTCCAAGATCATATTATTACTATCCCAGATGATAGAAAAGTCCATGTTCAATTCATTGGTACAATTTGCCTTAATAATGGTGTTGAATTAAGAGAAGTCCTATATGTGCTTGAGTTTCATTTTAACATGATTTCTATCAGTAAATTGTGCCAAGATTTATCATTTTAGGTTTTATTCACTCTTATTGGTTGCTTCATTCAGGACAACTTGACCCAGAATCCATGGCTTCTTGGTAGAAGTCATTATGGCCTCTATCAAGAGTGGTGTTACCCAGCAACAAGACTGTGTATGATGCTGCCTCAAAATATTGTAAGACTTATAACAAAATTGCTATTCTCCCAAAAGATTGTCTGACTTCTCTAAAGATTGACATTTGTAATACTGTACACAAAAATAAGATTGGTTGTAGTTCAAAATTGTGGCATCTTAGATTAGGGCATATACCTATGAATCAAATAAAAGTATTGGATCCATCTTTGATATATGATACTGATTCTTCTTTCTGTACTATTTGTCCAATGGCCAAACAAACAGGATTAGCTTTCTCTTCCAGTATTACAAGAAGCTCTAAACCCTTAAGCTCATACATGTTGATATGTGGGGACCATATAGATTCAAAACTAGACAACTTCACAATGGTTTTCTCACCATAATTGATGACTATAATAGATTTACTTTCACATTTCTTATCACACACAAGAGTGAATATCCTACTCTCATCAAACAATTTGTCCTACTTGTTGAACACCAATTTGATGCCAAAGTTAAAATTATCCGAAGTGATAATGCCAAAGAAATCACTGAGGGGGCTGCTCTTCTTTTTTACAAACACCATGGCATTTTTCTTCAAACCAATTGTAGAGACACTCCCCAACAAAATGGGGTTGTTGACCGGAAGCATAAACATCTTCTTGAGGTTGCTATAGCCTTATCTTTTCAATCTAAACTCCCTCAGTCCTTTTGGGGTGACTGTTTGCAATGTGCCACATTCCTCATCAATAGAACCCCTACACCCACTCTCAATGGCCTTACACCTTATGAACAACTCTACCAAAAGCTCCCTGATTATCTATCCTTAGAGCTTTTGGGTGCCTAACTTATGTTTCTACAATCAAGTAAGGGAGGCATAAGTATGCCCCCAGAGGTACCCCTCATGTTTTCATTGGATATTCTCCTAAACATCAAGGTTACAAACTCTGTAACCTTGCTACCCAACATGTTTTTGTATCTAGGGATGTTACTTTCTTTGAGAGACACTTTTCTTATTATTATCTGAGTCATTCCCAATCCTCCACACCCTTACAACAATTTTTTCTGCCTACTTTCACTTCTGAACCTTACATAATAGACCATCTTGATCCTTACCTTCCTTTTTCCACTTCTTTCAATCCCACAAAACCAAGCATCCCTCCTGCATCCACAACCCCTTTCATATCTGCCCCTTCTCCCTCTTCTATTCCACTTCCTTCTCTTGTCTCTTCACCTCCACCTTCTCTTCGTAGATCCCAAAGACATCATAAACAACCCTCTCACCTTTAAGCATACCAAGTTAATCATGTTACCTCTAATCATTGGCATAATCTCATTTCTTCTCAAGCCCTCTCTGTCTCCCGTAATATTAAATAGTGATAATGTCATAATAACAATGACATCATCGTCATTGAGTTTTGGAAGGAAAGCTTTTGTTGAGGTTGTGACACATAAGCAATATTAAATAGTGATGATGTCAGTTGTGTTTTGTTTTAATAATAGTTATAGATAGATTCTCATAGCAAGATGAAATTGGATCTCGAGACAATATTTATGTTTTAAATTCAAATGCTTCTTTTGTTTTTTAGTAATTAATATTTAGACTTTTAGTTTTTACATTTAATATGTGTAAATGAAAATATGCATGCTAAAAATTCAAAAAGTTGAAATAATATTAAAACAGCTACTCTTGTGAGAGACCGTCTCTAAAAGAGACGACCACAAAACAAAAGGCCGACAGTTTTATTTTCTCTTTAATTTGTATTATTTGGGCTAGTTAGCCAATATATCTAATGCGTCTATTGAAAAGACCGTCTCTCACAACAATTTGTGATATTCAAATATGTAATATTAAGACCATTAAATTTAGTAAGAGACAACATGATTATGTTATTTTCTTTATACATTCAAGAAAGATAGTAAAATATATTGATGATAAATTGTGTTTACTGTTCAAGTGTAGCTAATACTCTCTCTTTTTTCATATATATTCTTCTCAAAATGAATTTTAGTGTCAAACTTTCACTATGATTTCTTGTCGATTTATAAGAAAAAATATATTCATGTGGGATCTTGTTAGATTCATCTTAATATATGCTTTCTAAATATCAAATTTTAGAATTTTTAAAAAGTAACAATTAAAATTATTTGATTTTAAAGTTTGCATTGGAATCTGTGAAAAAAAATAAATGAGATGAACATTTGAAAACAGAGGGAGTAAATAATAACAAAGGAAGTATAAAATACAGATTAATTTCTATTCATATTATTTAATAAATACGTTGTTAATTATATTACAAGATACACTAATACAACTTTAATAACTAATCAACACTTGCTTTACAAAAAAATAACAAATAAATATAATAATAATCTAAACACCAATAGAAAAATATTATGCTAGTTAATCAAGACCTAGCTCAACAAATCATTAGATACTAGCCATAAAATCTAATTTCAAGTATAAAAATACATAAAATAATATGTTTTATTTTTTATTCGCTTTTATTCTTAGGGGATTAATATTTAATTTTTTTAGGAGGGCTAGGGATATAAGTCGAATTATTTGGTCTTGACCCATGCTTAACATTAGCTTCAGTCCCCTTTATATTCTTCAGATCAACATCAAAATTTTGTTTTTGAAGCCTAGTGCTATTTCCAAATTGAATAAGCCCATTAAAAAATATTAGTAATGAAATAACTACGATTATTATTTTCTTAACATATTTAGGGAGGCACATTTTTTTGGACATATTTGGACGTATGAGTAAAATAATAGTATATATTAATAATTTGCTATTTATTTTGAGAGATGTTTAGAAATACTTGCAAAGATATGAATATTTAATGCACATAATGTGGGTATTTATAAGCATGCATGATTTTGAATATGGACGAAATAATTTCATATTTTTGTGAATAATTGTTAAGAGTATAAGACCGTCTCTATGGTGAAGTAAAATATTGAACAATACAGACTTGATCGTAACTGCATGTAAAAATAATGGTCAAACACACTAATATACACGGCCATAATACACGTTTTAGAATTCATATAGACTTTGAAAATAATGTCTCGATCATGAAGCAATGGTTTGTGTTTATAGTATGCATGGTTGGATATAGGGGTGGAGCAAAAATTAAAATATATTTTAAATTCTTGTGCAATCTCAAAAATTAAAATATTTTTCTAACAACTTTGTATATTTAGATACTAAATGTATACTACATAATTTAATATTGAGCTCCCAATTTTTCGAGGCCCTATGCGGTGGAACATGTTGAACATGTTTAGAACCTCCCATGGTTGGGCACTTCTTAGATTGGGAATAATGTGTTGCTCGATGTCTGTAAGATGAATGTTAGAGTATATAACATATTCTGGGGCCTCAACCATAATTGAGGAGTTCGTCGAACGAGCAGCATGTTTTGTGTCGTTCATTTGTCCAAACTCGTTCTATTAATCTTTATTTTTTTGATGGAATTCTAATGTTAGAGATTTTATTTATCCAATAATTAGCTCATTATAAGGAGATTTACTAGCTATAATACCGGGCATTTAGTATGGTTTTATGGGGGTTGCATAGGTGAATTTTTTTTTTTACGATCACTTTTAATCCCTTCATTACAACTATGGCTTGAAGAATTAATAATTTCTGGAATTTCGTTTTTGAAAGATACTGTTTTTTCCTCCTATTTATTACTTAGAATCATATTCTATATATACATGAGCATTTATCAATTAGTAACTAACACAAAGTAACTGCCTAGTAACTGCAATGTAAATGTAACTGCAATGTATATAATGTAACTGCACTTCAATACTCCCCCTCAAGTTAGGTCGTGGGATCACCGATGCCTAACTTGCATAAAGTGTTATTGAAGACCTGTGATGAAACTGCTTTTGTGAGAATGTCTGCTAGTTGGTCTTTAGATCTGATAAAGGGCAGATGGATGACCTTGCTTTCTAGTTTCTCCTTGATAAAGTGTCGATCGATCTCTACATGTTTCGTTCTATCATGTTGGACTGGGTTCTCGGAGATGCTTATTGCTGCTTTGTTATCACAATACAGACGGCTTGCCTGTGTCTGGTGAAAGCCGAGTTCTCCTAGGAGTTTCCTAATCCATAGAATCTCTGTAACTCCCTTTGCTATCCCTCTGAATTCTGCTTCAGCACTGGACAAAGCAATCACCTTCTGTTTCTTACTCTTCCAAGTGACTAGATTACCCCCTACAAGAGTGAAGTATCCTGAAGTAGACTTCCTGTCATCCCGATCACCAGCCCAATCTGCATCTGTGTAACCAATAAGATCAAGATTATCATTTTTTGAGTAGAAGACTCCTTTATTACTGGTTCCCTTCAAGTATCTCAGGATCCTCAGGACTGCTGCCATGTTCTCTACTTGAGGTTGATGCATAAACTTGCTTACAATCCCTACGGCGTAGGCAATATCTGGTCTCGTGTGGGATAAGTAGATCAGCTTTCCCACTATCCGTCTATAGCGATCTTGATCTGCTGCTTCTGCCCCTTTAACAATTTGTAAACCATGATTAGCTACCATAGGAGTATCTGCGGGCTTGCAGTCTAACATGCCTGTTTCTGCTAAGAGATCTGAGACGTACTTTCTCTGATTGATGAATATCCCCCTTTTTGATCTTAGAACTTCTATTCCTAGGAAGTATTTCAGTTGTCCCAAATCCTTCATCTCAAATTCTTGGAATAATTTGCTCCTGAGACGGTCAATTTCCTTGGAGTCGTTTCCGGTAATCACCATATCATCTACATAAATCACGAGGCATGTAATTTGTTTTCCACTCCGCCTGAGAAATAGAGTATGGTCTGAGTTGCTCTGTTTGTAGCCAAATCTCTTCATTGCTGTAGTGAATCTTCCAAACCACGCTCTAGGGGACTGTTTCAAGCCGTATAGTGCTCTTTTAAGTCGCACCCCTCTCCTTGGCTATACTTGTCTGAATACCCGGGTGGTGGCTCCATGTATACCTCTTCTTCAATCTCCCCATGTAGGAAGGCATTTTTTACATCAAATTGAAACAGAGGCCACTCTTTATTTGCTGCTACGGAGAAGAGGACTTGAATAGTATGGATTTTGGCCACAGGTGAGAATGTTTCCGAGTAGTTTACCCCGTAGGTTTGTGTGTACCCTTTAGCAACAAACCTTGCTTTATACCTCTCAATGGTTCCATCAGCATGATATTTGACTGAGAAAACTCATTTACAACCAACCGTCTTCTTATCACCTGGTAGTCTGCACTTCTCCCACGTTCCGTTTTTCTGGAGAGCCACGATCTTTTCGTCCATAGCTTGCTTCCACTTTGGTTCTTGGAGGGCTTCTTTAATGGTTTTCGGAATGATACTGGAATAAAGAGATGCATTGAAGGCAACAGCTGTTTGTGAAAGTTGTTCATCATCCGATCTACCAATAGGACATCGGGATCTCTGGGATTCATACTCGGGATCATACCTCTTCGGGGGCATTCCTCTTGTACTTCGAGGGGGCAAATTATATTTCCTGGGGACAACAACACTCCTTGGCACAATGTGGTCAGGGGATATATCAATGAGAAGAGTAGTAGGACTCGGTGTTACCTCTCTTTCAGTCGGATGCTCAGGGACTGGAGTAGTAATCTCTGGAGTAGTAGTCTGAGGAGATGATTCAGTGTCAATGTCTGTGGCAATATCGGTGGTAGTGCCTACTTGCTCTTTGGGAGCTCGACTGTCAACCAAAGGATGAGTCAACCAGCTGAGATCCTCACTCATACTCTCCCCCTGAGATCGAGGGTGGGTGTAGTAGGAGGAATGTTCAAGGAAGTCACAGTCCATGGTGGTGTAAAGCTTGTGATGGATAGGATCATAACATCGATAGCCCTTTTGCGTAGTGCCATACCCAAGAAACACACATTTGACTGCCCGTGGTTCAAACTTAGTGCGGGCTCGTGATGGAAGATGGACATACACAACACACCCAAAAATGCGAGGCGGAAGGGAGTGAGAAGAGGGAACAGGAGTAAACGTATTGAGTGTGGCAAGAGGGGTCTAGAATTGGAGGCTTTTTGTGGGAAGTCGATTAGTGAGATAGGTGGCAGTCGCAATGGCCTCAGGCCAAAAGTGTACAGGTACATGAGTGTCAAATATGAGAGCCCGTGCCATCTCAAGAAGGGTACGGTTTTTACGTTCAGCCACCCCATTTTGTTGTGGAGTGTCGGGGCAAGATGTTTGATGAATAAGACCATGTTCAAGGAAAAACTGTTTCATTGCAACTGATATATATTCACCACCATTATCTGAGCGAAGTATTTTAGGTTTTGCATGGAATTGAGTGAGAATCATGTTATAAAATTTTACAAATACATCAAAAACCTCAGATTTGTGTTTCAAAAAATAAACCCTGCACATTCGAGAATAATCATCAATAAATAGCACAAAATATGAAAAACCATGAGAGTCAGTATGCGGGGCTGGACCCCATACATCAGAATGCACTATATCAAATCGATGTCTGTAAGATGAATGTTAGAGTATATAACATATTCTGGGGCCTCAACCATAATTGAGGAGTTGGTCGAACGAGCAGCATGTTCTGTGTCGTTCATTTGTCCAAACTCGTTCTATTAATCTTTATTTGTTTGATGGAATTCTAATGTTAGAGATTTTATTTATCCAATAATTAGCTCATTATAAGGTGATTTACTAGCTATAATACCGGGCATTTAGTATGGTTTTATGGGGGTTGCATAGGTGAAATTTTTTCTTTTACGATCACCTTTAATCCCTTTATGATTCCTCCTTTTTAAAATTTTTCTAGGTCTATCGTCTTAGCAATCTTCTTAGTCCTTTTATGATTCCATTAAGGTTAGTTTTCTCTCCTTTTCCTATTAACCTTATATTTTAAAAGACCAAAGTTTCAAACAAGTGTATAACCAAGTGAAAAATATTATAAAAGACATAATCTATTTTTAGAGAGTCCCATTCCGTAGAAGCTCGAGCTTAAAAATTGGTGGAGTGGTGGCTCCCATCACAGTTAGAGTTTGGCATATGTTCCTCCTCTAGCCAGACCCTTACATATATTAGATAGTCATTACTATGTGTGTTGTGTAAATGTGATTTTAGGTCTAAGTAGATCCATTAGATGAATCTTATAGTTACCAGGTGTAGGTGACTATAGCAAATATGTTATTTACATTCGTGTGATGAATGTGAAAAATTATTGAAAGTATTCAAGAACTGAAAACGAAAACTGAGAACCAAGAAACTTAAAAATCAAGGCTTGAAATGTACTTTTGCATATCTTGTGAATATATTATGATTATCATAGTATTATATTGTTGAGGAGTTTGTACTCGGCATAGGTGAAACAGACTGTTCTTTTCTAGAGATAGGTTTAATATAATATAATAGTAAGTAATGCTAAAGCGGAAGTCTATCGAACCGTGATTATTGTGAAAAAGAAATAAAACAAAACAGTATTTTCAAAAAAAAAAAAAACAAATAAAACTTAAATCATTAAAATACAATTTTACATATTACATCTTGCTTTAACACATAATTATCGTTATTACATACCCATTATATAAATTACATATATACAATATCCTAATATCACATAGACAATACAATAACTTCTCAATAACCTCATGAAAAGTCATCTGCAGCATCTGCTCCCATTATAAGGGAACAATCGATGGAAATCGGTCAGCTAATAAGCCGAGTATAAAAACTTGACAGCATAATACAAGTATACAAATATGTGCATTTCAATAAGTAATATGTAAAAGGGTTTATGCAATATAGAGGATTCATTTTTTTTTTTTGTGTTAATTATATATATATATATATATATATATATATATAACTTCTGGTCCTTCTGCTTGAGTACCGGGGCGTGATTTACTAACACTTCTGCTTGAGTATTAGGGCGTGGAATTCGATTACTTATTTGATGAATGAAACACATATGATCTTTGTGTAATATATGTAAGGGCCTGTTAGGGTGAGGTAAACAAAAACCCTTAACTTAGTGGGAGTCGTCACTCCTCCAGTACAATGTTGCTCGAGCCACAGGTCAGGTTAAATAACCTTACCGTGTTCGCCGTATTTTACGTGCCGGAAAACACGTCCCACGTTTTTTACATGCCGGAAGCATGGTTCGGCATTTCATTACTATCAAGCCTTTTTATTATCATGTTACTGTTTTCATATAAATGCAACATTACAATATCATATAATAGAAATAAATTTATAACAACTTACATGTAAATAATCTTTTATTATTAAACTAAATCAAAACTTAAATGGGTCTTTAGTACTTATTTATAGATTAATTTTCAATTAGCTTTATTAATTTCTTAATAATCAATTTCTTTAATCTCTAATTATTATAAATGATAAAATAAATATTTTCATTATAAATAAATACTAAAAATGTCTTTAAAAGGACATATTGGGTTTATTATAGATCCTAGCCTATTTATCAAAATTTTTAGAAAATAAAATTTTATTTTATTTAATTAATTTCTTAATAGCTTAGTTTTAGATTTAGTACATGAATAATTAATTTCCTTAAGATTAAAATCTAAACAAAATATTTTAAAAATTAACTTATTATTAAATGAGTTGGTGTATATTTTTATTCACCAAAATAAAATAATTTTAATTATTGTTTTCACTTTTCTCTCTTTTCACCTATTATAACAATTTAGATTATTAATTTATTTCTTTAAAATTTAAATATCACAAAATTTCACAAAAATTATTTAAATGAAAAGAAAATGTAGTAAAAGTAAAATAAATTATTTTTTTCCAGAATTATATAATTTTAACCCAATTTATGAATTTCCTTATTTTATGCGTTTTTTTAGAAAAAATTAATAATAGTATTTATACTCAACTATAATTCACGAAATTAATAAAACATTTATATCTTTTATATATATATATATATATATATATATATATATATATATATATATATATATATATATATATATATATATATATATATATATATATATATATATATATATATATATATATATATATATATATATATATGTACAGAAAATTGTTCGTTTAATAATATTAATATTTACTATTTTAATTAAAATTATTTCAATTTATGCGGTTTTTGGAAATTAAAATGAATAAATCATATAAATTAAATTACAACGAATTAATTCACCAAAATTTACAGAAAATTTAATTTATATATTATAAACACATATAAAATTTATGGGCATAATTTTATGTAAATAAATATATGTAAGAGTTTATACCTTTAATAGTTTCACTATTAATCAATTTTCTTTGTTGTAGAATTTCTAGCCACAAAATTAGCTTCCTCCCATTGAATTTTTATAATTAACACAAAATACTATTATTAGTAAATTTTTGAGGATTTTTAAGAATTTTTTCTAGGATTTTTTGAGTTTTTTTAGGAATTAGCTTTTATTTGAGAGTAATTTTTCTAATTTTCTTTCTCTTATTATATATTTTTTTTCTTTTATCCACGGTATGCTTTGGATGTAAATAGGCTAAGATTGTAAACTTAATTTATTATTTTAGTTTTTTTTCCTTCATGGGCAAGAAAATAAGGATAAGAACTAAATGGAAATTATGCCACCTATCCCACTTGCCGCCAACTCCAAGATATTTTATTTTTATATATATATTTTTTTAATTTTATTATTGTATATATTTTTTTAATCATAAATTAATATAGGTTATAAAAAGATTAAGTTATTATAGGTAATTTAGCTAGACTTAATATTTAGGTAATTTATTTTAAGAGAAATAAATCATATTTATAAGAAAATCAAGAAATTAAACGATTGGAATAAAATTCGAAATGGCATGAAAAAGAAAATAATAAAACGAAACGATTATTGAATTTGTCAAAATATTTAAGATTAAGAAAAAGGGTTTGTTACAACTGTTCCCCCTTAACATAGTTTCGTCCCGAAACTTGAACCTAAAAGAACAATTAGGGATAGCGTTCTCTCATATCAGTTTCGCTTCCCCAAGTTGCTTTTTCGACATGATGGTTCGACCATAGCACTTTAACTTGAGGTATTATTTTATTCCTCAATTCTTTCACTTGACGATCCAAAATTCTAATTGGTCTTTCTTCATAAGCTAGGTTTTCATCAATTTGGAGGGGTTCGTGAACTAACACATGTGATGGGTCGTGGATATACTTTCTCAACTGAGAAACATGGAATACATTATGAACTCTAGCTAAACCCGGGGGTACAGCTAGTTCGTATGCCACTTCCCCTACTCTTTTCAAAATTTCAAAAGGTCCGATAAATTTAGGGCTTAATTTCCCTTTTATCCCAAAGAGTTGGACTCCTTTCGTTGGTGAAATCTTTAGAAATACTTTATCACCTTCATCAAATTGCAAAGCTCTACGATGGTTGTCTGCATAACTCTTCTGTCTACTTTGTGCTGCCTTTAAGTTCTCTTGCACCACCCTCAAGCTATCAATAGAGTCTTGGATAAGATCTGGTCCTTCAGGCACATTTCGGTCCATTTGATCCCATCACAACGGCACTCGAAATTTTCTCCCGTATAAGGCTTCGTTTGGTGCCATCTTGATGCTGGTTTGATAGTTGTTGTTGTATGAAAACTCTATCAAAGACAATTTATGCTCCCATTTTCCACCAAATTCAAGAATACAACATCTCAAAAGATCCTCTAATGTCTGGATGGTCTTTCGTTTTGGCCACCAGTAGCCGGATGAAATGCGGTACTTAAACATAGTTTAGATCCGAATACTTCTTGCAACTTTTCACAAAATCGTGACAAACATTTTGGATCTCTGTCAGACACAATGGTTCTCGGTACTCCATGTAATCTTATAATTTCTCAAACATAAGCGTCAGCCAATTGTTTTACTGACCATGTTCACTTCATTGGTAGGAATCTTGCAACTTTGGTCAATCTATCAACTATTACCCAAATTGTGTCATTTCCTCGTTGCGTTCTTGGTAATCCAACTACAAAATCCATGGATATGGAATCCCATTTCCATTCAAGAATTTCTAGTGGTTGAAGTAGTCCAGAACTTTTCTACCTTTTAAATTTCACCTTCTGGCAAATCAAACACCGAGATACTAATTCAGCTACATCTTTTCTCATACCTTTCCACCAAAATAGTTTTCTTAATTCTTTAATCATCTTATCTCTACCAGGGTGTAAGTGAAACATTCCTTGGTGTCCTTCTTTCACAATCTCTTCTTTCAGCTATGTGTTGTCTGGTATACACAATGTCCCGTTCATTCTTAGTTCGACTTTCTCACCCACTTCAAACGCTTCTGTGTCTTTTCTTTGAACTCGAATGATTATCTCGATTATCTAAGTATCTTCTTGTTGTGCTTCTATAATTCTTTCGAACAAAGTCGGTTTTATAGTCCTTGCTCCCAAATACTCAACAACTTGTTAGTGATTAACAATTTCTAGATCTAACTTCTGGATTTCTCGGTATAGTTCCCAAGGTACCGTCATTATAGCATTTACAGATATCCTCGGCCTTCTACTCAATGCATCTACCACTTTGTTTGCTTTTCCAGGATGATAATTTATGTCAACTTCAAAGTCTTTAATGATTTCCAGCCACCGCCTTTGTCGCATATTCAGCTCCTTCTGATTGAAGACATATTTCAAATTTTGATGATCAGTAAAGATCTTGCATGGTACTCCATAGAGATAATGTCTCCATAACTTCAGGGAAAAAATTACGGCTGCTAGTTCAATGTCGTGTACTGGATAATTCAACTCATGTGGCCTTGATTGCCTTAACGCATAAGCTACTACTTTGCCTTCTTGCATTAGCACACATCCCAAACCTTCCTTCGATGCATCAGAATATACCTCAAATGCTTTCCCACAGTCGGGCATGGTCAACACAGGTGCAGTCGTAAGTCTCCTCTTAAGCACTTCTAGTGATTTACTATGCTTCTCGCCCCATTGAAACCGAACTCCTTTTTTAAGTAACTCATACAACGGTCGGGAAATTTTAGAAAAATTTTCGTCAAACTTCCTGTAATAGCCTGCTAAGCCTAAGAAAACTTCTTACTTTAGTAACACTCTTTGGATTCGGCCACTCCATCACTGCCCTAATCTTTTCAGGGTCAACAGAAATTCCATCCTTCGAAACAACGTGCCCTAAGAAACTTTTCTAACCAAAATTCACATTTACCAAACTTGCCATAAAGTTTCTCCTTTCTCAATTTTTCCAAAACCATCCTTAAGTGCTTCTTATGTTGCTGTTCATTCTTCGAATACACCAATATATCATCAATAAACACAACTACAAACTTATCCAGGTAAGGGTTGAAGTCTTTTTGCATGAGACCCATGAATGTTGCTGGAGCATTAGTTAGACCAAATGGCATTATTAGAAACTCATAGTGCCCGTATTTGGTTCTGAATGCAGTCTTAGGAATATCTTCTTCAGAAATCCTTAATTGATGATAAGCAGACCTCAAATCTATCTTCGAAAAGACCCTTGCTCCCCCCAACTGATCAAAAAGGTCGACTATCCTTGGCAAAGGATAACGATTCTTGATGGTAATCTATTGATCTCCCTATAATCAATGCATAGCCTCATACTCCCATCTTTCTTTCTGACAAAGAGAACCGAAGCTCTCCATGGTGAAACACTAGGTCGAATGAAACCTTTTTCCAGCAATTCATCTAGCTGCTTCTTCAGCTCAGCTAATTTAGCTGGAGCAAAACGGTAAGGAGTTTTAGAAATAGGGGTGGTATCAGGAATAAGGTCAATATGGAAGTCTACTTCTCTTTTTGGAGGTGTACTCGGTAATTCTTCAAGAAACACATCAAAATATTCTTGAACGATCGGGGTTTCTTGCAAACTAGGTTTAGGTTTCACTTCTTCAGTAGTAACAAAACATAAGAACCCTTCATCTCCTTTTCTTATCATTTGTGATGCTTGAATTACAGAAATTGTCTCTAGCTGAGATTTTAAGTTCTTTCGAATACACTTCATTCCCTCGGGAATTTCTATTCTAACAACCTTTTCCTTACATAAAATCTTCGCTGAATATCTCTCCAACCAACCAATGCCCAAAATGATATCAAATATTCCCAAATCAAATTGAATTAAGTCAGCTGGTAAAAGATTCCCACAAATCTCCAATGGAAAATCATAAAAGATACGATCACACAGGAAAGGTGTACCATCAGGTAAATTGATATACAAGTGGGATTTTTGAGGTTTCAAAGAAATAGAAGATATTCGGAGAAAAGCACTAGAAATAAAAGACCTATCCGCTCCACAATCAAACAAAACATTTGCTATTAAATTACCAATAGGAAATTTTCCGGAAATTACTTTACCTTCAATTTCAAACTCCTGGTGTAAACCATCATAATGATCTCCAATTGCATGCAGGCCTACTGATGCTTTATTCTCATTCCTCTGATTGCCAAATGCTCTGTTACCTGCAGCTTCCGATGTTGTTTTGCTATGATTGAATGTTTTCCTACAGTTATTATCCAGATGTCCCTC
Organism: Amaranthus tricolor; assembly: GCF_026212465.1. Lineage (NCBI taxonomy): Eukaryota > Viridiplantae > Streptophyta > Magnoliopsida > Caryophyllales > Amaranthaceae > Amaranthus > Amaranthus tricolor. Next base: position 2,291,943 of record NC_080049.1, on the reverse strand, counting down.
CTTGTGACACTTGTAACATACAATCTTCCCATTACAGTTTCGGCCTCGATGATCTTTTCCACATAACCTACATTTCCACTGTGTCGGCCTTGCTACAGTTTGAAACGGCTTCTTCCCCTCATTCTTGACCTTCTTGTATCCACCGCCCCTACTAGATTCAGTCTTTCTTTTATTAAACCTGTCTTCTTTTTCCAAGGCTTGATTGTACAAATCATCAAAATCTTGGTATCTAGGAGTGCCTTTTTGGATCCTGAGGTTCAGACCCTCAAAAAATCTAATCGCCTTGCCCCGATCAAAGATCACTATTTCGGTAGCGAATCTAGCCAGCTCTCTGAACTTACTTGCGTATTCGATCAATGACATAGTTCCCTGCCTCATGAACAAGAATTCATTCTCTTTCTTTCTCTGAAGCGAGGGTGGGTAAAATTGATCACGAAGCTTCTTCATAAATTGTTCCCAAGTAGAATCTATGGCAGTTTGTTTTACAGTCTTCCACCATGATTCAGCAATGCCTGTTAAGTAGAATGCGGCTAATTTTACTTTCAACTTTGACGGGCAGTTTATGGCCTCCAATAGTTTCCCCAATTCTGCAATCCAATCCTCAAAGCGAACTGGATCAGGTTCTCCATCATATTTTGGAGGTTGATGACTAGACAATCTCTTATAGAATTTCCCTTCATAATCTTCATGGGAACGACTCATCTGTTTCTCCATTAAATTCAACAGCCTCTCATTATTCCTTTCCATTATTCTTAACTAATTTACCAAAGCCTGAACTCTTGCATTTTGCGTCGTATCTTCAGAAAAATTGTCCCTCGTCTCTAAAACTTCACCTCTTACGATACACCCTCTACCACCACCTCTCGGCATCCTTTAATTAAGTAAGAAAGTTTTGCGTTAGCTATATTTTAAATCGCAAATCACAGTTTTTTTAGCACATAATACACATAAGCACATCATCATTGTTTTTTTTACATAAATAAAAAAAAGTTTCATTTAAAATACTAAATTTTGTTTTTCAAAAACGTAATTTATCACGGAGTTTCCTAATATCAGATAAGAAGATCCCACTGTTCGAATAACGTTGGCTTTGATACCAAGTGTAACGGACTGTTCTTTTCTAAATATAGGTTTAATATAATATAATAGTAAGTAATGCTAAAGCGGAAGTCTATCGAGCCGTGATTATAGCGAAAAAGAAATAAAACAAAACAGTATTTTCAAAAAAAACAAAGAAAACTTAAATCATTAAAGAAAACTTGAGTGTTAGGGCGTGGAATTCGATTGCTTATTTAATGAATGCAACACATATGATCTTTGTTTAATATATGTAAGGGCCTGTTAGGGTAAGGTAAACCAAAACCCCAAACTTAGTGGGAGTCGTCACTCCTCCAGTACAATGTTGCTCGAGCCACAGGTCAGGTTAAATAACCTTACTGTGTTCGCCGTATTTTACGTGCCGGAATACACTTCCCACGTTTTTTACATGCCGGAAGCATGGTTCGGCATTTCCTTACTATCAAGCCTTTTTATTATCATGTTACTGTTTTCATATAAATGGAACATTAAAATAACATATAATAGAAATAGATTTATTACTACTTACATATAAATAATCATTTATTATAAAACTAAATCAAAACTTAAATGGGTCTTTAGTATTTATTTATAGATTAATTTTAATTTAGTTTTATTAATTTCTTAATAATCAATTCTTAAATGTCTATTTATTATAAATGATAAAATAAATAGTTCCATCATAAATAAATATTAAAAATGTCTTAAAAAGGACATATTGGGTTTATTATAGATCCTAGCCCATTTATCCAAATTTTAAGAAAATAAAATTTTATTTTATTTAATTAATTTCTTAATAGCTTAATTTTGGACTTAGTACATGAATAATTAATTTCCTTAAGATTAAAATCTAAAAAATATATTTTAAAAATTAACTTATTATTCAATGAGTTGGTATATATTTTTATTCACCAAAATAAAATAATTTTAATTATTGTTTTCACTTTTCTTTCTTTTGGCCTATTATAACAATTTAGATTTTTAATTTATTTCTTTAAAATTTAAATATCATAAAATTTCACAAAAACTATTTAAATGAAAAAAAATGCAGTAACAATAAAATAAATTACTTTTCCAGAATTATATATTTTTAACTCAATTTATGAATTTCTTTATTTTATGCATCTTTTTAGAAAAAATTAATAATAATATTTATACTCAACTATAATTCACGAAATTAATAAACAATATATATCTCATATATATATATATATAGAAGAGACTAATTTGAATGTTTCAAACGTAATTTTGAAAATGAGACTAAGGAAGTAGGATTATTGACAAGATTAGTTCAATCCTGTAATTTGAATATCTGGTTGAATTGTAATATCGAGTACACTACACTTCTTTTTAACTTGGAATACGCGGTGGTCATCAAAAAATAGAACTTGGAAAAATTGTTAAAATAAGTAATTAATTTTAGATTTAATTATGAAATTATAAGAAGAAAAATTTGAGAATAGCAAAGTTATTCATAAGTTGTTAACTTTGCATACTTTTAAACTACAATACTTAACACTGTTTAAATTACAATACTCCTTGAAAAAAAAAATTTTTAATCTTATATTTACTCTATTTGATAATAAAAATCTCATTTTTTGTATTATTTATGTATCTAAAGTACTTTAGTTATTAATATTGGTTTTTGTGACGCTCTTTTGAAACAAATATGTGGTGTAATAACAAGAAAGAGTTTCGGTGCAACTATACACATTTGAAGATGGAATAAAAAGTGATCGAGCAGTACTTTAAATGTATAAATGATACTTGCTCTGTTCCTAATGTTGTTACCATGAGAAATGTTCACGGAATTAAGAAATATGAAATATTTGTGATTGAATTAATGATAAAGTAAATAGTGAAAATATTCTATGGTGATTTTAATTGTAAGTGTGGAACATGTTGAAACCGCATAAATAAAGTAAAATGAAAATTAAATAGATAAGTACAAATAGAATTTTTGTGAATCACGTATTTTAGATTGGTTTGGTTTTGATTGTAATTGAAAATATGTATCGATTAAAATATTAGATTATGGAGATTTTGTAAAAAAGAAAGACAATTTTGTCTCATATATGTAAAAAAAATATTAAATATAACCAAAAAATCTAGGATGAAAAATTAAATGATTGTTCGTGGGAATAACAAATAAAATTGATTAAATTACATAATGAAATATCATTTAGAGGAACAGAGGAAGTGTTGTGCGACAACGGATGTAAAGATCAAAAAACAATAACGAAAAACAATAAAGATTCAAGCACACAATAAAGAAAATCACATCGTGAAATTAACGTGGTTCACTATCAACGTGATAGTTACATCCACCGGCACCGAGAATAAACTTTTCACTATAAATCGGGATATTACAAGACGAACGAGAAACCACAACAATGGCTCTCCAAGCTTTTTCTCTCTTAGTTTTCCTCACTTTGTGTTGTACGCATCGGATGCCCTAATTCTAATTACATGGGGCCTTTATATAGTATACCTCATAATAAAAAGAAATTAGAGTTAAGTAAATACAAAAGAAATCGTCAAAAACTATGAGTAACCCGCCAAAAAAAGTGGCAAAACCATTATCCCACAAAAACCGCAGTGTTCCGCGCCACGCGTAGATCTACGCGCCCTGCGTAGATCTACGCGCCTCGCGCAAGCGCGCCCCGCGTAGAACTCCGCGGTATGCGCTCAACATTCTGCCCAAGACAGAAGCTTCTACGCGCCCCGCGTAATATTCTGCACCTCAATCCGTCCCCCGCGCATGTCTCCGCACCCCACACGTCCATCATTTTTGACCCACACTTGATTCATCTTGTTCATGATCTTGGACTTGGTTCGAGTCACAAAATCCCAACAGGAAGTATAAAGGTGATATAATTTATATATAAAATAAAAGGTGATATTATATTTATATATAAAATCAAAGGTGATATTATATTTTTATCATCCGAAAGGATAAAAGTGAGATTTTAAAATTTTTAATTTTTGTAATTGTTGTGTATCACAATAATAAAGTTGGTAAATATCTTAAAAATGTTGAAAAAAAAGTTTCCCGTTATTTAAAACCTGTTTAATTATATCATTCTAAAATTTGTACTTGGTCAGTAATAGTCCCTAAATATAAAAAGCATTATTCAAGACTTGCAATTCTTGTTGTTTACTCTTATGTTTTACGGGGCAGCTTGAAAACCAGGAGTAGATTATTATACAAATCGGTAACTTAATTTAGGCCCCTTCATAAGCTAGGCCCTAAGCAATTACACCTTAAAACTACCCTCAGGAACGGCCCTGTTTGAAAGTTGATGACTTATTTTTCATATTCTAATGCTGCCATTTTTCAGAGGTTTTATGATGACTTTACCTTTCGTTGCCACAATATCTGAGAGCTTTAATTTAAAAAAATTGAGTCGATTATATGAACTAGAAAATTACTTTTAAATGATCGTTTACAATGATTTTTTTTTCATTCATTCTACTTTTTTACTTTTTCAATTTGTAAGTCTAAATTTTTCATATATTTTTCTAAACGGTTGACTCAATTTCTAGGTATCAATGTGAAAAAAGTGTGATTTTGTAGGAAAATACGAGAAGTATCACTAAGATAAAAATAAATAAATCAAAAATATAGATATTCATTAAAAAAAGAATTTGAGTAGTAAATTTCACGATCGATGGATCAAAATAAAAAATGAAAAATGTAGCAAATTTATATAAAAGAGAAGTAGTCGTAAAACTGTTTTGCATAATTAAATTTGAGTCTCAATTGATTCTACTTTTAACAAAATTTAGTTAAAATATGTTTAATCATTTTATTTGAAACAAGTTTGATCAACATAAACTAACTTTATCCGTTCAAAAAAAAAAAAAACATAAACTAACTTTAGTTTAACAAATATAGCTTCAGTTCTAATATATGTAAATTTGTTTACGTGCTTATTAAATGTAGTAGAATTTTATATTTGTCAATAAATCAAAAAAGAAAAATATAAAATAGTAAATATAAATTTTATTATTCAATAAAAGCATAATTAGTTCGATTAAACTAAGTTCAATTTAGTTGAAATAGTTTTGAGTATATATCATGAAAATAAATATCTTTAATGTTATTAAAGATGTAGGGTTCAACGAAGAAAAAACTGCTCAATCTCTAATCAAGGTATAGAGCTTATTAGAAAAGAAATTATAAGAATATATAACATATTCACAAGGTAGCGTGATATGTTATACTCTCGATGTTTGAATTCAATAAAAACCAACCTAATTATATTTTCTTTGTAGATTCGAGAAAACAGTTAAGCCCAATAAAATGATAAATAATATTACTACTTAAGTGTAGCTAATAAAAAAAACGGAGGGAATATAAAATACAGATTTTTATTTATAGTATTTAATAAATAAGGGGTATAAATACATTATTAGTTATTATATGCATATACATCTCAAATAACAAATTAATCACCACTCGCTTAACCTAAAATTAACGAATAAATACAATAATAATTAATCTAAACTCAAATGAGTAAAAATAACATTATTATGCATTGACAAGTCCTTAGATACTAAACCGTAACATAAAAATTTAACTTTAAATAAAAAATTTAAATTTTATTTTTTATTCGCTTTTATTCTTAGGGGATTAATATTTAATTTTTTTTAGGAGGGCTAGGGATATAAGTCTAAGTATTTGGTCCCGATGACCATGCTTAACATTAGCTTCAGTCCCCATTATATTCTTCACATCAACATCAAAATTTTGTTTTAACAGCCTCGTGCTATTTCCAAATTGAACAACGCCATTAAAACATAATTGTAATAAAACAGCTAAGATTAATATTGTCTTGCACATTTTTTTTAGACATATTTAGATGTATAACTAAAATAATTATATTGGCTTAATTAATTTTCTATGTAATTTTGAGAGGAAATATTTTGTAATACATGCAAGGAGATGTGGGTATTTATAAGCATGAATTAAGGTTGATACTTGATGATGAGTTTGAATATGGACTTCATTATTTCATATTTTTGTGAATAACGCATGGTAAGGATCGTCTAAGACCAGCTTGATCGTATTAGAAGTAAAATATTGAACAATAAAGATTTCCTTGTGATTGCCATGACAAATGACTTGATTGTAGTCCTTTCTTATGATAGTAAAGTTAAAAAAATGGTCAAAGACACCATAATACTCTCTCTGAGAACAATTGTCTTATTTGATTTTTAGACATTATTTATTGATTACTCTTAGTTTGCATTTTATTGTTGGAAGTCATGAGAAGCTCACCTCTCCACCTTTGCAATCCGTGTGCCTCACCAAGCAACCCATGTGCATTAACAAGAAACACAAAGTTAGTTAGATTACTTGTAACTAACTTCTGTCTTACATAACAGAATGTGGTTCAACTTTTGTACTGTTTGATAGCTTCTTACATTCCTTTGTATAAATAGATAACTCTATCCCTCATTGTATTTTACCAACTCTATCAATAAAAGATTGAATGTTTCAAGATTGAACTGAGTCTTCTTGATTGATATTTGCTTAGCTTTAACATGGTATCAGACAATTGATATTTCGATCTGTTCATTATGTTTCTTCTTCTTCTTTCGCTGTTTTTCTTTCCAACGGCACAACAATTTTCACCTTCTCCAACCATAGAATCTACAAATCACCCGGCCAATATATATTACCTTTATCCCTCTAATGTAGGACATAAAATCATCACATGTATGTTTTCAATGGTTTTGGAAATAGTGATTGAAGGAGAGCCATTATTCTTGATTTCTCTGCCAAGAACAAACTCACCTTTGTTGATGGTAGAACTCCTAGACATGTCAAGGATTCATTTGATCTGAATGCATGGAGACGTGTTAATGATGTTATAATTGGGTGCCTTTTGTTCTCTCTTAGTTTGGGACGAACTTCATGAAAGATATGGACGTTCCTCCAATGCACAATTATGCTCCTTACAAGAAGAACTTGGTCAATTGTATCAAGATTCAGATGAATCCATTGCTGATTTTTACACAAAGTTTAAAACCATTTGGGATAAGCTTGATCATCTCAACCTCTTACCTACATGTTCCTGTGATGAGTATTCTTGTAACCTTACACATAAATTTTACAAGAATCAACAAAATCAAAGATTAACTCAACTTTTAATGAAGCTTGACTCCAAAAACACCAAGTGCGGAGCACTATTTTGATGATGCCTGAACTACCTACTATTGCCCAAGCTTATCAAACCCTTGATCAGGAACAAAGACACCAAAGTCCACTAGTGAAAAAACCTCATTTGCTGCGGTTTTTTGGCCATTATTTGCTGCGGTTATGGCCCCAAGCAATAGTGATAGCAGCAAATAGCCTATTTTAAATGCTGCGGTTAAAAACCGCAGCAAAAAAATGTATTATATGCTGCAGTCAGTCCCCAAAACCGCAGCAAATAAGTGGTATTATTTGCTGCGGTCAACCCCCAAAACCGCAGCAAATAATGGCACTTATTTGCAGCGGTTTTGGGGGCTGACCGCAGCAAATAGATATTTTTTTTGTTCTTCGTTTTATTTTAATAATAATCCAATAATAATGTAAAATAACAATGATTAATCCAATAATAATCCAATGATAATCACCAATAATCTCTTTGCAATAAAAAAATCTCGATAATATAATATGATATGTACGTACATATATATATATATATATATATATATATATATATATATATATATATATATATATATATATATATATATATATATATATATATATATATATATATATATATATATATATATATATATATATATATATATATATATATATATATATTTATGTATATATATATATACACGTATATATAATAATTAAAGTCCTAAAAATAAAAAATAATCTAATATTATTTACACTTTATCAAGGATAAAAATTAGCAAGATACGCGGCAATCTTGTCTTTTAATTCGCGCATCTCTTCACTTCTCAAAGGGCGTGTTTCCCTCGGAATGTCTTTTAAAACCTATAATAAAATATATAAAATTAAAAGACGATTAATATAAATTAAACATTAGACGATTACCAATAAGAATTATTTAAGAACGTACTAACAAATACTTACGACATCTATATTTTCCACTCCAAAGTCCTTCACGGATTTTATAATATCGTCCATGTACTTCAGCGCGTAGTAGCCGCATTCAACGGAAGAAGAAGGTTGTTGAAAGCACTAAGAGAAAATAGATGTTAGTGTCAAAAACGGTTAAAAACGCATAAAATCGCAACTTAACACGTAAATTCTAGAATATGACTATGATTTTCAATTCTAACAACTTCTACACAATAATATATACCAAATAGTGTTGTGTGCCAAGTTTCGTGCAAAACAAACCAAGTTTGAGCTACTTTACGCGCGAAATTGATAAAAATGCTTAAAAACCCTTAAAATCGCAACTTAACACCTAATTTCTAGGATATGACTATTATTTTCATTTCTAACCATTTCAACACAATAATATATGCCAAATAGTGTTGTGTGCCAAGTTTCGTGCATAACAAACCAAGTTTGAGCTACTTTACGCGCGAAATTGACAAAAACGCTTAAAAACCCTTAAAATCGCAACTTAACACCTAATTTCTAGGATATGACTATTATTTTCATTTCTAACCATTTCAACACAATAATATATGCCAAATAGTGTTGTGTGCCAAGTTTCGTGCGTAACAAACCATGTTTGAGCTACTTTACGCGCGAAATTGACAAAAACGCTTAAAAACCCTTAAAATCGCAACTTAACACCTAATTTCTAGCATATGACTATTATTTTCAATTATAACCATTTCAACACAATAATATATGCCAAATAGTGTTGTGTTCCAAGTTTCATGCGTAACAAACCATGTTTGACCTACTTTACGCGTGAAATTGACACAGCAGCAAACTAGTGACCAGACCACCTTGCACGACACGTGGAGACCAAACCTATGCATCCAGGATCTAGGCTAAAGTGGAAATGGAATCTTGGTACTTGGATCTAGCTATCAAGGTCCTAAAACCATTCTAACAATCCCCGTGGACTCCTAGAAGCTGAGCTGAAGGAGTGCTGCTCGACAGTTTGCTAGATCAGAATTGTTTAAGTGTTTGTGGTTGTTTCGTGTTCTTTTCATGTTCATTTGTAGTTTTTTTCTGTGTCATTAATCAAAGCTTACGCAAAAAATTAATCCTTGCATAACCAAGGCTTTAATCAGCCCCGGTTTCGCATCAAAACCAAGTTTGAGCTACTTTACGCGCGAAATTGACAAAAACGCTTAAAAACCCTTAAAATCGCAACTTAACTTCTAATTTCTAGCATATGACTATTATTTTCAATCCTAACCATTTCAACACAATAATATATGCCAAATAGTGTTGTGTGCCAAGTTTCGTGCATAACAAACCAAGTTTGAGCTACTTTACGCGCGAAATTGACAAAAACGCATAAAAACCCTTAAAATCGCAACTTAACACCTAATTTCTAGCATATGACTATTATTTTCAATTCTAACCATTTCAACACAATAATATATGCCAAATAGTGTTGTGTGCCAAGTTTCGTGCGTAACAATCCATGTTTGACCTAGTTTACGCGCGAACTTCTAAACATATATACTTAACGAACTCTAAATAACCACAAAATTAAGTAATAATCATTCATTTAATACTAATTAACCCAAATAATAACACAATGTTTTTTAAACTGTCCAAATGATGTTTATTATAGTAACCATAATTAATAATATTCATATAAAAACAATAAAAATAAAATCACATTCATAAACTTGGACAACTAATTAACATTCATATCAACAACTCATTCATTCATTTAACCATAAACAACCCTAATAAAACCTAATTTACAAACTAGAAATAAATTATGATAAATTTAAAACATAAAAACCACACACATTGATAAATAAAATGAAGAAATTACTTAAAAATATAACAAAACATGATATATATGATAAATTTAAAACTTAAAAAAAACAACAACATATACATTCATAAAGTATGACAAATTTAAACCTAACTTACAAAATCAAAATGAAAAAGATACCTTGAATTTCGTGGGTTTTGGTGGGTTGTGTATAACCTATACAATGAAAAAAAATTAGTATAATAAAACTAAATCCCTAAAACATAATGAAGTTGAAGAATTTAAATTAAGCTTGAAAAAATAATACCTTGAAGAACAATACAAGAATGTTCGATAATGAAGTTTGAAGTTTGAAGAATGTTTTGAAGAATGTTCGATGTTTGAAGTTTGATAATGAACAAGAGAAGTTTGAGGGAATTCTGGAATAGAACTGCTGTTTGAAGAAGATGATGATGTTCGATGTTTGAAGAAGCCTGGAAAGTTTGAAGAAGTTTGATAATGTTCGATGTTTTTTCAATGAAGAAGATGATGAAGTTTGATGAAGATGAAGTTTGAAGAAACTGTTGTTCGCGTGCGTGTGTTTGTTTGTGGTAATGAAACAGAAGCTTAAGGCTTTTATATTATGAAAATATAAACGTTAGATCAGTATAAGGCGCCATTTTAATGTGCTATTTGCTGCGGTCAAAGAGATAAACCGCAGCAATTAATGCTGCTGATACAACTTTTCAACTGCTTTAAACGTATTTGCTGCGGGCCCATCATTAACCGCAGCAATTAAGGTAATTGAGTAACAGTTATTTGCTGCGGTCACAAGCTTAACCGCAGCAATTAAGCTTGCAATTGATTATTTGCTGCGGTTATGTCCAAAAACCGCAGCAATTGTTTGGCTTTTTTTTTTCTTAATCTTTTTCCTATTTATTGCTGCGTATATACAATAACCGCAGCAAATAATAAGCAGCAAATACGTTTTTTTCCACTAGTGGTCTCAGTAAACTTCATGACTCACATCATGAATCTCTAGCCTTCAATGCTGATAAGAAACCCTATCTTGAGAAAAACAAAGCACATGTTCTCACTCATTTTGGCCATAGATCAGACAAGCCTAAAGTTTCTGGCCTTGAACGTTCTGGATCCTATTTTTGTGAACATTGTAAAACATATGGCCACAGTCTTGAACGGTGTTGGAAGGTGGATGGTTATCTTCGAAGTTTTAAGAACAACCCTTAAAGAAGGCCCAATGGATCTGCTCATCTTGCACAAGGAGAGGCAGACACTGAGGATGAGGCCCTTATCACCACAAAACTCACCCACAGTCAATATAAACATCTTATAAACATGCTCAACAAAGGAGCCATTTGCTCTTCTGATAATGCCACTGCTCTTTTTGCAGGTATTTCTTATTTTGTTGCACATAATGGTAACTCTTCGATTCTTGATAGTGGAGCTTCGGATTACATGACTCATGATCTATCTCTCTTTCATTACTATATTTATGTTAGTTTCCAAGATCATATTATTACTATCCCAGATGATAGAAAAGTCCATGTTCAATTCATTGGTACAATTTGCCTTAATAATGGTGTTGAATTAAGAGAAGTCCTATATGTGCTTGAGTTTCATTTTAACATGATTTCTATTAGTAAATTGTGCCAAGATTTATCATTTTAGGTTTTATTCACTCTTATTGGTTGCTTCATTCAGGACAACTTGACCCAGAATCCATGGCTTCTTGGTAGAAGTCATTATGGCCTCTATCAAGAGTGGTGTTACCCAGCAACAAGACTGTGTATGATGCTGCCTCAAAATATTGTAAGACTTATAACAAAATTGCTATTCTCCCAAAAGATTGTCTGACTTCTCTAAAGATTGACATTTGTAATACTGTACACAAAAATAAGATTGCTTGTAGTTCAAAATTGTGGCATCTTAGATTAGGCCATATACCTATGAATCAAATAAAAGTATTGGATCCATCTTTGATATATGATACTGATTCTTCTTTCTGTACTATTTGTCCACTGGCCAAACAAACAGGATTAGCTTTCTTTTCCAGTATTACAAGAAGCTCTAAACCCTTGAAGCTCATACATGTTGATATGTGGGGACCATATAGATTCAAAACTAGACAACTTCACAATGGTTTTCTCACCATAATTGATGACTATAATAGATTTACTTTCACATTTCTTATCACACACAAGAGTTGTTGGCCTCTTAAGGTTTTGATGATGACTTCACTTATAAACAAATATATTGTTAGAGATTGTTTTGTAGGTATATATCCGATTTAGTTTGAATCGTTGATGAAGCCTATGACTTGGTTCGTGGAAGATGTACATGTCTTAATATGTCCAAGATGTTAGAATAATGTTCAAAGTAGATGTACAGTCTACTGTTCCTAAAATGAACATTCTGACTGAAGTTGAAGCTGGAGACAGTACACTGTTCCTACGTAGCAGGTCTGGAGAATAGCATCGACTGGAAAATTGCGAATACTTTATTTTCTGTTTTTAAGTTGATGTAACGGTTTAGAATTAATTAGTTGCTTAATTAAATTAATTTTATTAATTGGCAAAAAGTTTTTTTAAACACCTAAAAATATGGAGAAGACTTATTTCTCATTTTGACTTAGTCTCCTATAATTTCGGACACCTAAGAGAATTGTTCACTACGTTGAATAAGTCTCCTATAATTTAGGATCTTCCTAGTGACCCATGTACCATTAACCGTATAAGAGAACCACAGTTATTTTACACCTCTACTTTCAAATAACTTCCCAATTTCTTTGGGAGCAAGTAGGAAAATGGAAGTCATGGGGTGAGTGCACTACATGGAGATAGTGGACGTTAAGCTTATAGTAACTGCTGGCTGTTCCCTCTATAAATAGAAGGGACTTTGCTCGAACCAAAAAATGAATCTAAGAGAATCCAAGAGAAAAAAAAAGAGTGTCCATTAAAGGGAGATCATCTTAAGAAAAATATTTTCAGTTTTCCAATGCCAATTAATTCATTATATTTTTCTTGAGCAACTACTTAATTTTAATCTTCTTGAGAAATAGCCTTGTAAGGGTTAATGAGTGTTTTGTTGTAATTAGACTTGTGGGAAGTCTAAGGGAATAGAGAAGGGAAACGTGAGAAGAGAAAGAGAAGGAGAATAGAAAAAGAGAATTAGGCCTAGAGTAGAGAAGCTTCAAGTGAAGCAAACATTGTTTTGTGTAATTGTAATTGATTGCCTAAACATAGTGAGAATTTTGAAATCCCGGGGGGTCGTGGTTTTTCCTTCTTATTAGGCCAAGAAGGTTTCCACGTAAAATCTTTGTCTCCTTTTTATTTCTTGCTTCTTAAGTTTAAGTTTTATTTTGTTTGCTAAAATTCTGCAAGTTAGAGCAAAAACGTAGTACAACTCAATACACAACAATTCACCCCCCCCCCCCCCCCCCCCCCCCCCCCCTTTTGTTGCTTTTGATCATCTCTTCATATTCCAACAAGAGTGAATATCCTACTCTCATCAAATAATTTGTCCTACTTGTTGAACACCAATTTGATGCCAAAGTTAAAATTATCCGAAGTGATAATGCCAAAGAAATCACTGAGGGGGCTGCTCTTCTTTTTTACAAACACCATGGCATTTTTCTTCAAACCAATTGTAGAGACACTCCCCAACAAAATGGGGTTGTTGACCGGAAGCATAAACATCTTCTTGAGGTTGCTATAGCCTTATCTTTTCAATCTAAACTCCCTCAGTCCTTTTGGGGTGACTGTTTGCAATGTGCCACATTCCTCATCAATAGAACCCCTACATCCACTCTCAATGGCCTTACACCTTATGAACAACTCTACCAAAAGCTCCTTGATTATCTATCCTTAGAGCTTTTGGGTGCCTAACTTATGTTTCTACAATCAAGTAAGGGAGGCATAAGTATGCCCCCAGAGGTACCCCTCATGTTTTCATTGGATATTCTCCTAAACATCAAGGTTACAAACTCTGTAACCTTGCTACCCAACATGTTTTTGTATCTAGGGATGTTACTTTCTTTGAGAGACACTTTTCTTATTATTATCTGAGTCGTTCCCAATCCTCCACACCCTTACAACAATTTTTTCTGCCTACTTTCACTTCTGAACCTTACATAATAGACCATCTTGATCCTTACCTTCCTTTTTCCACTTCTTTCAATCCCACAAAACCAAGCATCCCTCCTGCATCCACAACCCCTTTCATATCTGCCCCTTCTCCCTCTTCTATTCCACTTCCTTCTCTTGTCTCTTCACCTCCACCTTCTCTTCGTAGATCCCAAAGACATCATAAACAACCCTCTCACCTTTAAGCATACCAAGGTAATCATGTTACCTCTAATCATTGGCATAATCTCATTTCTTCTCAAGCCCTCTCTGTCTCCCGTAATATTAAATAGTGATAATGTCATAATAACAATGACATCATCGTCATTGAGTTTTGGAAGGAAAGCTTTTGTTGAGGTTGTAACACATAAGCAATATTAAATAGTGATGATGTCAGTTGTGTTTTGTTTTAATAATAGTTATAGATAGATTCTCATAGCAAGATGAAATTGGATCTCGAGACAATATTTATGTTTTAAATTCAAATGCTTCCTTTGTTTTTTAGTAATTAATATTTAGACTTTTAGTTTTTACATTTAATATGTGTAAATGAAAATATGCATGCTAAAAATTCAAAAAGTTGAAATAATATTAGTACAGCTACTCTTGTGAGAGACCGTCTCTAAAAGAGACGACCACAAAACAAGAGGCCAACAGTTTTATTTTCTCTTTAATTTGTATTATTTGGGCTAGTTAGCCAATATATCTAATGCGTCTATTGAAAAGACCGTCTCTCACAACAATTTGTGATATTCAAATATGTAATATTAAGACCATTAAATTTAGTAAGAGACAACATGATTATGTTATTTTCTTTATACATTCAAGAAAGATAGTAAAATATATTGATGATAAATTGTGTTTACTGTTCAAGTGTAGCTAATACTCTCTCTTTTTTCATATATATTCTTCTCAAAAAGAATTTATGAATTTTAGTGTCAAATTTTCACTATGATTTCTTGTCGATTTATAAGAAAAAATATATTCATGTGGGATCTTGTTGAATTCATCTTAATATATGCTTTCTAAATATCAACTTTTAGAATTTTTAAAAACTAACAATTAAAATTATTTGATTTTAAAGTTTGCATTGGAATCTGTGAAAAAAAATAAATGAGATGAACATTTGAAAACAAAGGGAGTAAATAATAACAAAGGAAGTATAAAATACAGATTAATTTCTATTCATATTATTTAATAAATACGTTGTTAATTATATTACAAGATACACTAATACAACTTTAATAACTAATCACCACTTGCTTTACAAAAAAATAACAAATAAATATAATAATAATCTAAACACCAATAGAAAAATATTATGCTAGTTAATCAAGACCTAGCTCAACAAATCATTAGATACTAAGCCATAAAATCTAATTTCAAGTATAAAAATACATAAAATAATATGTTTTATTTTTTATTCGCTTTTATTCTTAGGGGATTAATATTTAATTTTTTTAGGAGGGCTAGGGATATAAGTCGAATTATTTGGTCCTGACCCATGCTTAACATTAGCTTCAGTCCCCTTTATATTCTTCAGATCAACATCAAAATTTTGTTTTAGAAGCCTAGTGCTATTTCCAAATTGAATAAGCCCATTAAAACATATTAGTAATGAAATAACTACGATTATTATTTTCTTAACATATTTAGGGAGGCACATTTTTTTGGACATATTTGGACGTATGAGTAAAATAATAGTATATATTAATAATTTGCTATTTATTTTGAGAGATGTTTAGAAATACTTGCAAAGATATGAATATTTAATGCACATAATGTGGGTATTTATAAGCATGCATGATTTTGAATATGGACGAGATAATTTCATATTTTTGTGAATAATAGTTAGAGTATAAGACCGTCTCTATGGTGAAGTAAAATATTGAACAATACAGACTTGATCGTAACTGCATGTAAAAATAATGGTCAAACACACTAATATACACGGCCATAATACACGTTTTAGAATTCATATAGACTTTGAAAATAATGTCTCGATCATGAAGCAATGGTTTGTGTTTATAGTATGCATGGTTGGATAGAGGGGTAGAGCAAAAATTGAAATATATTTTAAATTCTTGTGCAATCTTAAAAATTAAAATATTTTTCTAACAACTTTGTATATTTAGATACTAAATGTATACTACATAATTTAATATTGAGCTCCCAATTTTTCGAGGCCCTATGCGGTGGAACATGTTGAACATGTTTAGAACCTCCCATGGTTGGGCACTTCTTAGATTGGGAATAATGTGTTGCTCGATGTCTGTAAGATGAATGTTAGAGTATATAACATATTCTGGGGCCTCAACCATAATTGAGGAGTTCGTCGAACGAGCAGCATGTTCTGTGTCGTTCATTTGTCCAAACTCGTTCTATTAATCTTTATTTTTTTGATGGAATTCTAATGTTAGAGATTTTATTTATCCAATAATTAGCTCATTATAAGGAGATTTACTAGCTATAATACCGGGCATTTAGTATGGTTTTATGGGGGTTGCATAGGTGAATTTTTTTTTTACGATCACTTTTAATCCCTTCATTACAACTATGGCTTGAAGAATTAATAATTTCTGGAATTTCGTTTTTGAAAGATACTGTTTTTTCCTCCTATTTATTACTTAGAATCATATTCTATATATACATGAGCATTTATCAATTAGTAACTAACACAAAGTAACTGCCTAGTAACTGCAATGTAAATGTAACTGCAATGTATATAATGTAACTGCACTTCAATACTCCCCCTCAAGTTAGGTCGTGGGATCACCGATGCCTAACTTGCATAAAGTGTTATTGAAGACCTGTGATGAAACTGCTTTTGTGAGAATGTCTGCTAGTTGGTCTTTAGATCTGATAAAGGGCAGATGGATGACCTTGCTTTCTAGTTTCTCCTTGATAAAGTGTCGATCGATCTCTACATGTTTCGTTCTATCATGTTGGACTGGGTTCTCGGAGATGCTTATTGCTGCTTTGTTATCACAATACAGACGGCTTGCCTGTGTCTGGTGAAAGCCGAGTTCTCCTAGGAGTTTCCTAATCCATAGAATCTCTGTAACTCCCTTTGCTATCCCTCTGAATTCTGCTTCAGCACTGGACAAAGCAATCACCTTCTGTTTCTTACTCTTCCAAGTGACTAGATTACCCCCTACAAGAGTGAAGTATCCTGAAGTAGACTTCCTGTCATCCCGATCACCAGCCCAATCTGCATCTGTGTAACCAATAAGATCAAGATTATCATTTTTTGAGTAGAAGACTCCTTTATTACTGGTTCCCTTCAAGTATATCAGGATCCTCAGGACTGCTGCCATGTTCTCTACTTGAGGTTGATGCATAAACTTGCTTACAATCCCTACGGCGTAGGCAATATCTGGTCTCGTGTGGGATAAGTAGATCAGCTTTCCCACTATCCGTCTATAGCGATCTTGATCTGCTGCTTCTGCCCCTTTAACAATTTGTAAACCATGATTAGCTACCATAGGAGTATCTGCGGGCTTGCAGTCTAACATGCCTGTTTCTGCTAAGAGATCTGAGACGTACTTTCTCTGATTGATGAATATCCCCCTTTTTGATCTTAGAACTTCTATTCCTAGGAAGTATTTCAGTTGTCCCAAATCCTTCATCTCAAATTCTTGGAATAATTTGCTCTTGAGACGGTCAATTTCCTTAGAGTCGTTTCCGGTAATCACCATATCATCTACATAAATCACGAGGCATGTAATTTGTTTTCCACTTCGCCTGAGAAATAGAGTATGGTCTGAGTTGCTCTGTTTGTAGCCAAATCTCTTCATTGCTGTAGTGAATCTTCCAAACCACGCTCTAGGGGACTGTTTCAAGCCGTATAGTGCTCTTTTAAGTCGGCACCCCTCTCCTTGGCTATACTTGTCTGAATACCCGGGTGGTGGCTCCATGTATACCTCTTCTTCAATCTCCCCATGTAGGAAGGCATTTTTTACATCAAATTGAAACAGAGGCCACTCTTTATTTGCTGCTACGGAGAAGAGGACTCGAATAGTATCGATTTTGGCCACAGATGAGAATGTTTCCGAGTAGTCTACCCCGTAGGTTTGTGTGTACCCTTTAGCAACAAACCTTGCTTTATACCTCTCAATGGTTCCATCAGCATGATATTTGACTGAGAAAACTCATTTACAACCAACCGTCTTCTTATCACCTGGTAGTCTGCACTTCTCCCACGTTCCGTTTTTCTGGAGAGCCACGATCTCTTCGTCCATAGCTTGCTTCCACTTTGGTTCTTGGAGAGCTTCTTTAATGGTTTTCGGAATGATACTGGAATAAAGAGATGCATTGAAGGCAACAGCTGTTTGTGAAAGTTGTTCATCATCCGATCTACCAATAGGACATCGGGATCTCTGGGATTCATACTCGGGATCATACCTCTTCGGGGGCATTCCTCTTGTACTTCGAGGGGGCAAATTATATTTCCTGGGGACAACAACACTCCTTGGCACAATGTGGTCAGGGGATATATCAATGAGAAGAGTAGTAGGACTCGGTGTTACCTCTCTTTCAGTCGGATGATCAGGGACTGGAGTAGTAATCTCTGGAGTAGTAGTCTGAGGAGATGATTCAGTGTCAATGTCTGTGGCAATATCGGTGGTAGTGCCTACTTGCTCTTTGGGAGCTCGACTGTCAACCAAAGGATGAGTCAACCAGCTGAGATCCTCACTCATACTCTCCCCCTGAGATCGAGGGTGGGTGTAGTAGGAGGAATGTTCAAGGAAGTCACAGTCCATGGTGGTGTAAAGCTTGTGATGGATAGGATCATAACATCGATAGCCCTTTTGCGTAGTGCCATACCCAAGAAACACACATTTGACTGCCCGTGGTTCAAACTTAGTGCGGGCTCGTGATGGAAGATGGACATACACAACACACCCAAAAATGCGAGGCGGAAGGGAGTGAGAAGAGGGAACAGGAGTAAACGTATTGAGTGTGGCAAGAGGGGTCTAGAATTGGAGGCTTTTTGTGGGAAGTCGATTAGTGAGATAGGTGGCAGTCGCAATGGCCTCAGGCCAAAAGTGTACAGGTACATGAGTGTCAAATATGAGAGCCCGTGCCATCTCAAGAAGGGTACGGTTTTTACGTTCAGCCACCCCATTTTGTTGTGGAGTGTCGGGGCAAGATGTTTGATGAATAAGACCATGTTCAAGGAAAAACTGTTTCATTGCAACTGATATATATTCACCACCATTATCTGAGCGAAGTATTTTAGGTTTTGCATGAAATTGAGTGAGAATCATGTTATAAAATTTTACAAATACATCAAAAACCTCAGATTTGTGTTTCAAAAAATAAACCCTGCACATTCGAGAATAATCATCAATAAATAGCACAAAATATGAAAAACTATGAGAGTCAGTATGCGGGGCTGGACCCCATACATCAGAATGCACTATATCAAATGGTTTGGGTGCACGGGTGTTACTAGGAACATAGGACTGTTTGTGACTCTTAGCTAAGATACAAGTTTCACAATCTAGAGATGCATTACAACTATTAAGTGAAGGAAAAAGTTTTTTTAGATAACCTAAGGATGGATGACCTAAACGGCGATGCCAAGTCCTCAATTGGTGAGCAGGAGATCCATGAGCAAGCATTGCACCACTATTTTATATCACCTCATCGACATAGTATAGTCCACCTCGTTCAATACCACGTCCAATGATCGTCCCCGTCTGAGCATCCTGCACAATATAATTAGCAGAGGTTAACAGCACAGTACAGTTTAAGTCCTTTGTTAGCTGACTGAGCGACAATAATTTATGAGACAAACTAGGAATTAACAAGCAATTTTTAAGATGGAGAGAGGGAGAGATATTGACTGCTCTAGCATTGGCAACCGGTACACATGCCCCATTAGCTGTCTGGATGTGGGTTTTGTTAGTTGGATGGGTGTATAAAAGATCATTGGGGTCAAATGTCATAGTATCGCTAGCCCCACAGTCAAATATCCATTGAGAGTGTGTGTTATGACTAAGAAGGCATTTGGTATGGCTAGGTTGTGGGCTAGAGGAGCAAATGGGCCGGGGCTTGGAACTTGGGCCGGAAAATAAAGGTTGGGGTGGGTGTGAGGTGAGTGTTAGGGTTTTCTGGTTATAAAAGGGAGGTTGGGGGTCTTTGGGATAATTGGGCGTCCCTTTCCCTTCCCTTTTGCTGACGGCTGTTGCTCTTCTCTCTCCTCTTTCTTCCCACTTCTGATTCTCACCATTTTTGGCTCTATGCTCTGAGGTTACCGTTGCTTCTCCTTCCCCTGTGCTTCATCCTTCTAGTTCACCTGATTTTTGACATGATGTTGGTAGATTGGCAGTACTGAGGTTAGCCTTGCCGCCGGTCCGGCTTGCCGGTGCCTTGGTGGCGGCTCTCCTTTTCTGTAGATCGTCCCACCACTCGGGGTATCCCACAATTTTGAAGCACCCCTCCTTTGTATGCCTGGAACCACCACAGTGAGTGCATCGAAGTTTTCTCCGGTCATCCTCTTCTCGGCTTCTTTGGAAAGGTTTGTTTCTCGTGGCTAACCCCGAGCCTATCTCTGAGGGACCAGTTCCCGATGATGAGACACCGGTCATAATTTTCCGGCGTGCGATCTCTCGCCTGATTGATGCGTAGGCGGTTTCCACCATCGGTAAAGGTACACTATTGAGGATGTCCCTCTTCTCTTTGTCAAGATCGTCGTTAATCCCAGTTAAGAATTGATAGAGTCTCTGTCTTTGAATGAACTTATTGAATTCTGTTATATCCTGTGGGCAAATCATTGGATTTGGCATTCTCCTATCGATTTCTTTCCATATCGTGTTGAGTTTACCGTAGTAAACCTCAATAGTGTCGTTGTTTTGCTTCAATGTTGCTGCCTTTGAACTCAAATCGAAGATTTGCAATTCGTCCTTACCACATCCTAAGAGACTTTCGATCCCTTGCCATAGGTTGTGTGATGTTGTATAGTCTAGGAATTGATTTACAATATCTCCATCTATGTTCTCGATTATCCACGCTATGACCATGGCATCTCTTTGTTCCCATTGGGAATAGTTGGGGTCTGATGGTTGCGGGGGTCCGGCAGTGATATGACTGAGCCGCCCCTGACCTCCAATTGCTACATGCATTAACTTGCACCATTTCGTATAATTGCGTGGTATGTTAGTTTTTCTGAAATTTTTAGTGATGTTGGATTTTCGGTTTGATTGGTTATTTTGTTGAGTTTCTGAAACATCTGAAACATTTGTTCCATCTGTTCTAAAGACATTAGGGTTTGGTGGGTTTGTTCTTCTGTTGAATCGGCCATTTGTAGGTAAGAACTAGTAGATGATGAGTCCTTCCCGGATCTAAACCCTAAGGCTCTGATACCATGAAGAATTAATAATTTCTGGAATTTCGTTTTTGAAAGATACTCTTTTTTCCTCCTATTTATTACTTAGAATCATATTCTATATATACATGAGCATTTATCAATTAGTAACAAACACAAAGTAACTGCCTAGTAACTGCAATGTAAATGTAACTGCATTGTATATAATGTAACTATACTTCAATATGGCTAAGTTAGGAGGAAATATACATCCACGTTGAATCATAATACTCGACTAGGTTTTGGGAATTTTTCTTCCTTTTAAAAAATTTTTCTAGGTCTATCGACTTAGCAATCTTCTTAGTCCTTTTATGATTCGATTAAGGTTAGTTTTCTCTCCTTTTCCTATTAACCTTATATTTTAAAAGACCAAAGTTTCAAACAAGTGTATAACCAAGTGAAAAATATTATAAAAGTCATAATCTATTTTTAGAGAGTCCCATCTCGTAGAAGCTCGAGCTTAAAAATTGGTGGAGTGGCGGCTCCCATCACAGTTAGAGTGTGGCATATGTTCCTCCTCTAGCTAGACCCTTACATATATTAGATAGTCATTACTATGTGTGTTGTGTAAATGTGATTTTAGGTCTAAGTAGATCCATTGGATGAATCTTATAGTTACCAGGTGTAGGTGACTATAGCAAATATGTTATTTACATTCGTGTAATGAATGTGAAAAATTATTGAAAGTATTCAAGAACTGAAAACGAAAACTGAGAACCGAGAAACTTAAAAATCAAGGCTTGAAATGTACTTTGCATATCTCGTGAATATATTATGATCATCATAGTATTATATTGTTGAGGAGTTTGTACTCGGCATAGGTGAAACAGACTGTTCTTTTCTAGAGATAGGTTTAATATAATATAATAGTAAGTAATGCTAAAGCGGAAGTCTATCGAACCGTGATTATTGTGAAAAAGAAATAAAACAAAACAGTATTTTCAAAAAAAAAACAAATAAAACTTAAATCATTAAAATATAATTTTACATATTACATCTTGCTTTAATACATAATTATCGTTATTACATACCCATTATATAAATTACATATATACAATATCCTAATATCACATAGACAATACAATTGCTTCTTAATATCCTCATGAAAAGTCATCTGCAGCATCTGCTCCCATTATAAGGGAACAACCGATGGAAATCGGTCAGCTAATAAACCGAGTATAAAAACTTGACAGCATAATACAAGTATTCAAATATGTGCATTTCAATAAGTATATGTAAAAGGGTTTATGCAATATAGAGGGTTCTTTTTTTTGTGTTAATTTTATATATATATATAACTTTTGGTCCTTCTGCTTGAGTACCAGGGCGTGATTTACTAATACTTCTGCTTGAGTGTTAAGGCGTGGAATTCGATTACTTATTTAATGAATGCAACACATATGATCTTTGTTTGATATATGTAAGGGCCTGTTAGGGTGAGGTAAACCAAAACCCCTAACTTAGTGGGAGTCGTCACTCCTCCAGTACAATGTTGCTCGAGCCACAGGTCAGGTTAAATAACCTTACCGTGTTCACCGTATTTTACGTGCCGGAAAACACGTCCCACGTTTTTTACATGCCGGAAGCATGGTTTGGCATTTCCTTACTATCAAGCCTTTTTATTATCATGTTGTTGTTTTCATATAAATGCAACATTACAATATCATATAATAGAAATAAAATTATAACAACTTACATGTAAATAATCTTTTATTATTAAACTAAATCAAAACTTAAATGGGTCTTTAGTACTTATTTATAGATTAATTTTCAATTAGCTTTATTAATTTCTTAATAATCAATTTCTTTAATCTCTATTTATTATAAATGATAAAATAAATATTTTCATCATAAATAAATACTAAAAATGTCTTTAAAAGGACATATTGGGTTTATTATAGATCCTAGCCTATTTATCCAAATTTTTAGAAAATAAAATTTTAGTTTATTTAATTAATTTCTTAATAGCTTAGTTTTAGATTTAGTACATGAATAATTAATTTCCTTAAGATTAAAATCTAAACAAAATATTTTAAAAATTAACTTATTATTAAATGAGTTGGTGTATATTTTTATTCACCAAAATAAAATAATTTTAATTATTGTTTTCACTTTTCTCTCTTTTCACCTATTATAACAATTTAGATTATTAATTTATTTCTTTAAAATTTAAATATCACAAAATTTCACAAAAATTATTTAAATGAAAAGAAAATGCAGTAAAAGTAAAATAAATTATTTTTTTCCAGAATTATATAATTTTAACCCAATTTATGAATTTCCTTATTTTATGCGTTTTTTTAGAAAAAATTAATAATAGTATTTATACTCAACTATAATTCACGAAATTAATAAAACATTTATATCTTATATATATATATATATATATATATATATATATATATATATATATATATATATATATATATATATATATATATATATATATATATATATATATATATATATATATATATATATATATATATATATATATATATATATATATATATATATATATATATATATATATATATATATATATATATATATATACATATATATATATGTACAGAAAATTATTCGTTTAATAATATTAATATTTACTATTTTAATTAAAATTATTTCAATTTATGCTTTTTTAGAAATTAAAATGAATAAATCATATAAATTAAATTACAACGAATTAATTCACCAAAATTTACAGAAAATTTAATTTATATATTATAAACACATATAAAATTTATGGGCATAATTTTATGTAAATAAATATATGTAAGAGTTTATACCTTTAATAGTTTCACTATTGATCAATTTTCTTTGTTGTAGAATTTCTAGCCACAAAATTAGCTTCCTCCCATTGAATTTTTATAATTAACACTAAATACTATTATTAGGAAATTTTTGAGGATTTTTAGGAATTTTTTCTAGGATTTTTTGAGTTTTTTTAGGAATTAGCTTTTATTTGAGAGTAATTTTTCTAATTTTCTTTCTCTTATTATATATTTTTTTCT